>NW_006256829.1:5013083-5325967 GCF_000478725.1 Eutrema salsugineum | reverse complement strand
ATCCACCGTTTGATGCGAGCCTAATTAAATCCAACCCTGCCTGTAGGCCATCTTCTTCGTAGAATATATATGATAAACCTCTTCGGAATTGCGCAGACAAATTTCCGGCCTCCAAGCAGCGCGTAAAGAATACACCAACCCTCCCATGTTTATCCCAAACCCATGGTGTGATAAATGATAGTAAATCAACCGTTTTCAAAAATCCCTCTTCATTGGTAATGTTGTTGAGCGTTTTGGATGAAACTTTTGCTCGACAGAGATCGGCATAAGAATTAGAATAAGATTTCAGAAGGATCTCATACAAAATATCTGACGGGAGAGAGTTGATGTCCATTGGATTGGTCATATTAAACCTCTAGGATGAGAAGGAACTTCGACTGGAAGTTGTATTTATAGCCGGAAACCACAGATCCCAACCGTTACAACGGTCGGAAAAAACGGTTACAAACATGTCATACCCGTTTGCATTTAATGGTAGACTTATATACCATTAATGGTAGACTTATGTATTCGCTAATGGTAGGACTTATGTACCAGAGTTAATGGTAGACTTATGTACCATTAATGGTAGACTTATGTATTCGCTATGGTAGACTTATGTACCAGAGTTAATGGTAGACTTATGTACCATTAATGGTAGACGTATGTACTATGTATGGTAGACTTATTTACTATTAAAGTTTCTCAACATGATCATTACACAAATATAGGCTAAGTCAGAAGCTAAGTAAAATACTTTCAAGTACAACAAATATGTTTATTACATATGGGGTTTAATAAAAGTAAAAGAGTGTGAAGTACATTAATTACACTGACCACACACGATCAAGATGGGCATGTCGCACGATTATGGCCGGCTTGGGCACATTTGGAACACTTGTGCTCTTTCCTTGGACGTTTCTTCTGCATTGCTATTTCTAAAGCACTTTTCATTCGTGATTTTTTTGGCCTACCAGGTGGTTTACGAACAAAAGGAGGCTTACAGACTTTGTTAGCCACTTCTTCGGGTACAGGTAAAGCGACATCTCTTGGCATGACCGTCCCCGCGTATGCCGACGAAAGGTATGACCTACGGTAGTAAGGGTGGGCTAGACTGATACGGGAAATTTTTTTTGCTTCCGCTGCAGCAAGGGCATGGACGCACGGTATTTTATCGATGTCAAACCGTCGGCAAGTACATGTTTTCCTTTCCAAATTGACAACATGTAAGGATGAGCCACCGGTGACCTGTGCAAGATGGTCGTCGATTTCTTGCACTGCTAGTTGCTTTGCTCCTTCGACCCTTTCCTGTACACAAAATATGTAATTAAGTCTATCGTATTAACAAATAAATCTACCAAACTGTAGAATATGTCTACCAAAACTATACCCGTAGCAATTTCTCAACACCAGTAGTAAGCTCGGTCTCCATATCATTTGCAGCTCGGCGCCTTTTGGCAAACCACCTAGTCAAAAGCGATCTAATCTCCTCCAATAGTGTCACAATTGGGTAACTTCTAACCTTTGAAAGGACCTTATTTAAAGACTCCGCTATGTTGCTAGTAGTGAAGTTGTACCTCTGTCCCGGAAAATGAACACGGCTCCACATCTGGACATCCGCTTTTTGTAAGTAATCATATAGTCCTCGGTTACACCCCTGAATCTGTGCCATTAAGACATTGAAATCTGAAAGCCTATATGTTGTTGCTGCTTTCTTGACAAGGCGAAAAGCTTCTCCACCTTTATATTTCACCAATATATTCTTGTGCAAATGATAAGTGCAAATACCACGCGAAGCAAGAGGGTAAATTTTTGTTATAGCTTTCCCAATAGATCTATGTCTATCTGAAATAATGGCAAGTCCTTCATCATCAGGTATAACTCGATGTAGTTGTGCAAAGAACCATTCCCACGATTCATCATTCTCAGTATCAACGATACCGAAAGCAATTGGGAATATATTAAAATTCCCGTCTTGCGTTGTGGCAATGAGTAGTGTACCTTTGTATTTACCTGTTAAGAAGGTACCATCAACCACCACTACTTTCCGCATAAATGGAAACCCCTGAATGCTCGCACTAAAGGCAAGGAACATAAACTTGAACTTGTCTTCGGAATCCACTTCGAGCTTGATGAGTGTTCCTGGATTAGCTCGTCTAATCATGTATAAGTAGGATGGAAGGTCCTCGTAACTGTCCTCTGAACTCCCAGTCACTAGTTCGCGTGCATACTTCAATACACGATAAGCTTTCCAATACTCCACCTATACATCATACACGATTAGTCTATCTACCAAACCACTGGCTACAAATCTACCTAACTATTAATAACAAATCTACCAAGAAACAAATCTACCAAACTATTGGAAACAAATCTACCTAACTATTGAAAACAAATCTACCTAACTATTGGAAACAAATCTACCATATGTTAAATAAATCTACCTAACAACACATCAAATCTACCAAACTAAGCTTACAATATGTAACCCTTACCTTGATTCCATATCGTTTGGTTAGCGCATCAGAAACGTGATTTGGGGTAACTGTATTACCTACTCCACCTACAAAATCCTTATAAAGACGTCCTAATATCTCAGGAGTTGCTTGTCGGGCACGTGAAGAACGCATCGTGATAGAACAGGTGTGCAAACCGTAGTATGTTTTGACATAGAACTGTCTTCCATCTCCAACCGTCGAAGCTCGAACCCGCCATTTACATCCACCGACCCAACACCTAACCGTCAATAGCGTGGGCGTTGAGTGTCCCACGTCGAAGTCCATTTTATTGGCAACCGCGTAGATCTTCAATCTCGTCTCGAACTCTTCTTTTGTGTCATAACATTGACCTACAGCTAACTCTACGGACTTCATTTCAAGCTCCACAGAATCATCTATTCTGGAGAAACCTCGTTTCTTTGGTGGCAGGTTTTGCATATCTTCTTCTTCTTCTTCATCTTCTGATTTCTTCCCACACAAATCGTAGTCTTCATCACTAGAACTCGCACCATCCGGATCTTCGCAATTGTCGTACCTTTCTTCTTCATCATCGTCATTATCTTCCTCATCTTCTTCAAATTCATCGTCTTCACTCTCTTCATCTACGAATGAGTTACATCTTTTGCCGCTCACCTCAACACCATTTGCTATCTTCGATTGAGTCAACGCCTTTTCAGTAATCTCAATGCATAGACGGATCGTCTCGTTTTCGAAGTGACGGAGAAACCCAGCAAATTGTCGACTACTTCCTACAAATACCGGTGGTGTATCTTTGGGTAGCTTTTGCATGTATTTCTTCGACAGCATATAGCTGAATTGCAGCTCAAATCGGCGCTGATCCAATCGAAATTCTTCATAAACAATTTGTAATAAATCCCCAAACCCGATTTCCCGATCAACAGCTACAACATGACTTCCTTTGCTCTTATCAACCAAGAAAACATACCGACTATTCTGAAATTCCCATTTCCCACAAACTAAAAGTATATCCACCATGCAAGAAGAAGACATGATAGAGGAAAGAAACCAAATAACAGGTAACGAGAGACAATCAGCGACGAACCTAATGGCGGCGGCTACCCTAGAAGTAGTTGGTTGCGGTGGTTGGAACCCGAAAATTCATTAATAACTGCTGGATAAAAACGTCATTTCAAATTAATAAGTCTACCTTTATGAGATTAAATATGTCTACCAATTTTGTAATATGTCTATCAACATTTCATTATGTCTACCAACATCGAACCTCGATACTAATTTAAAAGTCTACTATATTATCAAATAAATCTATTTTCCACATATAAGTCTACCATCCCCAAATATATCTATTACATAGTTTCGTATGTCTATCACATATCAATACTCGCTGAGGAAATTGTAAGTCTATCATTAAGACAACAAGTCTACCACCTAGAAAATAAGTCTACCACAAAGAAAATAAGTCTACTTTTTCAAAACAAATCTACCGTCGATATTTACATCTACCATGCGTACAACAAATCTATCACGAAAAAACTTTTTCTTTTGTAGTAGATTTATTTTTATAAGAATTTTCTTGTCTACTAAGTCTACTATGAAAGTTAATAAGTCTACCGATTTTGGTCAACCACATCTTATGAAGTCAACTCAACAACAATATATCTACCAACTTGAAAATAAATCTACTATACAACAAAACAAGTCTACCAACACATTCAAATATCTATCAAGAATTTTAAATCTACCTTTCAAGAAAACTAAATCTATCAGTATAAGTCTATCAACATCTAAACAAATCTATTTTTTGGAATATTAAGTCTACCAACTTTTATTAAGTCTATCGACTTTGTTTTAAATCTACCAAAACATATAAGTTTACCATTTATATTGATAGATTTATTTGTCGGTGGTCCAATTTAACGGCTGACGTGGAAATAATTAAATAATGGCATTTTTGTAAATATGTTTTTTCTCACCAAAGCTTCCTAAGGGTAAAATCGGGTTTTTTTTAAAAGGAAGGTTATTCTGTTAATTTCGAGAATGTAAGGTTATTATACTAATTTCAGCTATTTTAAAGGTCACAATAGCAATCCTCCCTAATATATATCTCTCTTAGAAATTTCTCAATATAAATATTTTTTACATACGTCTAGTAATTTCTAATCCAATAAGAGATATTTTTAGTTTTTAACACTATAGGGCAAAGTTTTGCCCAACAAAAAAAGTTAAAGCATAAGTCTATGTAACGTAGGTTTGCTGCATATGCGTTTGGCAAACATTCCGTGTTGCTAAATTCCTTTTGGGTTATTATACATTGTCATTTTTTCCTTTGTTATTATACATGTTGATTATGAATCATATATATATCATCAACGTAAAAAAAACTAGAACATTGTGTTATGTGATAGCCTAGCTAGCTAGCTAAAAAATCATAAGGGAAAAGGCTCAAGTTGGTTTGATAGTTTCAACTACGTTGGGTGATTTTCTTTGTGTGTAATAGATCAGCTGACGGAGTTTATAGTTTAATAATTACAGGGGCTGGGAAAACGTTTAATAGCAACCAAATGTTAAGTGCAACTTTGTTTTTTCTAGCAAATTATTTAGCTGACCATTTTTTTCTTTGATCCATCAAATACTCAATATCGGTTATTTCTATGTATAAGTCTCGCCCGTCTTTCCTCTCGTGTGTGTATGTGTATAATAAGTCTCGTTCGTCTCTCCTCTTTATTTAAAAAGTGCAAATTTTTATGACATGTTAGTGTATAGTGAAAGAAAATGGCTAACAAAAAGTGTATGTCATTCGAGAAAAGAAGTTATAAAAACACGTAAAAAACAAGAGAGAAAGAAAGAGAAACTTACAAACTACACCAAATTTTGATATACACGAGATTACAAAGCTCTTACAAAAGACATCTAGATATAGCCCACAAGAATACCATGACTCAAACTAAATTATACTTCTTTTCTTCTATTTTTTCAGATAATTTATAATGATAAATTATGATTTTTGAGATTTATCAATTAAAAGAAATGATTCTATTGAGTTATGAAAATTGTTTAGTAACAACATATTATGCATTTATAATTTAAATATAGAGGGGATACAAATTAGCATTCCCAATCGAAAAATGTGTATTTTTATAGACGACATTACGTAAGTTAGGTTGATCTACTCGTATACAAATTGTTAAGCAAAATGTTCCGTTGTATTGTTTTAGTCCCATCTTTCGTCTTTTGTACATTCATTATCGCAAACAACCGTAACCGAACAAACTGAACCAAATCATATATAAGTAAGTCAGTTATACCAAATACACTCGTATGATTAAAATTTTTAATAAACTTTTGTTTACGGAAAGTTGTAAATCGAACGGATCTTAAAGTTTTACATTTTGTATGTTTTATTAGTAACTGGAACATTATTAAGAATTTGTGTAAAATGGACCAAGGATCCTTGATTCAAGTTTTATTCCAAAATTGTCTCTCTTTTTTGTTGTTGAAACTTTCAAATATGTCTTTCTGAAATTGCTTTTACGGTTTCACCTAGTGAGTAGTGACTACAACATCTCAAGAATAAAAATTATTTCAAAATAAATAATTAATTTTTCTGATCATTTTACTTTGACCGATAACTTTGATAATTATGTAAGAATCAAATGCATTAATAAGATTAGAATAAGATTAGAGAGGTTTATTAATTAACTGGAAGCTAAATACAATAACATCCAACCATAAACCGAAAGGGAGAAACATTAATTAAAACACTAACAACAACAACAGCAACAACTAGGATGAATATGGAAATTAATCTTATTTGAAACCACAACAATTAATAAAAAAGGGAAATTATAGTTCCCAATTTTATTTTCGAGCCGCTACTTGTTCATGCCGGTCTTGTCCTTCACGAAATTAACTGCTCCTCCGGCCGCTTCCGTTATCTTCTGTCCCGCCTATTCATACATATAATAGATATGAGATCTACATTCAATGTAAATCAAAAACGTATATTTCTACGTATATATCATAAGTGTGTGTATGGATCGCTTACTGTTTGCGCGGACGCTCCGGCTGCTGCAGCAGCATCCTTGGTCTTGTCCAACAGCACATTACTCTTCTCCTGTACACACCATTATTGTCCACACAATGAGATATAAGCAAAGGAAATAGTATGAAATAGGCAAAAACATAAAGAAACAATGCCTCAGTATTGAGGTAAAAAGGGCTAACGAAACAGTTTTTTCTCTTATTTCTAATCGTGTTAGTTGATGAAATTAGTATATAGTATATTTTTGTAACAGGAAATTAGGATACTATAGTTTGAAAAAAAAAATATGCTGCTTAGAGCTTCAAGAAAGATAGGTTTTGATTCAAGATTCTCTGCTTTTAATATAAAAAAAAAAGTGATTGCCACAACAACGTTTGATCAGAGAGAGAAAGAGACCTCAGCTTTGCCTGCGGTTTGACCGGCTTGGAAGGCCTGCTTGTTGTCTGCCATTTTTCTTAGAAGATAATTTTTGGTTTATAATGAAAGATTTAGATTTTGATTGATGAGAAAAGAGGTGGGCATATGGTTTTTATTTATAGGCGAATTGGAAACACTTGTGTGGTGCCACGTGTATCCTGAACCCACGTGAGCGACGTGTAAAATGGTACCATCAGCTTTGCCTTATGTCGGTAGCTGCTTATTGGCTATCAAGATCCACGTGTCGTTTTTGGGATGGATATATTATTTTAGGAATCTTTGTATGTGGTTCTCTCTCGCGTCCCTGTTTTCTTTTTCATTTTATTTATTTAAGACTAACAGTCTAACACTTTGAAAATATCTCAATTATATAATACTTTTTGTCGTCTAGTAATTTCTAAAGCCAGCATAGATATTTTTAGTTTTTTTACAAAGTAGTGCTCAAAAGTCTATGGCCGTAAATAGAAATTTGTAACTTGGGTTTGTTACATATGCGTATGGCAAATATGTCGTGTTATTATTTGCGAAGAAATGAAAAAGTTCATAGAATGTTAATTACACACCTGTATCAAAACCTTTATCAAAAAACAACTTTATTATTACGTTCACGGCATAATAGACGGGAAAATGCCCACGGCTTAGGCCTTGGTACAGTTTGTTGTGCTAAGTTCGTATTAATATTCTTTCGATGTTAGTTTAGGCATGTTATTTATTTATTTATTTTTTCTAGAAAGTATCAACTCATTTGAGGCATGTTATTTCTTGAATTTGCCAAATTTTACATTTTTATTATTTCATCAATCATGGATTTCCAACTCAATTATTCTAGACTGAAATGAAAGATCAGATCGGTACATACACATAAATTATATAAATATCTCGTTAGCAATGGGGAAATTAGCTAATTCCTTTTAGGTTACTGATTTACTATAGATCATTAATGATTTTTTATTTATAAGAAATCGATTATGAATATCATATCATCAACGTTCAACTAGAATATTGTGGTATATGAATATATGATAGTCTAGCTAGCTAAAGAAACAGAAGGGAATAAGCTCGAATTGGTTTGATAGTTTCAGTTTACGTTATAAAAGCTGACGGCGATTATAAAAATCTCGCTAGTCCTTCCTTAATTCGGTGTGTGTTTATGTTTCGTTCGTATCTCCTCTTAGTAAAAAAGTGCAATCTTGATTATGATACATAAACCTTATAGAGTATTGGGAAAGAAAAACACTCGCGCTTAAAACAAATTATGTCTTTTGAGAAAAGAAAGTATGTCTTTGAGAAAAGAAGTTCTAACAATTAACAACACGTAAAACACAAGAGAGAGAGACAGAGAGGAAAAATTTTGGGGAGAAAAAAATGCCGCTATATCAAGAAATAGTATACGTATACGGCAATCCTTCATAACATAAAACTGAAAATGCGTTTGCATATAGTGCCGTTTGTGTTACTTGTTATACGGGTACAAAGAAACAAAAACAGAGATAATGTAAGGAAATAAAATTAGATAAAGATCTTCAAGCGAGTCTTTGCTTAGTTGTTGTGATGAAAATGCTGCAACTCATTAAACAAATCACAAGAAGTTTCCCAAAGTTGTTTAGCAAGTTTCGGATCTCTAGAAACTTTTGATGATTCAATGGTTCTTCCTTTCCCTCCAAAATAGTAAGCACCTGATATTTCCTGCATAAGTTGTAAAGAAAAAAAGCTGATCAGGGATCAAGAGGTCAATATTTCAACAGATCAAGATTCCTATAAAGCTTTTAAAGAAATTTTCTCTTAACAGGTGGAGCTAAAGCTGCATCGACGATAGATTCAGCTCCTTCCTCAGGGGTTTGGAGGAGGCCAAGTATTTTGAAACCAAGAAAGGCCATGGCAGCTATATATGTAGGAAAGTCGCGCAATAGATTCGTTTTCGCAAATCCGGGATCTGCAGCTCTGCATTCAACAAGTCGAAACATATATCATCTTTAAAGAGTAAGAGACTAACAACAAATCAAGAGAGTAATATTATAGGAAGCATACATAGCGGAGACATGGTGTGAATCGTCTGTGAGGCGAAGCCGTCTATGCATTTCATATGTGAAAATCAGAATGCATACTATTCAACAACATAAACACATCAGTCCAAGGAAGAATACAAATATATACAATTATGCATTGTAAGTAACAGTCAGAGGTTTTGGCTTACATTTAGAATACTCGTAGGCCCGAGCAAAAGGATATTTGTTTAATGTCGAAGTATATACTCCATTTACAGAATCCTTGTCAAACTTCCGAATAGAAGCTACACAGAAATAGACAGGAAATAAGATCAGTTTCACTTAGTTCTACTCTCATTTATTATAGGAGGGTCCATCCATTTGTGTGAATTGTGACGGTATGTTTCACCATAACGATGTGCGAAAGATGCAACATTCACGACCCGTGAAGGCACATAGCTGTTTTTCAGGAGTGGCAAAAGAATTTTGGTCAAACAGAATGGGCCAACATAGTTTGTAACAAGCATCCTGACAAATAAAAATTAATACATGACCTAAATTTTGATAGAAAACTGAAACATAAGTGCGTCCTTTGGATGATGACAAAAGTGATGAAAACCAGACTTATACCTGTCATAACCTTCCGTGGTTGGTCGACTAGAAGTTGCCATTATCCCAGCATTGTTCACCAAAAGCTGAATCGAAGGATGTAACTCTTCGTCCGAGAGCCATTGCTCTAGAGAGTTTTTAAACTTTAAGATTGATTCAAAAGAGGACATGTGAACTTTAAAAGATTTGAGTTGGGCATCTTTGTTCTTGCTCCTGATTTCCTTCAATGTCTGTCATTATAAGCCAAGCTGAAAAGTGACTTTTGCATCAAAGAAAAATGTGAAAGAGAACATTCTCATTTTAATTTTGGCATAAGCGAAAAAAAAAGATCATAAAAACCTCTGAAAGATGCTGAGAGGACCTTCCAACTGAAAAAAATCAAGAAAGATTCATCTCATTAGGCAACCATAGAAATAAAGAAGAATGGCAATTTTGAT
This sequence comes from Eutrema salsugineum, assembly GCF_000478725.1. Lineage (NCBI taxonomy): Eukaryota > Viridiplantae > Streptophyta > Magnoliopsida > Brassicales > Brassicaceae > Eutrema > Eutrema salsugineum. The sequence continues at coordinate 5,316,021 of NW_006256829.1, read as the reverse complement.
GTAAAATTTGTTAATCTTTGTGATGAGAAACAACATTTAATTTATCCAATACATTCTGATACATCACTAGAGGAAGCAATGCATCATAGATTTCTTACCAAGAATGACGTGGAAACCCTTTTCTGCAAGAACAAATGCAGTGGCCTTACCAAGTCCAGAAGTAGCCTGAAATCAAAGTTCAAGACACAGTCGATAGTTGATAGACACATGAAGAGCTCTACACTTTAAAATGGATGTATTGGAGGCATTGCTTTACATGACAATATTTACACAATCAAGGCAATGTTCACACATTTCACCAGTGATAACACAAATGCGTCTAAAAATAAACCGTTTTTGTGATTTTTTAGCCCAAAATCCTATTTTAAAGCAAATTTCAAGTAAAGAACACAACATCAGTTTACTTACACCAGTGATAACACAAATGGGTCTTGAAGACCCAATCTTTGGATCGATGGAGCCAGAAATGGAAGTATATTTTGAGCCAAAGATCGTTGCTTTAAGCAATTGCAAGTAGGAAGAAAACAGAGAGATGCCCCAAAGACCCATGTGCCAGAAATCATATGAAAATACAAAACAAAAAGCCTCCTTCACCTCTTTTATCATCTTCTGCAAAAAAAATATTTTTAAAACTGTTTGTTTACTATAAATGGATGCTTTTACATATTATCAGACGAGACGAAACTCACCGGAGATCCAAAATGATTCAGGGAACCGCAAACACTTGAAACAACTCGCTCAAAACCTTGAAGGAAGAAGAGATTTGGAGTGAAGGTTGCTGCATTTTATTAAGAGAGACAAAAATGAAATAAGGTTTATTTCTTGACGCAAATGTTATGTAGAATATCGTGTAGTATGATAGTCTAGCTAGCTAAAGAATCAGAAGGGAATAAGCTCGAATTGGTTTGATAGTATCAGTCTACGTTAGGTGATTTTCTTTAGTTTATATATAGTTTAGTAGTTACAGGGGCTGGCTGCTATTTTAGGACAAAAGTTTAATAGTAGTTATAAGCCATCTTTTTTTTTTGTTTGTCAAAGTATAAAAAAATCAAACATTTAGCTGATCGTTTGTTTTTTCTGTGAGCCATCAAATTCTCAAGATCGGTTATTCACTTATTTTGTATGTATAAGTCTCGCTCGTCTTTCCTTAATTTCGTGTGTTTAAGTTTGGTTCGTATCTCCTTCTCTTTGTGAAAAAGTGCAATCTTGACGTTTTTTATGATACGCAACCTTCTAGAGTATAGTGAACTATTGGGAATGAAAAACACTCAAGCTTATATAATTTGTTTCAGTTTAACAATAAGTATGTATTTTAAATCTTTTATCAAAAAAAGAAAGTATGTCTTTGAGAAAAGAAGTTCTAAAACAACACGTACAAAACAAGAGAGAGAGAGAGAGAGAGAGAGGAAACAAAAAAAAAAGACAAACTAGACCAAATATCGACATAGACAACATTCCGAAGCTCTCTTACAAAAAGAAACATGGAAATAGGCCCACACCAATATCATGAACTAGACTAAATTATACAATTGTAGCATTCACAATCGAAAACACGTTTGTTTTTCTGTTTATTCGGTAAAGTATAAACTTACGTAGACGATTTTACGAAAACTATGTCGTGTCACTCGTATGAAGGCTGCTTAACAAAACGTCGCGTATTAGTCCCCATCTTTCGTCACTAAGGTTAAACAAAATGATTTCAAATTTAATTTTCATTAAGCAAGTTGTTTTTTATGCGACATCATAAAATGTATCGGAAATGATCGTAATAATAGATATTTCATAATATTCGATCATTCGAATTCACATAGACCAGACACAATCACTGGTTTAATGAGGAAAAAAAAAAACACAAGACATTATTCGAAAAGCCAAAACAAAAAAAAAGCTTAGATTCCCTCTTCCTTCTCGTCCTCGCTAGTGCAGCTACTGTTGCTGCTCCATTCACATTTCAAGGTAGATCTGGGAGAACCACAATACCTTCCCAGCTTCTCAAACCTCTGATACATCACTGTTCCTCTTTCTTCTCCCAGAGACTCCATTGTTGATTCTCTGCATCCGTAATCGCCTAGGTCAACACAGAGGCTCGAGTCGTAGCTCATCTGTCCGACGCTCGAGTGGATCGCTACTGAGAATTGCTTTGGCTCGAAGCAAGTAAGCACCTTTGAGACAAGATGGCTCAAGTCCATGGTCGTGAAGTCGTATCCCACTGCTTCAAAGCTAGCGTAGCTGAATCCATCTTCAGGGGTCACATGGATGGTGGAGATCGCGTCTCCTTCGACGCTGTTCATAGAGTAGCCGCAGGGCTCAAACTCAAAGTCGCAGATTTGAGACTGAGGAAGTATCTTTCTGATGCCAGAGTTGTCAGTCATAGAACCAGCCGAGCTTGACTCGTTCTTGTAGAACACAGATGCCTTGTCCTTGTCCAGACCAGTCATGCACATCTCGAGCGTGTACACGTTGTTGCTGCTGCTGTAGCTCTTGGCAGGAGAAGAAGCAGAGTAAACATGCCATTTCTTGGTTTCATCATCGTTGCCCATCAAGTATGCAACACTGCTCAAACCCAGCTTGGCGAAGTGACCATCAAGTACAGAGACTTCTTCAGAGAAGTTGCGGTGTGGGCAAGGCTGGCCTCCAGGACAGAGGAAGCTTCCACGAGTGTACCTCACGGACTTGACGTCAAGAGAGAGCTCACTGGCCAACCTCAAGAGAGGCTCGATAGAGAGAAGGAGCTTAGTAGTCCCGCAAGTCTTGATGATGATCTTGTAAGGGAAGATAAAGAGGCTGGACTCAGAGAGTACATAAGAGTCGAGCTGATCATTCGAGAGAGATGAGACGATCGTGCACTCAGCTGGTTGAAGGATCTCGTCAATCTGAGATTTGGCCAAGGCACGGAGTCCTCTCCCTTGAGTGTCAAGAAAGAGACTTGGCTCAAAGAATGATACTTCGAGCCGCTTCTCGTAGCCTTCGAACCCAATTGCAGAGACTGACATGGCCATCTCGCTTTGTTGTTGTTGTTGTTGTGAGAGGAAAAGACCTTCTTGTAGGAGAGAACGAGGGGGTTTGGGAACCAGAGCTTTGAAAAAAGGAGGTTATAATTGGAAGGCAAATAAAAACTATGAGGACTGTCTGGATTGATTAGTACTCAGGATGGCCTCTTTGCGCACTGCAACAAAAGAGAAACAATAAAAGGATGGTCAATAAGATTACATGTAGGAAAGTACAAAGATTTGAAGACATTTTGATAAGGGAAACTCACGTTAGAGTAGACAGAAGATTTGAATTTCTTGATTCCACCGTTGGGACGAACGTCTTCAATGCTGTAACCGAGGGGAGCTTCGTAAAATAAGGAACTGCTTGACTTCTTATTACCAGCTTTCGATTCCATCATAATCTCATTCACGCTCTTCTGTAACATATAAATTAATAACAATTAAAGGTTAGATAACCATAACATAAGAGAATGCAAACGATAACTAGGACATGATAAACAACATAAACATTCAATGTTTCTGCGCATCAAACAAATGATGATCCATGAAAATTCAGGTTTTGATGAAAAATAATAGATTTGATCGAAATTGAAAGAGGCTATGACTCAACAAAACAACAACTATTAAGATCTGCTACGTTTTTAAACAACAAATCCAGATATCTCACTCAGACATTATCAGATGATTTCATTAGATAGATGTCACAACCAACAATTGAATCACGATCTGATACAAACATAATTAAACAATACAAACGAAATCGAAATCATCGTGAGAGACTTACGTGTATAGGAATATATTGATCTCGATCCGGAGTTTTTAATTCTCTTCTACCAGAAACTTTTTATCCAAATATATTAAACGAACGAAACCTGAAACGAAAACAAAAGCCAAATTCAATCAATCGATCATAAACTACAGACTAAAAGTAGAAGATCTAACACGATAATCAAAGATTGAAACAGAAGAAACAGATCTGTAAAGCTAAAAAACCAACCTGATTGAAGTGATTCAGAAAACTCGAAACCCTAAATCTTGAGAGCCGCTTATGATTTGGTAATGATGAAAAGAAACGAGTTTGTGATATTGTAGAATAACAGAGGTGGAGGGAGTTGTTTATATAGCCTCCAGCCCAGATGCGTTGTGCGGCTATTAGGGCTCCACCAAATTACGTACTTACCCTTCCTTTATTTGCTTTTACTGAAAGGCCCTTACTTTTTTCTTTATGTGGAAAGATTGTAGGTGCGAGATTCGCGATGATTCTTGACCACTCATCTATAAAGAGCAACAAATCTTTTGTAATTTGCTATTTTTGTCAACAAATTATTTTAATTGACTTACTGTAAGATTTTAAATTATTAATAAGCTTTTAATACTCCTTAATGCTAAAGACACAAAGACACTTAAATGACGAAGAATTTAAACGAATCATAGGGTGACACATTTGTGTTTTCGAGGTAGCCACGTTCTCTCACGAGTCACGACGATTCCTGGCCACGAAAAGATAACACAGATAAAATCACGACGATTTCTGACCACGGAAAAAAATTAACAGCAGTATAATCGTTCTATTTAAAGTTATTGATTTTTTTAGTCAAACAAGAGATTTAATGCCTTTTAAGATTAAAAGTAACATTTAAATTTTAGATCTTCGAGATTGGCTAAGCCACAGAAACGTTTTGTTAAACAAAGAAATATATTATCCAATCAAGCAACGACATATGTATCGTCCGAGACCACACGTTTCAGATTTCGATACTCACAAGAAATAGACAGGTGAGGAGTACGTGAGCTGTTTATGTTCTAATGGGGCCCAGAGAATCTAATTCTGCTTTACCAATAGCTCTCGTTTCTTTACTCTTACAATGACCAAAATAACCCTTTCACCATGGTCGTCACGTCGTGAATCCATTGGTCAAAAGTGGGGAAAAGGGCAAAAACGATATGAACTAAATTATTTGTGCGCCAAAATACATGAACTAAAATACGGTGTTAAAATCAACCGTTCTTGTCTATAATTTTAAATTATCAACCTATTCTCGTATGTGAGTGCCTAAACCTGAATTGACTAACTGCAACGTTAGTTGACTCACGATTTTTGCTGACTTGGAACAGTAACCTATGACGTGGCATATACGACGTCGTTTTAGTTCTTGTAAAAAAGGAAAAAAACACCAACATTGCTAGGATTCAAACTGTGGTTATTTGAATGTGTTTTACGCATGGTAACCAATTAAGCTGTCTAAGACTTTCAATTTTTCAATACAAATATATCTATTTATTATTTATTTACCTCTTCTTTGAATTAATAAGTAAGCAATAAAATTTCTAAACCTCAATAGTTTCATGACTTACGTAAATAAACTAAGTGTTTCTTGGTTCGATTGGAAGCGAAAGGCAATGGGGAGGTGAGTTTCATTCGAGTTTTGTTTACTTTCAGTGTTGATATCGTTTATGGTGAGATGCAAAAAAGGTAGTGGTGAGTTGAAAATGCATCAGGTATTTTACACATTAGAGGACTTCCAAGAAGCATTAGTAGACTATACTCTAAAGGGAGCCTGGAATATAAAGAAAAACAGATGGGGAAAAGAGAGATCTGGTGCTATTTGGTTTTTAGGAGATGCTACTTGGATATAAAGCAGGAGATGGTTTTTATGGAATGAAGTTACTTATGTTTGTTTTTTTTTTGGCGGATTGAGTTTGGTTTAGATTTGAATCAAAACTTGTCTTCTTTTTTGTACTACTTATGACATTCGAATGGTCAATCAAAATTTGTCTTCTTCTTTTCTTTGTGTTACCAACATGACAAAATGAAGAGAAAGAAAAAAGAATGAAGAGATTTCATTCGACTTCTGTTTTTATTAAACAGAAGAGAGATGAATAATGTATAAATATATGTATCCGTGATAAACAATTGAAAATCTTACACGGCTCAGTTGGTTAGTATTCGCTTCAATCTTTCACACGACCAAGGTTCGAATCAAAGGATTTTACATTTTTTTCGTTTTCAAAACGCACTAAAACGACGTCGTATATGCCACGTCATAGGTTACTGTTCCAAGTCAGCAAAAATCGTGAGTCAACTAACGTTGCAGTTAGTCAGTTCAGGTTTAGGCACTCACATACAAGTATAGGTTGATAATTTGAAATTTTAGACAATAAACGGTTGATTTTGGCACCGTATTTTAGTTCATGTATTTTAGCGCACAAATAATTTAATTCATGTTGTTTTTGGCCATTTTCCCGTCAAAAGTGCACATGTAAAGTAATAAGTGACCAATAAGAAAACAGTATATGCTTTTCAATCAGAACTCACGAAAGATTGAAACAAAAGGTAAAACATGATTAGTCTGTCAAATTCAGTAAGCCAGTTAACATAAAAAAACAAAAAGTATATCTCGCATACTAAAACTTTTACAAAAAATGTTCAAAGAACTAACATTTTTTTTGGCGAGAAAATTACCGCTATATCAAGAAATAGTAGACGTATACGTCAATCTTTCATAACATGAAACTGAAAATGCGTTTGCATATAGTGAAATGCGTTTGCATATAGTGCCGTTTGTGTTACTTGTTTACACTATACAAATAAACAACAACAGAGATAATGCAAGCAAATAAAATTAGATAAAGATCTTCAAGCGAGTCTTTGATTAGTTGTTGTGATGAAGATGCTGCAACTCATTGAGCAAATCACAAGAAGTTTCCCAAAGTTGTTGACCAAGTTTAAGATCTCTAGAAACTTTTGATGATTCAATGGTCCTTCCTTTCCCTCCAAAGTAGTAAGCACCTGATATTTCCTGCATAAGTTGTAAAGAAAAAAGCAAATCAGAGATCATGAGGACAATATTTAATAAAATCAAGATTCATATAAAGCAATTAGAGAAAATTTCTCTTAACAGGTGGAGCTAAAGCTGCATCGACGATAGATTCAGCTCCTTCCTCGGGGGTTTGGAGGAGGCCAAGTGTTTTGAAACCAAGAAACGCCATGGCAGTTATGTATGTAGGATACTCGCGCATTATCTTCGTTTTCGCAAATCCGGGATCTGCAGCTCTGCATTCAACAAGCAAAACTCACAAGTCAAAACATAATTTTTAAAGAGTGATAGACTAACAAATCAAGAGAGCAATATAGGAAGCATACATAACAGAGACATGGTGTGAATCGTCTGTGAGGCGAAGCTGTCTATGCAATTCATATGAGAAAAGTAGAAGGCATACTGTTCAAGAACATCATAAGCTCATCAGTCAAAGAATCATAAAAATATAACTATTTTGCTTTTTAAGCAAACTGTTAAGAGGTTTTGGCTTACATTTAGAATACTCGTAGGCCCGAGCATATGGATATTTGTTTAATGTCGAAGTATGTACTCCACTTACAGAATCCTTGTCAAACTTCCCTATAGAAGCTACACAGAAATAGACAGGAAATCAGATATCATTTTCACTTAGCTCTACTCTCATTAATTATAGGGTCCATCCATTTGTGAATTTTGACAGTATGTTTCACCATAACGATGTGTGAAAGACGTAACGTTCACGACCCGTGAGGGCACAGAGCTGTTTTTCAGGAGTGGCAGAAGAAGTTTGGTCAAACAGAATGGGCCAACATAGTTTGTAGCAATCATCCTGCCAAATAAATACATGAGCTAGATTTTAATGAAAACTGAAACATAAGTGCGTCCTTTCCAAGATGTCAAAAGTGATGAAAACCAGACTTACCTGTCATAACCTTCCGTGGTTGGTCGACTAGAAATTGCCATTATTCCAGCATTGTTCACTAAAATCTGAATCGAAGGATGTAACTCTGCATCCGAAAGCCATTGCTCTAGAGAGCTTTTAAACTTGAAGATTGATTCAAAAGAGGACATGTCAACTTGGAAAGATTTGAGTTGGGCATCTTTGTTCTTGCTCTTGATTTCCTCCAATGTCTGTCATTATAAGAAAACGACTTTTGCATCAAAAAAAAATGTGAAAGAGAAACATAGTTATTTCGACAAATGTGATAACAAAAGGGATCCAAAATAACCTCTGAAAGAAGCTGAGAGGACCGACCAACTGAAAAAACCAAGAAAGATTCATCTCATTAGGCCACCATAGAATTTTGTTGTAAAATTTGATAATCTTTGTGATGGGAAACTACATTTATCCAATCCGTCCTGATACACAATCACTTGAGGAAGAAATGCATCATAGATTTCTTACCAAGAATAACGTGGAAACCCTTCTCTGCAAGAACAAATGCAGTGGCCTTACCAAGCCCAGAGGTAGCCTGAAATCAAAGTTCAACACACAGTCGATACTTGATAGACACAAGAAGAGCTCTACACTTTAAAATGGAGGTATTGGAGGCATTACTTTACATGACAATATTACACAATCAAGGCAATGATTCACACATTTCACCACTGATAACACAAATGCGTCCAAAAAAAATAACCCGTTTTTGTGATTCTTTTGCCAAAATCCTATGTTTTAAGCAAACTTCAAGTAAAGAACACAACATTAGTTTACTTACACCAGTGATAACACAAATGGGTCTCGAAGACCGAATCTTTGGATCGATGGAGCCAGAAATTGGAGTATATTTTGAGCCAAAGAGCCTTGCTTTATATATTGAGCCAAAGATCCTTGCTTTATGCAATTGCAAGTAGGAATAAACGAGAGCGATGCTCCAAAGACCCATGCGCCAGAAATGATATGAAAATACAAAAAGAAAAGCCTCCTTCACCTCTTTCATCATCTTCTGCAAAAAAAAATATCTCAAAAACTGTTTGTTTATCCGAATCCAGTTGAACAGTTAAATCATAAATGGATGTTTTTACATTTTATCAGACGAGACGAAACTCACCGGAGATCCAAAATGATTCAGGGAACCGCGAATACTTGAAACAATTCTTTCAAAACCTTGAAGGAAGAAGAGATTTGGACCATCAGAAGTGAAATTTGCTGCATTTTATTAAGAGACAGTGATGAAATAAGGTTTATTTCTTGATGCAAACTCTATCTCCGCCTCCAGCAAATGAACCAGACTGGCCAAACCACAAATGAAGTGAGGTATGATTTAAGATTCGCAATTGAATTCAACATCGCCATGATAAAAAACGGGTTTTGCGGGTCTTGCAAATTAGTTTATAAATTATATTTAAAAGGGTTTGATTAATATTTTCATCAATTAGAGAAACCGAACTGAAATCAAATAGGGTTGCCCTTATCAAAAAAGTTTAAGCTTTGAATAGATAGTTAATACTTAATACATTGAAAAAAAGTAAAGGAGAAACTAAAAGTTGATTTTCTTGGAATCGAACTTAGTTTTACAAAAGCAAGAGAAAATCTATACTTTCTTCACACATTAGTTACACTTCGTAGAAAAGGTTGAAAATGAGAAAAATCCATACTTGACGAAAGAAAAAGTCCTCAACCCTGGATCCGGCTTGGTTCGGCTCATAAGTCATAATTATCAAACTCTATAGTTGAACCGGGTTGGCCATTTGAGCCGGTTTAGCTCTGGCCTTCTCACAATCCTGTTTCATTTCTTCCAAACGCTTTGATACCTGGAGATTCATTAACAAAAATATACAATGATCAAGAGATTCAATTTCAAGCATCTCTTTTGGCTTTTCCCAAACCCAACTTGTTCATTCAAAAAAGTGAATAGTTTTTCAGTCAAAAGAAAGAGAGAACCTTGATGGAGTAAGCCAATGGAAGCAAAGTATCAGGATCCATGGCGTCTTCAGGGAAATTCCTCAGAGCATGCATGAGTTCCTCAAATGGCAGTTTCACCAAATCATCATGGCAATACTTCAACAATGCTAAACCGACTTTGAACACAATATTAACACCCTATACCGACAAAAGAAAAAAACCAACAACGCATTGATGCAAAACTGTAGAAAAGAAAGAGACTATTGAGTTTATAAGAGATGTTGATTTTGATTTACCTCGGCTAGAAACACATCCCAGATTCGTAGAGCCGAAGGGAAAGGAAATGAGTATGAAAAGACGGTTATGAACCACTGACTTGCATACATACTCGGATTGATCATTTCTTGAGTGAAATGTTCTCCTAGTTTTGGCATTAGCTCTCTTACCAACTGATCTAACTGTAACAGATATTGCTGTACAAGAGGAAGCCCTACCTACATTTACACAAATCAAATAGATCTTAAATCTTAAAATCATTTTTAATCAGTCCCATTGAGATTATGTTTTCAAGCATAAAGTTCCAAAGAGCTAATATCATAACTTCAGTGAGAAGCATTTGACAGAGAATTAACCGCTAATCTTAAATATTCTAGGAAGAATAACAAGTCTCTACAGTGTAGTTGACAGAGAATTTGAAAAAGCAGTCATAAACTTCATGAAGGAAAGGATTTTTTTGTGTGGACTTTATGTCTTTTTCTTAAAATCCTGCAATCAATTAAAGCGGCTCTATCGCTTTCAAACTCGCGTAACTAAAGAGGCAAGAAGCTCACCTGATACAATCCTTCCATTGGGGAGTGAACAGCTCCTTTGAGTAATGAAACTAATAACCAGAAAGCATCTTCTTCGCTCATATAAAGAAGCAACAAACCGGCTACGAACCCCATTCCCTGCAATAAATATAGAACCAAGACTTTTTAGTTACCATATTGGGGAAATAAGAACAAGGAAAAAATCTCTGGATAGACCTGAACATATCCGACATCTCTGTCATAGACAGAGTATGCTTTTAGAACATTGTATAATGATCTTTGGCCTGGTCCATGTCTCTTCTGGAAGAAAACATGTGATGGGAAAGTGCGGGATATATCCCGAATGATATCGAGTTCTGATGCTGACGTTTCATAAATCACCAGTTGCTACAGTGAAAGCGAGAGAGAATTATCAAATTGTTTCCCACAATGAAGCCAAAGAAAATGAAACATATCAGGAAATCAAAAACAAAAAACACACAAGGAGATTATCACTACCTCATAAACACCGGGATTCATAAGCAAAAGGTCTCGACTTCCAGAGATCAATTGCCAAACTAGACCCCTTAAGCAATCAGGGATCCCTTTCCGAATTCGCCTTTTGACCACATGAGGTTTTCTCCTAACGTAATGCTTCCAGTCACTACCTCCAGCTCCAATCATCTTCCTCCATTTTGTCACTCTTCTCTCCTCCCTAAGGAATTTAGCATCCATGGTCAAATAACAAAGCATAATACTGATTCTCACCCAAAAACAAACATTGTTCATTGCGACATACTTGTCATAATTACTAGACGATCTAGTCTTGGTGAAACGTTGAGGAGAATTGGCATGTTCCTGCTTCAGAAACCCAAATCTATCAACCGGTACAAGCAAAGGGACAGCTCCTGCTTTACTGTCATCTGCTCTTTTCCTTTCCATTTAAACTAAGCTGAAAAAAAAGACTTTACAATGGTTAAATCACAAACTCAAAAAATCTCCTCATATACACAGAAGAAGTATGGTCAATCAGACCTAAAAGCTTTACTCAAAATTCCAGATCATAATCATTTCAAATCTTGGAGCTTTGATCTCAATATGACTTAAATGGCATTTACAGAAAAACGCAACCGGCAAAATAGAATTCCAGGGCTTCGTAGATAGAATTTCGATCCATGGTGATGATATACATAGTGCAATACCAAAAACGCAAACAGCAGAAAAATGCTGAAGAAGAGATTAACATAACTCAGGGTGATCAGTTCTTTCTACTAGAAGAAGACAAAGACGATCCAAAAAGGAGGGAGAGAGAGAGAGATTGTCCGGCAAATACGAAACCCACCAACATTCCGGTGTCAGATGATAAGGGCCGTATTCAAAACCTCGAATTTGGGAATGAAATAAGGCGATCGAAGGAGTAGCGAGCTGTAATTTCTGGGTTTTACCCAACGGAATTGATCTCTGAAGAACAATGGATTGAAGATGACTTAAAAGGAAGGAACCCAAAGAGAAATGAGACGTTGGAGATCACATCGATTACTCGTACGCGTATTAAGACGTTCCAGATGTTACCAAAGCTTGAGAATTTATCCGACGGAAATTTTTTTCTAGTCTTCTTTTTACTTTTTTCCCGAGAAAATGTAAACCAAAAAACGAGCAGCACGTTTAAGCCGGTTACATAGTTCAATCTGGTCAAACCGGTTGGTTAAATAACATAAAAGTTTAAATACATAAATTCTTACAAAAACCCAAAAAAGAAAGGTGACTGATGATGATGTTTTTTGGTGAAGTCAAGAACATTGACTTGCTTCCGTTCGTCTCATGAGATTTCCCCAACTATCACCAAAGCTCCAAACTTGTGAAGGCTGCTCGATCCAAGGACCGTTCATGATGTTCAGAATGCTACAGGCTTCACTGTATTCAAGCTCAGGCAAGAGCTTTGGTGTCAGTAAGAAGCACCTACAAGAGAAAAGACCACCACACTTTACCACACAAAGAGACGCAAGAAAACAGTTTCCATGATTTTGGTATTCCAAAACGAACACTTACTGTGGTGTGTTTGGTTGGCTAGCAGCTCTAACCAATTGTTGAAACATCTTCCTTTCGTTTATAGGATCCATACCTGCACGGGCAATTGCAGATTTTCAGAAACTGTTTGATGGTGTTTTTGTGACAGTTTTTGTAAGCATTACACTTTTACCTTGATTAATCTCATCAACAACCCTGAAAGGACAGTTTGTGAGATCTTGAAGAGAGACGAGGTAAAGGATGGTTGAGACAGAACGCTCTCCTCCAGATTGGTGGTGAGAACTTAGAACCTGAAGTTGCCCAGATTCCCTGAATTTCACTTTGATATGTATTCCGTATTGATCAAAGTCAGTGTCACGCTCATCCAATGAAACTTCTCCTGCAACAGCCATTTCTTGGAAGTTGTGGCTGAAAGTTTCATTTATCTGAGCAACAAGCCGTCTCAATGTTGGAAGCCATTTCTCCTTCAGCGAATCAATTTCTTTCAAGCATCTGCTCAGATCTCTTTTATCAGCTTCGAGCTTTGTACTGATAGTTTCTATCTGTCTTTGGCGATGTTCATACTCTTGGAGTATGTTCTGGTTTACAAAAAGGATCGAATTGGCTTGAGAGATATTGTCTTGTATAGCCGCTTCCAATTCTTCTACCGTGGTAGGCATCTCCATAAACTCCTTTGTAAGTTCCGGCGTGATGATTGCGATAGATTCTGCATCCCTCTTGGCAGCTGCTAGCTGCAGTTGCTTTCCTTCCACCTCTTTCTTACAATACTCAACGCTGAGGGATGTCTGCTGCGCCACTTTCTCATATTGTTTGATATTGATTTCTGACTCTCTGATCTTTCTCTCCAGTTCAATAGAAGCCATATGCTTCTCGGCGTAACTCCACTTATAATCAGCAGCTTCTACGAGCAATTTCTTGAGATTGATCGCATATGCATAGCGGTCAGCGTTAGCTCTGGAAGCCTGCTCAATCAGCTTAGCAACTGAAGCATCCATGTCCTCTTCTTGCTCCAACGATTCTAGCTTCGTCTTCCTTTGTTGGTAACGGGATTCTAACTCACGCCGTTTCTTTTTCTCCAGATGCGAGACATTAATAATCTCCTCCCTTTCTTTCTGAAGTTTAGCTGCTTCTTCTTCCAGAAGTCTTTGCTCTGTTTGAAGACTCTTGAAAGTTTCCTCCACGGATAAAACAGAGTCTTCTAATTCCTCCTTTCTTGACCTCAGTTTCTCAAGTTCTCCAACGTCCACCCCACATAACAGAAGACGTGATGATGACACAGAATCTACACTTGCAGAGGTGTGACCACCATACCTTGAGGACGACCACCGGTAGTGATTGTCTGGTGTCCAAAAATCAGTAATACCCAATTTGGAGACTTCTTCAGCCCTCTGATCGGTAATCTTCGATCCAATGTACGAGCCATCCAGACCGAACTGGGAAATTAAAGTCTCCTTAACGGCGTCAGGAGCATCAAATATTTGATCTAGCCGAGAATGGATTCCAAGAGAACGCATCTGATCAGATATGTGAAAGGGAGCCTTGTGATTGCCGCCACCGCCCACATAGTTTAGAACAGGAACATCAAATCGTTTTAGATTTCTAACCAGCAAATCGCGGTCCTCGGAATCCTGAGTGACGAAAGACTTCCATGCATAATAAGGAACATGACCCTCCAAATAACAAGCGTTCTCTCGACTTGGAACGTTAACCTCTACCAAAACGGGACCATATACTTCCTTTTTAAACTCATGACGATTCTGTTGCACCCATTGATATGCTTCATAAATCTTTTCAGCTCCAGATTGATATAGCGCATTCAAGAGTTTGTTATTTACATTCTCCATGTCCTTCAACTTATCTACACATTGCCTCAGGGTGTATCTTTTCTGAGACAAGAGCCTCTCGTTGTCAACCTTCTGACTCTTCTTCCGGTTCATGCTGTGATGCAGCTCTGTAATCTGAGACTTCAATTCTTCAAGTTTGGCTAAAGGTGGTTCATATACAGGCAGGTTTTGGAGTTCTTGTTCCGCAGCAACCAGATCCTCTCTAGCTTTCAGAATCCTTTCCTGGCGATGCTCTTCTTGTTTCTTCAATTCCTCCAGTTCTTTGTATGTCGCCATAACTCGTGCTTCAGCCTCATTTTCTTTCTCGAGCAAGTCAGAACGCTTATTTCCATTTGCATCCAGGAGTTTCTTGACCTTTTTGCACTTTGAATCCATCTCAGCTTTCTCCTTCTTTTGCTTCTCAATAGGTTCCTTCATGCTGTTCAAATGCCTTGCAGCTTCATCCAATTTTTTCATTGCTTCCTTCATTTTCTTCTTAGCATCCACATACTCAGCCTTTTTCATATCATACTTAAGCCAGGGCAATTTCTTCTTCATGGAATCAACCTTTGTCAAAAATAACTCTCTCTGCCTAACACGCTCCACATCCTTCTCTTGCTCATCAACAAGAGCTTTCAGCTGAGTCAGCGTCTCTCCATTCTTCTCCACAGCTCTCTCAAGCTGCTTCAGTTCACGGCTTTTTTCAACAAGCTCGCGATGATGAACTGGCAGTTGAGGATCACCAACAGCTTTTTCCGTTTCTTCCAGGAGCTGCACAGGCGTTAACTTGGCAAACTCGCAAACCCTATCTTGCGGCAGGAATTGCGTGAGGTTGTTAACTTGGATGTTGAATTTCTGGATTATCTCAACTACATCTCTCTTACTAACTGCATTTCCGTTAAACATCCACTCCGACTTGTTACGTGTATCGATCTTACGGAAAATGGTAAATTTATCTTCCCTCGTGTTCCCTCTCAGAGAAATCTTGACGTAGCCAGAATCTTCCCCACGCTTAACATATGCACCAACACTGGTTGCTCTCCCAAGAAGCTGAGGCTCACCACCAAGACAGAGTGCAATGGCGCAGACAAGAGAGCTCTTACCTGATCCGTTTGGTCCAATTACAAGGTTCAAGCGTGATCCAGGTTTGCATACCAAGTGATTGAAAGTCATGAAATTGTGAAGCTCGATTTCGATTATATTCCCAGGCAAAAAGTCATCTTCCCCTCTGGAGATTTTGAGGCGCTTGGCACGACGTTCAGACATGGCCGTACAGCAGTCAGAGATTTTTCTGGATCAACCTGAAAAAAAAAAAAATCAAACTTTTGTATGAGATCCACAGATACAAGAACTAGAGTATTCTAATAAGAGGAGAGAAAAAGCAGAATTGGTTAGGGAAAAAGAGTACAAATCGAAAATTAGAAACTTAAAGAAGCTTAAAATTAAGGGACAATGCTAAAAGCTAACCCTAAAACCCATATTGAAGAATCGAAAACTAGAATCTGATCAATTTAAAATTTTCGAGTTTCAATCTCAAATCACAAGCAATCATCAGTCCCACACTATCTCTTCTCTCTATCATAAACCCTGTGACTGAAAATGAACAGAAAAACCAAAACAATCAAAATTAAGCAAAATCAACTTACGAACAAGACAGAGATGAAAAATCAAAGCCAGCGCCGAGAAACGAAATCCAAGAGAAGGAAGAAAAAATTCGATTCTCTAACCCAAAAAATAAACGAACAAAATATGATACAAACTCATGTTCCCACATTCCAATCGAGAGGAAAAACTGACCTGAACAAGTGAAACCTAGCCGAAATCGAAGATTCTCGACTCCGAAATTGTACCATATGAAAAAAACCCTAGAGTCTCTCTCTGAATCACGAATTCCCACGCTACAGTTTATTTAGAGAGCTTAAAGTGAAACGACGAGGAGCGAAAACCCGGGAAAAAGATTAACACAAACGATAAAAAGGACTCTAGGTTAGCCTTCCAAAACCTCAAAAATCCGGTTCGACTAGTTTTTGAAATTATACACGGTTATGGTTTTAATCCGGTTATTCAAAACCGGGTTAATCAACCCAAAGGCTTTTTTTTTTTTCAAATACCTTCAAGCTCCTGTTTTTTTTTTTTTTTTACCAATGAAAGATTATCAAAACGAAACCTTTTCACTTTCCAAGTGGTGACGAAATTTTGGTTGTTTTGTTTTGGTACGTGACTGCCAAAATTGGGTCTCTGGTGCTTCAAGCTGCTTCAGTTTCAAAATTTTCATCTTTATTCTCCTTTTGTAATGTGCGAAACTCGTACTTTATTTTGGTGGCAGAAACAAAGACAATGTTTACATTTGAATCCAAACAATTAAATCAATCCGTAGAAACATAAAAGTTACAAACGTTGTTAAAGACGTCGTCGTGGTCAGTGACTATGTTGAAGAATCCGGTACACATCGACGACTCCAGAAGCAAAATCGGGATCAACTGCAGCTTTTACAGCAGTTCCTGCGACGGATTTAACATTGACCGGAGGTATTAAAAGCGGCCCGATCAGAGGAATTTTCGTCACTTCTTTTGGGAACAGCTTCAAAACCTGTAGTGAGAAGATGTTTTGAGAAAAAGAAAAAAAGAAGAAAGATTAAGACTTTCATCTTATTTAGAATTTCAGAACAATCAATGACTGATACAAATCTTATTTACCATTTCGAGAGGAGCTCCAATGAGACTAAGTGGCAACTTTATGCTACCGACCTGACGAGTCCCGTGTATGAATCCTGGCCTTAAAACCGTTCCTAAAAAAAACAGAGGAAAAAGATTCAATAAGTGAAGAATTATAATGAACACATTACACACACGCATAAAATGAGAGAATTTGCACACCTCTGTTTCCGAATTTATCAAAAATCTCAGCTTCAGTTGCTCTCTGCAAACAGATTGACAAATGGGTCAAAGACATATGCTATAACTAAGAACTAAGCCAAAAAGGAGAAGAGGGAAGTACCTTCCCATCGAAATATCCACGAATCAAGTTATTTATGACACCAAAATCCGCAGCTGATATGTAGACAAATCTCTTCACACCTGAACATAATATGTTAAGGTCCTTTTTCTGTCAGTTTGCAAAAGAACAAACTGAAAAAAGGTTTTTTTTCCAGATGACTTAACAATTCATCCCATAAAATTACAAACAAAGAAGATATCAAAATGCATCAAAATCTATGAAAATTTTGACCTTGCTCTGCTGCAGCTTTAACAGCATTAATGTTTGCAGTTCCGTTAATTTTGACCATATGTGAGTTGGAACCGAAACCACCAACACATGAAATCTGCAAATATATCCAATATGAGATTGCGGTTGAAAGGAACCATATGATGTAAGGACCTTATTAGAAGAAGGTTTCTTAATTACCACAGATGTTATTCCTTCTAGTGCAGGCTTCAGAGAATCGGGTGAGAGCAAATCGCCTATTGTTTTAGTAGAAAACAAAAACGCGAGTCATTTATCAAAGTCTTTTGTTTCTCAAAATGAGGAAGAAAGGAAATGCGTTTCTCGGATCTTGGAAGTACCTCGATGCCAGGTTACATCCTCGACCCATGAATCATGCAAAGAAGATCGTCCAGACCTATGTAACAATGCAAAGACTAAGGTTAAGCTACGTAAAGGCAGTCTATGACTAACAAACAGACTTAAAACAAAAATAAAACACTGAAAAACGAAAGCTGGTAATGATACAAATACCTGCTAAGACTAGACACGGAGAAACCTTGTCTCAGTGCCTCCTTGCAGATATGAGAACCAACATAACCATTTCCTCCCAAAACCAATATCTACATTCAAGGACAAAACAATCTTAAGACCAACGTGACAGGTTCAGAGAGCAGAAAGAGATAGTTTGTGAACAATTTGCTATGTTATTTCACTCCTGATAAATGTCGAGCAACCAGGAAACAACGGAATCAACCAAAGAATATTTGAATGTAAGAAACAAACACTTAAAGAGAGTGGAACAAAGAGCACTCTCAACTCTCTCAAAAAGAGAATGCCACAATGTCTTATCAAACACAAAAGCAATTAAAAAGGGAATGATCTGTTACCTTCTTGTCTCCTGAATGTGAAGCTGCAGTTTTGGACAGAAGCCTTTCATTTCCTCTCTGAGTGATTGAACTGCCAGAGAAAGAGAAGATCATCACAAATCAATCACTGTTTGCAACATGTATCTATGATTTTATCAAGAAATCACACAATTTAGCATTAAGGTCAACAATTGGGACACTGAAAGGCCAATGCACCCCCAAAATAAAAATCCTGTCCCTAGAAATGATTCTTCTTCGGTAAGCGTTTTATCGACAGAATCAGAATAGAAGCAAAGATGAATACTTTATTCGAACAGAAATAACTCACGACATGGCGACGACTGAAGAGGATGCCTGTGATCGTGTCCGAATCAGAGACCTAAACATCGTATACTTAAACCTACTAGCTGAGTGTCGATTTTTTATTCCGTAAAACAATGTTCCTCAGGGAATTACTATGATACGGAAACTTGGGTAAGCGATTTAACAATTAGAAACTGCAGAAATCTATAAAGTGGAATCGTTAGAATCCTGATCTCCGAAGCCAAACCCAAAAAAAAGAGGGACCTTTACCAAAATCACAACTGTGTACGATTGTGGCGTTCTAGCTTCCACGTAGACGATCCACGTGTCTCCGTCTTAAAAAAACAATTTTGGTTTTGAACCTTTTGGTCTCCACTCTCCGGTAGAATAACCAAAAAAAAAAATAAACGGGATGCATTTGTGTCTTTCCGTAATCAAATACTGATTCTATTTCTTTGAAAAAATGTTAGTCCCATTACAACACAAACTCGTAATATTGTTAAAACCTTATAAAATAGATCATTCTTGGCACTTACAGTTTAACACATAAGAAACCAAAGCTAATTGAATACATTTTAAGATTTGGTTTAAAATTATGGACAGCTTCGCATGAGCTCAACCGAAAACAGAGGATCATATGATCGAATCAACAGCAATACCATTATGGACTTTAACAACAAAATTAACTCTCGGTTAAGCTTTTGAGTGTTTCTTAGATCCAATTCATTTTCAGTTTTACTTGCTAGAACGTCCTAATAACTATTTTTTTTCTTTCTAAAATGAATAATATATGCGTGTTACTAATATTAGTACCAACTAGAACATATTTTTGTTCCTTAAAAATATTAAAGTTGTATTATACACTGAATTTAAAGAAGAGTTCTTTTTAAAAGTGATATAACGTTTCTTACCCTTATGGCTAAAATAATAGCAACTAACCAAAAGAAATCCACATGACTGAAAATACTAAAATATATATGTTTGTCACCTAATCATACTTAACTTGTTTGTAACAGTTGGAAAACATATAAATAACTTGGTATATATAAAAAAAATTAAGCTGATTATCTTGTGGCACTTCTCTAACAACAAAATCAGCAAAGAGAAAAACATATAAATTGAAGAGAAGAAAAAGAGGCTAAGTATATCGGTTATAAATATAATTTAAACGTCAAAAATTGCCGACAAAAAACGTCCAAATTAGCGAACAGTCATCACATTGTGGATTTAATTACTTGATTGATCACTTTGTATTTTGTTGCGAGCTATTTTGCAATAATCATAACTCATAATTTAGATGTGACACCTACTCTTTTTCCGTAGAACAAAAAGATTCACAAATTTTCCATGATTAAATAATTCACAACATAGAAACAAATTAGTCTCAATACTGAGATAATCTTATTTTTGTTCTCAACACCACTCCTTTTTCTCTCTCGATCTTCCTTCAATGGAGCTTCTTCATTCTGCAACAACTCCAAGCAAACAAAAGCTACTCATTGTAGTGACCATTGCCATATCACTCTTCACCATTATTCCTCTTCTCTACCCTTTTGTTGAAGACCCTAACTTCTTCCTCAAGCAACAACCTCCAAGCCAAACCAGCATCCTCAAGCTCCAGAACGGCCTCGTAACAACACAAGAGAGCTGCGACATATTCTCCGGAGAGTGGGTTCCTAACCCGGAAGCACCTTACTACACCAACACGACGTGCTGGGCGATACACGAACACCAAAACTGCATGAAGTTTGGAAGACCCGACACGGACTTTATCAAGTGGAAATGGAAACCCGACCGGTGCGAAGATGGCTTGCCGGTTTTTGACCCGTTTCGGTTTCTTGAGATCGTGAGAGGGAAAACCATGGCGTTTGTTGGTGACTCCGTCAGCAGAAATCACATGCAGTCTTTGATCTGCCTTCTCTCTCAGGTAACAACAGAATTTCCTAATTACCCATTTTTTTTTCTAGTTATTTCTTTTTAGTATTTATTTGTTTGTTAAAGTAAATATTGCTTGATGTAGGATTTAACCTTATTCTTATCGTTCTTTCTTTTTTGGACATATTTTTGAATTTTAGTTCAGCATCTGATTTGTTCTCAGTTGAAATAATGATTTCACTTAATGTTTTCACTAAAATAAGAAATTAGATTAGATGAATAGATGATGTAAACTGATCGGAGTACTATTTTGTCAGTAAACCCTCCTTAGACAGTTTAAAGTTTAATGGCCAAAAGCATTAAAATCAGTAAAATCGTATTTTAGTACACATGCACCAAGTAAAATCATATAACCACTCTTGGCTTCGAAGTAACATACTAATCGATGAGCTAACTTAAATGATTAGGTCATATGTATTATTTTTTTATTAGTCGAGCTTACACTTTTAATAAAGTAGTATAAAAGAAAGAAGTTAGATGTGCATCATTACTTTGATCATATACCATTATGCTTAATAAGTGTGTGAATATGTATATATATATATATGATATTACCTAAGTTTGATAAAATCATATAACTACTCAATATTCGTTATATTTAAATAGAAGATTGGTACGTGCATAAAGGTGATTTTGGTTCACCGGTGCCACAACAATTATTGAAATAATGTTTTTGTTATACAGTTCCCGTCCAATGATTTTAGGTGTTAATCTAATTAGTTTACTTTCTTTTTTTGGGGGTCAACATCTAATTAACTAGTTTACTTATGGTTAAAGATTCTGCGACAAAATTGAATACACATTGACATTTCCCCCCAGTTTACTCTTCGCTGGCTTTCTTGTTGTTAATTTTCGGTTTGGACTTTTGTGCATTATATATAGAAATCGAATCTCATCTAATTTGGTGGAATTTGTCTTCAAAAATGATAGCATTGTTTATTTCATTTTTAGATTAAAAGAAATTGAATTTCTTTTAATCGGTTCGCTTTGGTTACAATTTGTTCAAATTTCAGTATTAATTACGTAGTAAAAGTCCAGTTAAGTTTCTTCATTTCTTGAGATTAAAAGATGGATTTTAACACTGTCAGGTTGAATATCCGGTAGACGCTTCGGTCAAGGCCGACGAATATTTCAAACGATGGACATACGAGACATACAATTTCACCATCGCCGCATTTTGGACAACACACTTGGTCAAGTCCACAGGACCTGTCCCGACACAGCCCGACCATACAGATCTTTTCAATCTACACCTTGACGAGGCTGACGAGAGTTGGACAGGCGAGATAGGAGACTTTGACTACGTGATCATCTCCTCTGGCCACTGGCATTTCCGGCCATCAGTCTACTACGAAAACCAGACACTCACTGGTTGCCACTATTGCCAACTACCAAACATAACCGATCTCACCATGTTTTACGGGTATAGAAAAGCGTTTAGAACAGCGTTTAAAGCGATCTTGGATTCAGAGAAATTCGAGGGCGTCATGTATTTACGGACATTTGCTCCGTCACATTTCGAGGGTGGATTATGGAACGAAGGAGGGAACTGTTTGAGGAAACGACCTTATCAGAGCAACAAGACTCAAGACGAAGTGACAATGAGGCTACACAAGATTCAGTTGGAAGAGTTTGGGAGAGCTGAAGAAGAAGCGAAGAAGAAAGGCAAGAGGTTAAGACTACTAGATACGACTCAAGCCATGTGGCTTAGACCCGATGGTCACCCGAGCCACTACGGCCATCTTCCCGAGGCTAATGTCACGTTGTACAATGACTGTGTCCACTGGTGCCTGCCTGGTCCGATCGATAACCTCAATGACTTCTTGCTCGCTATGCTAAAGAGAGAAGAAGAAGACAAAGGACTCTCGGCTCAAGTTCGGAAAATGTTGTCCTAATCTGCGCATTTCTCTATCTCTCTGGTTAATTTATTAGTACTCCCTCTGTTTTATTATAGTTGATTTTCTAGATTTTTTTTCTTGTTTCATAATATTTGATTTTCTACATCTAATTAATGCACATCTTTTCTTTAAGTTGAATGAATCATATTTATTTGCTTTACAAAACTTATTAATTGTAAGCATTAATTAAAAGAGAGGAGATGAAAAGCCCAGGTTAAAGTAAAACCAGTAATACTAATCAAAGTAATGAAATTAATTGTAAAAATAACCTAATTAAACAAAATAAACAGCAAATAATTGAGCATTTATAACTTTTTTAATCTGTGTGCAAATATTCAGAAAATCAACTATAATGAAATAGAGGGAGTATAATTTAAGAAATGGTCAAATGTTGTGCCTCGTTATTGGGTGACCACGAGCTCACCATTACACCATATATACACATAAATATTTATGATAAGACCATACACCATCGTCTTGAAGGTGGGAAAATGGAGCTTCCTTTGTTTGCAATCCTTCAAAGAACACCAAGAATCGCAGTTACATTAGCATTTGTTCTATTTCTCCTCACAATAGTCCCTGCTTTATATTCTCTCCTTGCCTATCCAATCTCACCTCTATCAATCTCATCACTAGCAACTGATCGTCCCCCTCCATCCGATGATCATACTCGTCTAAGTCAACTAAGTTCTTTATCAAATCCCATTCACGCTCCACCTGACCATACGCCTTCAAGACATCGGGATTCATCATCAGATCAGAGTCCTTCACCTGAGAATGGTCCCATTCCGGCTCCATCTCATCATACGACTTTAAGACATCGCAAGTCTTCGTCTGGTCAGATTCCTACACCCAAGAATGGTCCAATTCCCTCTCCATCCAATCATACACGTCTAAGTCAACTGAGTTCTTTATCAAATCAGACTCCTTCACCAGTGCCAACATCTGATGATCAGTCTTTCCCTGTCACTGCATCAGTATCGAGGACGCCGATCAGAGATGATGAGCAGAGGTGTGATCTTTTTACTGGGGAATGGGTACCGAATGAGGAAGCTCCATATTACACAAACACAACGTGTTGGGCAATACACGAGCACCAGAACTGCATGAAGTACGGGAGACCAGACACCGGTTTCATGAAATGGAGGTGGAAGCCAGACAGCTGTGACCTCCCAATCTTTGATCCTCAAGAGTTCTTGGAAATGGTTAGAGGGAAAGCCATGGGGTTTGTTGGTGATTCCATCAGCAGAAACCAAGTCCAATCTCTCTTGTGCCTCCTGTCTAAGGTAAAAACCTAATCTAATTGTCAATGATCACAAACTAACCAACATCTCTCAATGTGTTGACTTTTTTTTTTTTTTTTTCCTTGTAGGTGGAATATCCTGAAGACATTTCTTCTTCTCCAGATACAGATTTCAAAATATGGAACTACACATCCTATAACTTCACTCTTCATGCTATGTGGTCACCATTTCTAGTCAAGTCTACTAAGCCTCCGAAGTCCAGCCTCTTCAGCCTTTACCTTGACGAGTATGACACCAAGTGGACTAGTCAGATCGACCGGCTCGACTACCTGGTTATATCATCCGGCCACTGGTTTTACCGGCCGGTTATTTTCTATGAAAACAAGAAAATCACTGGGTGCCAATACTGTGAGTTACCAAATACGACCGAGTTGCCTTTGTACTACGGATACAGGAAGGCTCTAAGAATATCTCTAAAAGCTATACTCCACAATTTCAAGGGTCTGGCGTTTTTGAGGAGTTTTTCTCCTCAACATTTCGAAGGTGGGGCGTGGAATGAAGGAGGGGACTGTGTAAGGACACGGCCTTACAGAAGAAACGAGACTATACCTGAAGGTGCAGATCTCAAGATTCACGACATTCAACTAGACGAATTTAGAGCTGCAGAAGAAGAAGGAAGGAAGAAGAAAGGTTTGAGGCTCAGGTTAATGGACACGACACAGGCAATGCTCTTGCGACCAGATGGGCATCCTGGGAGATACGGCCATCTGCCGAATGCAAAGGTGACTTTAAGAAATGACTGTATTCATTGGTGCCTGCCTGGACCTATTGATACTTGGAATGATATATTGCTACAAATGATGAAGACAGAGGAGTAGAAACCATTCCCTAAGAATGAGTTGAAGAAACTAATATCCAAAATTAATAAAAAATTGTAAAGAAAGATTCTTGTAGGAGTCTCAGTATTTGATTGCCATGTATTCATATGCCAGGACGGAAAACCATTTGGAGAACAATTGTCGTATTCCTATTGATTTTATATGCAGTGTTTTGACCCCCTTGTGCAAACTAAAAGCACAAGAGAGTACTCGTGTACACAATTTCTCAAAAGGAGATCTTGATGAAAACCAGGACGTGCAAAGCCAAAATGTAGACGACAAAAGCTGACCTGAGATACATTAGCCTAGTTTGGGTCTCATTTCTGGTAGCAGATGAATATGGAAGGTAGGAATGTGCATCAACTTCGTGGTCTGATCCAAATCCCCTGTCTGAATTTGTTCTCTTGAATCTGTTCCTTGCAGCATTCCCCTCGACGTTAAAGCTCTCATATCTTCTCCACAAACTGTTTAGTCTCTCTAACTCCAACTCATTCGAATGAATCTCACCAACAATCCCCTCCGCTTGTTTCTGATAGGCATATCAAAAGTTTCTGTTAAGAAACAGTTTAAAGAGAAAAGTGTAGATTGATTTGGCTTGAGATGGACCTGCTTTGCAGCTAATTGCTCGATTAAACTATGCAGTTGTTTATCCAGGGTCTTCTCTCTCTGAGCTGTGAAAGCAAAACCTTCCCAGTTAGATAATGTGAATGAAACTTTTCAGGCTATCCACCTATCTAACGGAACCAAGAATAGATCTCTATTGGATTCTTATTAAAAATAAGCTGTCTAACATAGCTTTTTGGATTCATATATGTTGGAGACGTGATGGTCTGAATGGGGATAAACTAGTAACTTTACAAATCAGACTGAAGTTTCTTGTGTGAGAACATGAAGAAAGCTGAGAAATACAATCAGTGTTGATGACAAAAAGTACCTGGAGAAGGCTGCTTCAGTGCTCTTTCCTGAATAGCAGCCCAACTCCTCTCTAACTCCTGAACCTTCTCTTCCATTGAACTCTTAAAGAATAGAATAACTTACACCGCAGTCACATATACAGGATCAGAGAATTTCATACCAATGAAAGGTAAAATGAAAACTACTAACCAAATCGTTCTTTTTGCTCTCCAACTTTTCTAGCATAAGAGCCTTCGTGGCTTCTGTATCTGCTCTATCATTTCCATTCCCATCAGGTTGGACAACAGATTCACCAGAGCTTTTAGAATGCGTTGCATCTAGAGAAGCTTGTGCATCTTCTTGCTCATTTATCAAGCTTTCCACAACATCTTCTAGCTCCTGCTTAATATGATCCCAAGTGGTAGCAAGGAATCCAGAGAAGAAAAGGACTAGCATTCATATCTCAACAAGACCACAGACATGAAAAGAACCACTCTATTTATAAAAAAGAAATTGTCGAACTTCATCTTTATATTTCACAACTCACCTTCAACTTTTTAACAAGAGAATCTGCTTCATGTCTTTTCTCTTCTATTTTTGTCTCACAGATTGATATTGCATTCTCATATGCACTGTTTTCTTCTAGCAACGTCTGCTCTCTCATTTGGGCCTAATTGAAAAAGCAAAGGAAGAACCATGAGAATAGTAAATTTTCCCCTCTGTATAATGGATCACCACTACAAAATCACCCAAAGACATATCCAATTTATAGCAGAAACCAACATTCTCGAATCAGCTTCACCATTTCCGAAATGAGAGATGCTTAATTACTCAAATCGATCCAATTCTCTTGAACCAGAAAAAAACCTGTTCACGAGTAGCGGAATGCGAATCAAGCTGAAGAGTGAGAGCGGCATTGGAGGCTAGGGAGTGAGCAAGAAGGTGAGGTAGACGCTGAGAGATATCCGGTGGAGGCAATCTGAGCCGCAGATCTTGGATCGAACGGCTGAGAGTTGTCGCTTTACGGCCAAGCTCATCGACGTATTTCTGCTGCTCCTCCGTGAAAACCAGTGGGATCCGATCCTTCTCATCGCCTCCCTCTTTTCCATTTTTTCCGACGACATCGGCGGCCCAAGCTAGAAGTCCAGCCATATCTTCTCTCACTTAGTCTTCTTCTTCGTCGTCTTCGTCTCTTTGGTCTGACACAGACGGGATTCGCAGGAGTCAGGACGATCGCAGAGCTAACCGAAGCGGTTGGTGCTTAAACCGGTTCGGTTCGATTGTGATAGTTGAATTCTACTACTGTACTGGTTCGGTTTGGAATAAACTGGGTAAGGGTTTGATAAAAAGATTACGCTCAAAATGGCTTCTTTTCCGTCGTAAATCTGGGCCTTGAAAACTGGGCTTCGAAAACCGAGAGATTTGAAACGGAAAACAAAAATTAGATATAATTAATTATTTTAATATACAAATATAGTTATTAAAATTTACAAATCAGAATTTTAAAAATTAAAATTAAAATAGTTATTTTCAACAGAAATTAATTGATATGAAAACCGCGTATTTGTCAAATAAGAAATTTGAAATTTTTTCTAAAAGTATATCAGTCATATATAAATGCATTGAAAGCAACATTTATATAGTTATTTTTAACAGAAATTAATTGATATATAAGGAAAACCGCGTGTTTGTCAAATAAGAAATTTGATTATTTTTCTAAAAGTATATCAGTCATATATAAATGCATTGAAAGCAATATTAATATAGTTATTCTTAACAGCAATTAATTGATATATAAGGGAAAACCGCCTGTTTGTCAAATAAGAAATTTGATATTTTTTCTAAAAGTATATCAGTCATATATAAATGCATTGACAGCAACATTTCTCCTTTCTTGTTTTTTTATACGTTGAAAGTAACATTTCAAAGTAAATGTAAATGGTATAAAAATAAATTTCTAAGAGAATTCTTATATTTTCCTATTCAGTAGGAGCAATACCGCGTGTTTTCTATTTGCATTGCTTGCAATCAACCCTCTTCCTCGTTCGCTAAGCAAAACATAAATCAGAAACCCCAAGCATCTTCCAAAACCAAAACCAAAACTATCCAACAAAATTTGGAATTTTTTAGATAATTAATCCAAATCAAACATTGTTATATTCAATCAAACATATGCCTTAAGTTGTTAACGAAAATTTTTTGTTACAAAATACGAATAACATTCGTAGAAAATAATGTAATCAACTCATATTCTTAATGTTTTGTTTTTTCTTCATCTAGTTCATTTGGGCATATATCAATACCTTGTCTAAGGTTTAGCATCTAGCAAGTCTCCTGCACGTTCCCAAAACCTTAGCTTGTAAACCAGCTTATCTTATAAATTTACAAAATCTCCCCTATATTTTTCTTTCTAACCAAACAAACCCACACGAGTCACGACCGTGTCATAATTTAATCGTAAAACAAACACGACGACGAGTCACGACCCTGTCACAATTAATTTAGAACAACCCCTTGGCTAGGAACCTAATTTATCTATTTCTCCTCTTGACTAAGCAAACATGTTGAAGAAAGTGAGGCGAAAAGTCAAAGTCTTTGTCACCAAACCCTTTAAAAAGCCCAAGAACAGACCTTTAAGACCTCCATCACCAAAGCAAACTCCTCCTCCTCATACTCCACCACCATCTCCGCCGCCTCATAATATGGCTTCCTCGAGACAAAGGAACGCTCCGTTTCTCTTCCCGACATCCAATTCCTCTGTTTTACCCGACCCGTCTGCTTTCTTCAGCAACGATCTCCTCTCAACTCCTCTCCCAACAAACTCCTTCTTCCAAAACTTCACTCTAAAAAATGGCGATCAAGCTGAGTACTTTCACCCTTACATCGTCAAACCATCGGTTTCATCACTCTCGCTCTCATACCCATCTCTTTCTCACAACTCTGCTTTCATCTTCGAGGCTTTCAACGCCGACATCACCATCTCCGGGTCAGACGGACCCGACCCGCATTCCAGGAAAACCCATCTCATCTCTTCGTTCAGCGATCTCGGCGTCACTCTCGATTTCCCTTCCTCCAATCTCAGATTCTTTCTCGTCAGAGGAAGCCCGTTTATCACCTGCTCCGTCTCCGGTAACTCCTCCATCACAATCTCAACGATTCACGCGGTTTTATCGTTCACCGGAAACAGCTCATCCACGAAATTCACGGCGAAGCTCAACAACAACCAGACCTGGCTGATTTACGCTTCCTCGCCGATTAATCTGACCCAAAACGGAGGCTCTTCGATTAACTGCGGTGGTGGGTTCTCGGGTATTATCCGGATCGTCGTGTTACCGGATTCGAACCCAGATTTCGAATCAATCCTCGACCGATTTAGTTGCTGTTACCCAGTTTCCGGTGACGCCGATTTCACAAAGCCATTCGCTTTGGAGTACAAATGGGAGAAGAGAGGCTACGGAGATCTCTTGATGCTCGCTCATCCTCTTCATCTCAAGCTTTTAGCAAGCGACGACTGTCCAATCTCCGTTCTAGATCATTTCAGGTACAGCAGCATCGACGGAGATTTGGTCGGCGTCGTTGGAGATTCATGGGTTTTGAAGCCGGACCCTGTTTCGGTGACGTGGCACTCTATCAAAGGAGTCAAAGAAGATGCTCACGAAGAGATCATCTCAGCACTCGTGAAAGACGTCAACGCCTTGGATTCCTCAGCTCCGGTCACGAATTCGTCCTACTTCTACGCGAAACTGATCGCGAGAGCCGCGAGGCTAGCTTTGATCGCCGAAGAAGTTAGCTATCTCGATGTGATTCCGGCGATTAAAAAGTACTTGAAGAACATGATCGAGCCGTGGTTAGACGGGGGTTTCGAACCAAACGGGTTTCTGTATGATCCTAAATGGGGAGGTGTGATCACGAAGCAAGGATCGAGAGATTCGGGAGCAGATTTCGGGTTTGGGATTTACAACGATCACCATTACCATCTAGGTTACTTTCTCTACGCGATTGCTGTGCTCGCTAAGATCGATCCTTTGTGGGGGAAGAGATACAGACCTCAAGCGTACACTCTAATGGCGGATTTCATGACATTGGGGAAGAAGAAGAAAGGGGCCAATTCCAATTCCAATTCCAAATACCCGCGTTTGAGATGCTTCGATTTTTTCAAGCTCCATTCTTGGGCTGGAGGGTTAACGGAGTTCGCCGACGGGAGGAATCAGGAGAGCACAAGCGAGGCCGTAAACGCGTATTACTCCGCCGCCTTGTTAGGGTTAGCTTACGGCGATTCACATCTGGTGGCGGTGGCTTCAACGGTCTTGACGCTCGAGATCCACGCCGCGAAGATGTGGTGGCAGGTAAACCGCCTAAAGTAACAGATTTTAATTGGTTAACTTTGGTTCGATTCGGTATAGTTATAGTTATGTTTTTTTTGGATATATAACCAAATTCAAACCAAACACAAAAATCTCATTAAACCAGAACGGTTCGCGCTACATTTAATGTAGTTTTAAATTGATTTTTTTTTTATTCTTGGTGGTGGCAGGTGAAAGAAGACGACGCAATTTACCCGAAAGACTTCACGGCAGAGAATCGAGTGGTGGGGGTATTATGGTCAACGAAGAGAGACAGTGGATTATGGTTCGCGCCAAAGGAATGGAAAGAGTGTCGCCTTGGGATACAGTTATTACCGTTACTTCCGGTGTCGGAAATTCTCTTCTCCGATGTGAATTTCGTGAAGCAGCTCGTGAGTTGGACTTTGCCGGCGTTGGCGAGAGAAGGCGGCGTCGGAGAAGGCTGGAAAGGATTTGTGTATGCTTTGGAAAGCATTTACGACAAAGAAGGAGCGATGGAGAAGGTTAAGGGCTTAAATGGGTTTGATGACGGAAACTCTCTGAGTAATCTGTTGTGGTGGATTCACAGCAGAAACAGTGATGATAATGATGATGAAGACGATGAAGGTGGATACGGTGGTCATTGCGGTGGCGGGAAGTATTGCTCGTTTGGTCATTATTGTAATTAAGCTTTGCGTTTTGGTTTGTTGAAAATGAAGTTTATTACTATATAACTTTATGTATGAAATAAAACTTGGTTCGCCTCATTGATCTTCCATATCGAGATTTCGATAGTGAACCTTCAAAATTTGAAAAATAAAACAGATGCTGTCAATTTTACAGAGAATATACAAGTGTTTTAAGTTACACATGAAAGAAACAATCAATCATATATGCATGTGTCTAAGAAGATTAACACATAAAAAGTCATGTCTCTCAAGGCTTTGGAGACTAGATAGTGTTATAAGTGAAGAATTCTGTCATTTGTATAAATGTTTTATGTGCCAAATGAATTCCATCTGGGCTTATGCGTCTATCTTGAAACTCTTTCTTGAGAGAAGCTATGACCGCTTCAAAATGGTTGTTGACGTGTTCCTTTGCAAATTCTTTCAGATATTTTAGACATCCCTTGTCGTTATAAGGACATATGATTGATTCTTCTTCTGGTCGTTGAGCTAATGCGAGTGAGATACATAACGATAAGACAAGTGCCACCAAAAGAACGTAAAGAGAAGTACAAGGAAGCACAAATGTAGACACCATGATTCTTTTTAAGCTTTTGAAAAATGCAAAAACAAAATCTGAAGAAAAAAGAAAATGTAGATGTTGACTATTTCTATATATACTGTCGATGACGACAACAAAGTATTTCTTATTTTAAGAGCTTTCTTTGGTTTCTTGTGGATAAGTTAGTGATCTCTTCATGCTTATCAAGTAATTAGTTTTTTCTTCGTTTCAAGTTATCCGAGGTTAACTTCTTCTCCATCTTTTTTTTTTTCTTTCTCTGCGGTGGAGTATTTATAGGAAAAGATAATCAAAATCAAAAACAAGATAAAAAAAAAAGTAGGGCAAACAAAATTTGGATAGAAATAGTAAATAGTATTCAAAACATTTATCTATAAACTCTTTGAAAAAACATTTATCTAAATTCTACTGTATGTCGAAATACATTCGTAACCTATAGTAGTGATTTTACCCAAAGTCTCCATCTCGAATGTTCGAGTTCGTATTGTAATTATTATTTTCTTTCAAAAATTTCTGACGTATTGTAATTATAAAAAGCACACTGGTCTTGTAGATATTTTAGCCCATTTCTTGCGTTGCATGCACTCGATCGACCGAGCTCTAGGGTTCTCAATTTCCATTGTGCGTATGTCTAACTAAGATTTGCAGTTTGAACACTTGGTCATATATATATATATAATATGGAGTTTTAATTTATCTAAGAAAACAAGGTTTTACTCGTTGGTTACATTGTCCATCAATTGCAGCGAGTAAAGGAAGTATTCTGAAAAGAAAAAGAAAAAAAGATAGAGAGTTAGATTTTTGAAAAATTTTGGTTGATGGTTTATTTTTGTAGTGGAAGAAACTGAGTGAGTTGTTTCTTTTTTTTTGTGTCGGTTTTTGTTAAAAACAAATTCATTATCTTTTAAATTTTAAAATGATGGACGTGGAAAAAAAGTTTGGATTAGGTGGCTCCAATTTGTCTTTTTGTTGGTCCAAAAGAAAAAATAGATTAGTTTAATGCAATGATAAAATGGTTAGTTTTCTATTAAAAAAAAAAACGTTTATGATGATGCTTGTTTAGAATTTGCTGTCAATTACCACAAGCTAGAGCTATAACTACTATAAGCTAATGTTATAAAACACGAATTATTTCTTAAAAAATAGAAGATTAACGTGGCATGTTCTAGTGGTTGGAGGGTGTGCCACTGCTACATGATCTTGAGCTTGTGAAAGTGATGGATTTTCTATAACATTCTGAA
This sequence comes from Eutrema salsugineum, assembly GCF_000478725.1. Taxonomy (NCBI): domain Eukaryota; kingdom Viridiplantae; phylum Streptophyta; class Magnoliopsida; order Brassicales; family Brassicaceae; genus Eutrema; species Eutrema salsugineum. The sequence goes on along the minus strand of NW_006256829.1, from coordinate 5,283,714 downwards.
ATATTCGTCAGACTTGGACCCACGAAATTTAGTCGTTTGCGAATGTGAGAAAGAAGATATTTAAGCCCCATGACTTACTACTAGTAATAGCTAGGATGTCGTCAGTATTCTCCAATGCAATCAAAATTAACTAACAAATATGTATTAAAAATAACAAAGAAAATTAACATTTCCGGTGTGTAATCATTTAAGTTTTGAAATTATTAGCATTAATTTAAACATCTTAAAGACACTGAAATTTTGTATCTGGCATTTGACAAAGTTTTATGGGGGTAATAGGATTTTCTCTCTCTTTTCTCCACCTTATTTATACACTCTTTAACTCTAATCACTTTATTATTACATGATTGCCGTTTTTTAAAAAATCTATAATTACATGAAATATAAGGTTTATTAATTAGAGGGGGATGAAACGCCGTCGTTTGAAAGAGCTTCTTTTTATATCTACAGTATTTCCTCCTAGTGAAGGGAACGAAAGGAAAGCGCACAAAAACTGAAAGATACAGAAAGTTTGAATTTCGAGAGAGAGAACTCATACATCACAGCATCACCGAGAAGAACACGAGGAGAGGAAGAATCTCTGAGTCGAGATTCGCTAATTTCACGGCGAAGGATGCATTCGTCTCTGGAGATTCAGCACCCAGAACGGTGCCGTCCCACCACCTCGACGGTATCGGAGATCGAGGAGGTTATACCCGACGACTCCGATAGAACGACTCTTCTTAACGGCTCTTACGGTTTGTCTTCACCCGAACCGGTTCGCCGTCGAGTGCCCGGGAAGCTGCCGGCGGACGGAGGACCTCGTCGGGTTTCCCGGCAGCAGTCGTTCGGCCGCGAGATCGGCCACGCGGCGGCTGAGACGTACCTAATTACTGGACTTAGCTTCAAACTTCTTCGATACCTCGGGTACTAAATCTCTCTAATTTTCCCGGTTTGGGATAGGTTTATTGATGATTACGCTTGATTGGTTGTAGATATTAGCTGGCTTTGAGCATTGTGTGCACGGTATTGTTAAAAATACAATTTTTTTTTATATATCGTAGCTGTTGCTTGTTCTGCAAAGAATCATTGGAACTAATCTGTTTTTTTATTGTGCTAGTTGATTGAGATTTGGGAACTTAGCTCTAATTAGGGAAAGTTACTTCACGTGCTGTTGATTCACTCTTGATCTATTATTGAACATGTGATAGTTTCGTTGCAGAGACGAGCCTGTATCTTGAAATATGGTTTTATAACTTTTGTATGTTTATCCATATCAGCAAGGATTTATTTTAATTGTTTAGTTTTGTTCAGGGTAGGCTATCGGTGGATCACAAAATTACTTGCCCTTACATGTTATGCTATGCTGCTTATGCCTGGCTTTCTTCAAGGTTTGATTTTTTTTTTTTGTTTTCGTCTTTGCTGATGAATAAATACATAGAAAGGACTTCTTCTTTACATCAAGATTCTGTCTTCTGGAAATTTAGTCTTTTGATTTCTCATCCCAAGTTTGTTTCTACGTCTGCAGTTGCATATAGTTATTTTTTCTCATCACAAGTCCGGAGGAGTGTAGTGTATGGAGATCAACCAAGGAACAGGTTTGTGTGTGAACTAAATAGAATCTTACCTTCTCCTTTCACCTCGGCATAAAACCGTATGTTTAATGCCTGCTCTTATCACATCACCTATGTCTGAGACTGTTGATGTGTTTCATGTACGAACGACGATTCGGTAGGCTGGATCTGTACTTGCCAAGCAACAACGATGGCATGAAGCCGGTTGTGGTTTTCGTGACTGGGGGAGCTTGGATTATTGGGTGAGTAGCACATTGGAGTTACGACATTCATAAGATTGAAATTCGTTCGTTTTACAGTATCTGTGCATGTAGTTTAGTGTAGGGTTGATAAGTTATATCTCGTGTCCCAGTTCCCCTGCACAGTGATAGAAGTATTCCTTCCACCTTATCCTTTGTTGGTATTTGGGTTAGAAAGAAACATTAAAGATCCCGATGGGTTCTGTATTCTTATTTCACCCAAGTTTCATCTTCTTTAATCTTGCACTTAATGAAGTCACGTGTTAATAAGTTCATGTTTGCTACTGTTGTGCTGATATTTAGGTACAAAGCTTGGGGCTCGCTCTTGGGAATGCAGCTAGCAGAAAGGGATATCATTGTAGCATGTGTTGACTACAGGTACTAGTGTTCTTTTGAATGTATTACTTACTCTGGATTATACTTAGTTGGTATAACTATAATCCAGACAAAATCGAAAATACTTTAGCTCTGTTTGGAGCTTTTTGGGATTTGAAGATATTTGAAAATCTATATTTTTCTTCATGCATTTACCAAGCAATCCCTTCCTTTTGGTCCAGAAACTTTCCTCAGGGAACAATTAGTGATATGGTGACGGATGTTTCTCAAGGAATCTCATTTGTGTGCAATAACATCTCTGCATTTGGAGGTGACCCCAACAGGTTTCAACTCATTCGCTTTGGTTTTGTTCACCATTTGATCTTCCAAATTTTTCTCGAGTATTGAACTGCGTGTGCTTGTTTCTGTAGGATCTACCTGATGGGGCAATCAGCTGGTGCCCATATAGCCGCTTGTGCTCTGTTGGAACAAGCTACTAAAGAATCAAAAGGAGAGAGCATCTCTTGGAGGGTTAACCAAATAAAAGCTTATTTTGGATTATCTGGAGGGTACAATTTTCTTAACTTTGCTTCTGGATGTCCCGTTTGTTTCTGTGTTAAATCAATTGGTCTGTTCATCGTTTTGAACTTGAACAGGTACAATCTATACAATTTGGTTGATCACTTCCATAATCGGGGCCTGTATCGCTCGATTTTCCTAAGGTAAATTCTCAGTTAATCAAATCCTAAACACAGTCTGATTACTAATGTTCAACTCCGTCTTGTTGTAGCATAATGGAAGGAGAAGAGTCCTTTGAAAAATTCTCTCCGGAAGTAAGATTAAAAGACCCAATTGTCCGAAAAGCGGCGTCTCTATTGCCTCCTATTATGCTTTTCCATGGATCCTCAGACTATTCCATACCAGCCGATGCAAGGTATATATCATCATCCTCTTGAAGTCATACATTGCTAACTAATCCTCTGCTTCTCTAAAACTTCCTTTTTATGCAGTAAAACTTTTACAGAGGCTCTCCAAGCTGCTGGAGCCAAAGCGGAGCTTATTTTATATACCGGTAAAACACATACGGATTTGTTTCTTCAGGTAAGCCACAGAAATACGCTACCTTACATTTGTGTCACACTCACATAGACTTAATTAGCACAGTGTGGGTATAATAAAGGCATGAGATTATTTGTTTTAGGATCCCTTAAGAGGAGGTAAAGACGAACTCTTTGATGACATAGTCTCTGTGATACATGGCGAGGACAATGACGCGCTGACTAAAGACTCATTGGCTCCTCCCAGAAAGCGTCTTGTCCCAGAGTTGTTGTTGAAACTAGCTCGTGAGGTTAGCCCCTTCTGACCGCCAAAACAAAAAAAAACAAAAAGAATCGTGTTTAGTATGTTGATCCTCAGTAATTATCTTTGTTACTTGCTCTGTATTTTTCATTCTCAATTTGTTTCTTAAATATAAATAGAAACTTTCTCACTCACCTGTTATGTTGCTGAAGCTACAAAATATTCACTTTTAACTCAAAGACTCTTTTTAATCAACGAAGTGTCAGCCCGATTAGAATCATTAGAATACGTTGGGGCTTCAAAATCTAAAACTTCATGAATCCCACCAATTTTATTTGACACATGTTGATTTAAATACATACCAGTAAATGATCACTTCCACAAGTTTGAAATCTACTAAAGCTAAAATTGATAAGATCGAGTTTTATCGTATGCTCAAAAGATGATAGAGATCAGATGTGACAACACTTATGGACTCGTGCATGCTTTGTTTCTATTGAAAATGATGGTGATCATATGCAAATTGGATTCGTATAAAACAGACCATAAGAAAATGTTAATCTAACAAACCTTAGGGGACCCACCATTTGCTTCAACTTGTGGCTTATGTTCTTCCTAATCTTTAAGCTCGAAGCGACTTGGCAGATTCCAATTGGCTCCTGGGATCTCCACTGTTTGCTACGTTCACATGACCGACTTGATGTGATAACCATTTTGTTCAAGTTATCTCCTAAAATATCACTAAACCAGACAGCATCATACGAAAGATCACAAATGGTTATCACTTTCTTAACAATGCTAAACACTTTCCATCAGAAGAATTACCATTTAGAATTTTTATTTAAAAATCATTCTAAAAAAGTGCAGCTGCAACCACCTCTGGAACATTGATTGTTAAGTGATGGCTCTGAGACTCTGGAGAGAAACCTGAACCGTTAAAACATTACAAAAGTTAAGAATCCAAAGGCTGATGGTCAAAGCCAAAGAGCTAACCAAGTTTCCAGCTTTACCAAAATAGTAGTGTATCTGTAACATCACGATATTCACGGGGCAGAACCTAGGCAACATGTTGTTGGGTCCCATAGAAGATTACTTAGGAAAAAGAGATTACAATAGAGAGAGAGAGAGAGAGATAGAGTAGAAACTCTTGGTGTGGCTTTCTTCTCCAATGTCAAGATATAAGAAGAAGACTAGCTTAGTAGTAGTTTTCACTTTTTTCATCAGAGTTTGATGATTCCAAAAGCCAAACGTAAGCATCTATGGACTGGACCCCATACACAACCTTTCGCAGAAACTCAGCCAGCCACAAGATGATCAACCAACTTTTCAAGGCCACTAACTTCTCGCCACGTGTCAGCATTCTATCCTTCCTCTGTCTTATTAGCCCCCCCTGCTTTCATATACAATCTCCCTCACCAGCACAAAACCAGTAACTACATCTGAGCTATTATGTTGAAAGAAGAGAGCAATTGGGCACAAGCCTGTGATACATGCAGGTCAGCCGCCTGCACTGTGTACTGCCGAGCTGACTCTGCCTACTTGTGCACGAGCTGTGATGCTCAAGTCCATGCTGCAAATCGTGTTGCTTCCCGCCACGAACGTGTTCGAGTCTGTGAATCATGTGAGCGAGCCCCTGCTGCCTTCTTCTGCAAGGCAGATGCTGCTTCTCTATGCACAGCATGTGACTCACAGATCCATTCCGCAAACCCACTTGCTAGACGACATCAACGAGTTCCGATTCTGCCAGTCTCTGGCGACTCTTACAGTTCCATGGCCACTAACCATTCCAGTGAGACAACACTGACGACAGATCCAGAGAATAGACAGGTGGTGGGTCAAGAAGAGGAGGATGAAGATGAAGCAGAGGCGGCTTCTTGGTTGTTGCCTAATTCAGGGAGAAACAGTGGTAACAACAACAACAACAACAACAACAGCCAGAACAATGGTTTGTCGATTGGTGACGAGTATCTTGACCTTGTCGATTACAACTCCGGTCTGGATAAGCAATTCACAGATGAATCCAATCAGTATCATCAAGAAGACTGCAACGTACCTCAGAGGAGCTATGGGGGAGATGGAGTTGTTCCACTACGAGTGGAAGAATCAAAAGGTCATCACATGCACCAAGAGCAATACAACTTTGAGTTTGGATTCACAAATGTCTCCTCAGGAGCTCATCGAAGCTCCAATGGTTCCCCAAGTCATATGGTGAGTCATATCGGAGCTGTGCCAGAGTCTGCAACTAGTGACACAACAGTATCACACCCAAGATCGCCCAAAGCGGTAGCAGAGCAGCTACCAGACCCTCCAACTCAGATGCTGAGTCCAATGGACAGAGAGGCTAGGGTCATGAGATACAGAGAGAAGAAGAAGATGAGGAAATTTGAGAAGACCATAAGATATGCTTCGAGGAAAGCGTATGCAGAGACAAGACCACGGATCAAAGGCCGGTTTGCAAAGAGGAAAGAAGTCGATGCAGAGGCAGACAAAGCTTTCTCCACAATGATAATGTTCGACACAGGATATGGAATTGTTCCTTCATTCTAAGGATTACACATGCTTAGTTACTACCACTGTAATGCATTATAGGTCTGTAGTTTTTGTCTAACTACTACGAATTAATTAGATATATGTATTCATATATTTTGCTGCTATAGTCAAAACAAATTTTTCCCACCTGTTAGAAATCCTCTTAAAGAGATATGCATTACTTTATCTAGCTAGACCAAGAGCAGTTAACACGGAACTAGTGATTTCTTTCTTGGTGACACTTTCCACATCACTTGAACACGTCGAAGATAATTGATTCCATTTGTGCCGCCCTGAGGAAAGAAGATTTTACACTCTATGATTTTTCCCGATCAAAGTAGATTACAGAGTCTAATTTTTGTAAAAAGAAACATGTAAAAAATCCAGTAAAAAACAAACATCACACATTGTAAAGTCATTTTCAGTAACATACTCAGATAAGTGGAAGTTAGATAGCAAAAACAGAGCACCCTGAGTGAACAATACTTGCTACGTATAATCACATCAAAGCATATTCTTGTTCTTGTTTAGCATTGGAGCATATGGCTGCGGTATCAAACCCATTCCTACGTGGCTTTCTCAGATAACAATATTCGAACACATTTTGTCCCTCACAACCAAGTACTAGCAGAATATATCAAATGCCTATATGGACCATCCAAGTAAGCAAATAAAAACTCAGTATCGAGAAACCTATTTATTGCTCTATCTTTTAGAATATAGGCCTATAATAGGTCACTTTTCCAGGGTATATGCTGGCATTAAAGAATAACGAGGCACCGTAACTAGGCCTTTAGCTTTTTGCCACTTGGAAAGGGCTTTATAGGTCAACTTATTCATTTCCAAGGTTAAGCTGATGAACTTCTAACCAATCAAAAGATTCGTTTTAGACATAACTGAGTAAGTGTTTATTATTCATATGACTCTAGGCAGCTAGCCACCACCATAGTGTCGTAAAACATAGGTGAAGCCAGAAATGTTCACTGCAGCAAAGTTCTCAGACCACCAGAAGAATCTAGTCAGTGATCTGGTTTGATCACAAATCAAAGATATCCCCTGTTGCATACAATACTAGCATATCATCAACAAGGAAGCTTGAAGTAGCAGAGTTTGTACTAGAAGAATTAAGTAGTAAAGAATTAAAGAAGCAAATGAATGTTAATAGTTTAGTGATGGATTCGAGATACCACGTGAAAATGCATAAAAGTGATTAACTTTTGCCGAAGGTCACTGCATTTTGGCACTTTTCTTCAGATAGTTTCTCACAGCCATGGAAAGTGGAGAATCCGCAGTACAGTTACAAGCTTTTATATGGTCCCTGGACTCTTGTTCTCCTCTCAGTCTTTTCAAGAAAAGAAGCTTTCCCTTAAATCTGAAAGAAGGAAAGTATTCGCAACAAGAGAAACTGAGAAACACTGGAAACAAATACGCGATATAGCTTTATTCCCTATATCTCTGAAATTGAGTCAGTCACGGTAGATAAAAAAAAAAAATGCATTTTCCTCCACATAGCAAATTTCATGTAGGCTGGAGGTCCGGTCTACAAAACTGAGAGAAGTTCAAAACATAAATTTGGCAAAGAGCAATAATATGGGAAACACTTCTCCATATGCCTTTACAATCCTCCTAAAACCAATAATGACAAGAATTTTACAAGTTTAAAAATTTTCCCTTATTGGAAAGAAAAGCGTGGTGCAAGCAGATATGAAAGAGGAAGAGATGCGAATAGTGTATCCTAGGACCAGCCCTTTTATACAAGCAAACTCATTTTCCAGCTATAGAGCTCAAGGACCACAAAATGAGTATCATACATCCACTGAACCCAAAAGCATATCATATCTCTAGCTTCCACATAATAAATATCATTAGCATATCACCAACAAGGCCACTAGTTCAAGTACGTACTGGTGGTTACTAGTCCAAGCAAACCCCAAGTTGCTGCATAGACGAATGGGTCACCAATAGCTTGCCAATATCTGCTAACAAAGAAACTAGTAAACAAATGTGCTCTTCTATACCAAAACTTTACAATTCCTTCTGCAATCCTAAAGACAAGTTCTGAAACTTTTTTCATCTCTTACGCGAGACACAGTATACAATATGGAAATAGAAATGGGCGCGTAACAGCTCTCATAAATGACATGCCACGCTTTAGTATGTATTCCACAGGTTGAAATCTATAAAACTACAATAAACAATATAGAGGAAGACCATATTCTCAAAATGTTAGAGAGACTCAAGAGCCATATATAGTGCTTTGTTAACATGATGGTGATCAAGCGATATATAACTAACCTTGCTCCTTTGGAATCCAAAATACCTATCAACTTGTGGCTCAGCAGGCAAAATGCTAATCTTTAGTCTCAAGACTTCCGATTGAGTCCCTAGAAAATCCATATGAAAATAGTAAAAGGTGATACACAAAATAGTAAGAATCAGCAAGTGGCAAAACCGAAGCAACTTGTGAACGGGTCCCATCGAAGAAGAGGACAAAAGAGGAGATGTTTACACTCTACTCTTTACACATAAGCCTTCCAAAAAGCTCAGCCAGCCGCATGATGATCCAATAACATTTCAAGGGGCCACGTGTAGGCACTCAGGATTCGATCTCTCCTCTGCTTATTCTCTGACAACAGATATACCTTTATTAGCACCTTCTTTCAGACACAATCTCACACACCAATCAAAGCAAAAGCTACGACATACTGAGTTACTCACTATGTTGAAAGAAGAGAGTAAAGACATTGGTATTGGAGAGTACAACATGGCACGAGCCTGTGACACATGCCGGTCAACACCCTGCACCGTGTACTGCCGTGCTGACTCTGCCTACTTGTGCACGAGCTGTGATGCTCAAGTTCACTCTGCCAATCGTGTTGCTTCCCGCCACAAACGAGTCCAGGTGTGCGAGTCATGTGAGCGTGCCCCGGCTGCTTTCCTGTGTGAGGCAGATGATGCGTCTCTATGCATAGCCTGTGATTCAGAGGTTCATTCCGCAAACCCACTTGCTAGACGCCATCACCGAGTTCCAATTCTCCCAATATCTGGAATCTCGTACACCTCCATGGCCACTGATCCAGAGAAGACAGTGATGGTGGTGGATCCAAAGGGAGGTGAAGAGGATGCCAAAGAGGACGCTTCGTGGTTGTTCCCACATTCAGATATATATAATGACAGTCACAAGAACCATGACCAGAACAATGGTTTCTTGTTTAGTGATGAGTATCTAGAACTTACGGATTACAACTCGAGGATGGACTACAAATTCACAGGTCAATACACACAGCATCAACAAGACTGCAGTGTACCACAGACAAGCCACGGGGGAGATAGAGTTGTTCCGCTTCAGCTTGACGAATCAAGGAGCCATTTGCAACACAATCAACACAATTTTCAGTTCGATATCTCCTCAGGAAGTCACTACAGCTACAATGGTTCCATAAACCATAACGTAAGGCTTCTTTTTTTTTTTTTTTTTGTACATATTCTTGGCCCTTCATCTTTAAGAAAAAAGAAACAGAGTGCTTTCTTTCGTCATACACAAAGATTGACTGCCAACACTTAGTCTATATATAACAAGAATGTCTTTGTTTTTGTGATTAGGCATGTACGGAAACAGACTTTGTCCCGGAGTCAATAGCAAGTGACGCAAGAACGCCCAAAGTGACGATGGACCAACCACTACCTGACCCTCCAACCCAACTTAGTCCAATGGACAGAGAAGCCAGAGTCCTGAGATACAGAGAGAAGAAGAAGACTAGGAGATTTGAGAAGATAATAAGGTATGCTTCAAGGAAGGCATATGCAGAGAGAAGACCAAGGATCAATGGCCGTTTTGTAAAGAGCAGAGAAATCGAAATCGAAGCTGAGGAGGACCAATGCTTCAACACAATGCTAATGTACGACACTGGATATGGCATTGTTCCTTCCTTCTGATACTCGAATGTTGCTAAAGAACAAAATAATTATAATAAAATAAAGACTAGATTGCAAGCTGTAAATCATATTTTGGTCTGTATTTTTTTGGCTAACTAGTACAAATTAGCATTCCTCTTTCTCAGCATTAGTTAAATTGAAAACCTGTCTACTTGGTACAAATCATCATTTGTGAAATTATAATACTTTTCCAAGGTATATGCTAACTTATAGGAGCAAAAAGAAAAAGAAGTGACACTGTTGTAATAACTTAGGATTCCGTTCTTCACAGTATTCCGTTTCAAGCCAATTTCAATTGGCTGGCTACTTAGAAAGAAGACAGCGACAAAAAAATTTCAATCTAAAAAAAATTTAAAATTCCAAATAGGCCTACTAATTCCATATTCAATCGAGTGGTCAATAACCATCATCAACTTCGCATCCTTTTTCTTCTGCTCAATGTTCCGAAAAGAGAACGAACCATCAATAGAGTTGCACAAAAAAAAGAAAAGAAAAAAAAGAACGAACGAATCATGACGTGTCAACATAAATGGGCCTGCTAAGCCGAAGTAAAAAAGCTTAATAAAGCCCATAAGATATTGACTAAAGCCCAATTATTAGTCTTTTTTTAAAAAAATTTCTCATCAAACATGCTTTCCAATGGATAAATTTTAGGGATTTTTCCTTGTCTCGATCCATGCATCCATATTTACATTTTTAAACGTTTCATTTTTTTCTAACAAGCTTAATATAAAAGGATTAGAGAGGGGCTAGAGTTTTCATAAAAAAACAAAATAGCTGTCATAATCGATAAAAAATGAGTGATGATAAACAATAACCAAAGGAGTGAACGAATTGTCCGAAATAGCGCTGAATATATCGCAGATATCCTCATGGATCAATGAATTGTCTTTTAGCTCCTTGTTTTTACAGCTTTAAATTTATATCATCATCTCCAAGCAGCAAATAAAAGAAGAAATATTCATCATCTCCCAAATTATCTTCTTTTCTGTTTATACAAATCAAAACAGAGAAGAAAACTTCCAATATCCATCACAAACAGCTGAGAAGGGAAAACTCAAAATTTGGTACGTAGTGAAACTGTTAAATAGTAATGTTTTTCAGCAGTGCTAGATCCAAGTCTAGCTCAGAGAAAAAAATACATAAAAATCCGCTTTTGTACCCGCCCCAAAAACATATATAAGGGGCGGAATTTCGCGGACACCAAAAAAAAAAAGAAAAGAAAAGAAAGTAGATAGATTAGAGGCCGAAACTTAGAGTTCGATCAGAACAAATTAACAAGTCATGATGGATGATGAGTTCTTGGATCATCTGAAATAGAAGAAATTAAGTCTTGATCCAAGTCATGATCCAAGGAAGAAGAACAAGATCTTCCATGGATGTTTGTGCTTCCTCCTCCTGCTCCTCTAAGCTTCTTCATAGATGTGATAACTTGACGAAGCTCCAAGTTTTCCTCTTTAAGAATCAAGTTCTCTCGAAGAACGAGATCGTTGCTGTCCGAGGCTTGGTTAAGCTTATCTAAAAGCTGGTGGTTCTCGCTTCGAAGCCAAGCAACCTGTGAGAGAAGCTCATCTAAGTGTCTTTGCTTTCTCATTCTTGACCTTCTTGCTGACTCTCTGTTAGATACCATACGTCTTTGCTTTCTCTCGTTTATGATGAAGATTTCTTCAGTTGCTTCATCAGAAGTCGTAGAGTTGTTGCTTGCCGGAGATTGTAGATTCAGTTCTTGAATCTGAGGGTAATGGATAAGATTGACACCGGTTGTAGGGTTTAAGTTGTTGTAGTAGTGGTTTAACTGGAAGTAGTCTTGTTGCTGCATGTTGCTAAGACTTGAGCTATTATTAATTGGCTGCATGGTCAATTTCTCTCTCCCTCTATGTCTCGCTCTCTCTCTCTCTTTAGAGCTCAAAGAGGGTGAGTTAATGGTGGAGATTGGATGAGAAGGTGTGTTTATACAGCAGAAAACGGCATAAAAGTGGACCACACCTTTAATTTTTGCAAATTGGTGGCTTTCGTGACACTTAAGGGTTTTGCTTTTGAAAAACAATTTAGATTATGTCTTCTACATGACCCATTGGCATGTTTGTTTTTTCCTTTAATTTAAATTATTGGGAAGAAGATTTTTTTAAAAAGAAATTCCAGGTGGGCATATAAAGGTACACATAAATTAGATTTTGGGGGGGGGGGGGGGTGGGGGCAATAGATACATATAATTTTTTTGTAAAAAATATTAATGATATCGATAAACAGGTTGAATCAGAATAAGTTTGGTCCCATTGACATTTGTATGTTTATTCACCGATCGGTTGATGCATGAGGATATATTGATACTAGGGAAAGTATGCCTTATACGTCGATCATGATGGTAACCAAGTGGCAAGTAATGTAATGTAGGTATAGGAGAGAGTGCCATGGCCATCATGATGATGTTCATGCATGACTGAACTGAAAAGGTTTATGCATCATGGCCCATGCATTGATGATAATGATCCACGAGGACTTGGATACAATATATATAACCTGTGGATAAAATAAAGTTTGGGATCAGTGTTAATGTGCTTACATCAGAGAGAAAATTTGTAGTTTCTATTTTTTGGGTTTCAAAATAAATAGGTTTAGAAACAATGCTTTTATTAGCCAACATATAAAGTGGTGATGATGCCAAATAAGTCAATTTATAAAGCTTCTATAATCCTAACATCTACACAATTCACCAATTTCTCTTATTTTTTTTTCTATAGAAAAATAAGCAGATTATATCTTGTACCTTTGAGATTTGCCTCTCTTCTTTCATTAGCATCGATTATTATATGGTTTTCTGCGTAGAATTTTAGAGGAGTAAAATATAAAAGAATGTGGTGTTTTCTACTCAATAAATATATATAGTAGACCACACTATCAACAAAACCCAAACCAAATAAATTCCTTCGCTGCACTAGAAAAGCAAGATGTGTTAGGCAGGCTTGGCTTGTCGTTTTATGATTTCGTTACGTACAAAGGCTAAGGCAAAGTCTATAACACAATTGAGGAGCTGATGACACAACAACCACTTAAAACCACTCACTTGCAAAATGATTACAATTCAAGACAAATATTTTTCCTTAATTTAACTAAGTTATGCTAATTAGATATGAGTGTTATCCCTTTTGCTGGTCAAAATTAAATATGAAGATCGACTATTTCGTTGTAGAACTGTTTGACTTAATATACAACGTCATTAAACTCTAGGAAATCGTTTGGGTTGACCAATAGTTTCCAGCCTTAGATTCATTAAACTGGAAAAAAAAAATAAAAACAATAGACGCAATAGATAATCATTGGCAAAACTGTTTAATAATTGTAGAAGTTGAACAAATCGTCTTTGGTTCCTTATTTTCTTTCTTGTCACTATTATAATTTTAGAACGTATCTTTCTTTAAATAATCAAAAACTTAGGCATGCATGGGTTTATTATAATCCAATTTGAAAAAAGGCAGTTAACTACAATATGTGCAAATTGATATTGGTCCTCTTGGTAGACTTTTTGGGTGTTCACAGAAAGTTATATAACACAGTAAAAATTAAAGCTTTATTTTCAAAAGTTTATTGCAGGTTACTGTTGTGGTAATGCCATACCTTACCATTTGAGGAAATCCCATTTTCAAGAGACCACTAGCTTCTTTTGAACAGATGTAGGGTAGTTCTTGGATTTTGGATCAAATATTCATATGAGATTAATAAGTTCTGATGTTATATATTTTCATCTCAAACCGACTGATAATGAATTAAAAATTAATTAGTTTATAATCCTTCTATACTCTTTTTAATGCGATATTCACAACACCTTAAACTTTTTGACTGACTAAAACCATCAAATTGCATAATTTGGCAAATTTAATGACTATTGAATGAAAGAGAGTGTGACTGTGTTGGTCAAACAAAAGGCAAATACACACCATCAAGTCATATCATTCAGACAAAGTCTATTTCTTCTTTATTTCAGTCTCATGTCCTTTGCACGGTTTGTTCTTCTTCCACAGCCTTAAACTTTTTTTTTGTATTTCATATCTTCTTTATTTTTTATAACTTTTTCAATTTGCTTTTTCTTAGTGTTTCCTTTATCTCATATTATTTTAATAATATTTTTATCGAACCATAAACTGTAAAAGTATTTTTAATGTTTCATTGCTTTGCTCATAATAGTAACACTACCACCTGATACTGGCCTACCTTGATTTTTAATGTTTTTACGAAAAGTTTTCCTTAAGATCTTGTAGTTTGTATAGAAAATCAAAATTTTCAAACTGAAATCTAATGTAATTAGTAATTAACATGTGAATTTTGTGGTATCGAAAAATGCTCATATAGCTAAAAACAAAACTGTAGAACTACTACGTTTTTTCCAACTAAAACTGGATTTTTTTTACTCAGAGATTCATTAACCCCTTAAATACCATATGAGAGTTGGAAATCCCATTGATCTTCTTCGTTAAGCAATCATCACCATATTAATTTATTGAAACAGTTAAAAGGGATGATTCCATGATGGTCCAACTGATTGGAGGATTAAGGATAAGCCAATCACCAAAGCGAAGTCTATTGGTATCATTTACACCTTTTACGATAATTTTTATAGTTCCACAGATATTCTTTTATTTTTATGAAATTTTTATTAGTATATTATATATATACCCATTTTATACTTTTTATTTTTCGTTCGTATACCTTTAAATCATTCTATCCAATTTGCCAAATGGATAATACTAACAAATATATTTTAAGCATCTATGGCTAATTTTTTTATTAATCTCTGCATGCGTACGTTCAGTTGCTCTGTAAAAGTAATCTCATGTTTAAATAAGAGAACTAATATCTTAACATATAGTGGAAAACAGAAAACTATACATAAAATAGAACACGGATACGTAGTCCACTTTCCTTCTAGTTAAATTTTAATGGTATATGGATGGAGGCCAACATAATGTGCTGAGGTACTTAGCTTGTAGATTTTATTAAGGGTTTGCCCCACTATCACTGCCAAATTGTATCATTATCGTCAATCATAATCATAAAAGTTATGATTGTGTTATTAATTTTACCATGACCAGCAAAAAAGTTTGAAATTTTAAAAATAACCCAACTTGTCATTGCCTAATTATTTTGTCCTAAGATATTTCTTGTTTTTGTCAAAATTAGTCTATTATTCTAAGTTATTATAGGTTTTGGACGAAACCAGATAAATTAATATTTGAGTATGAAGGAAAACTAAGGTAACAACTTTTCCCCCATGAAAATTTAATACCTAACACAGTCGCAAGAACTTGGTATCCGATAAGCAAGTGCATGCATATATACATGCAGTTCACAACTTCACATACACATCATACAGACATGATGACACTGATACATGTATGCATATGCATATATGTTATCTATTATTATTGGTGATGAATACTTTTCAACTTGATGCTACATCTTGGTTATTACGTATTCTCAGTCTGCTGGATTTTAGTGTAAGTTGTATCCTTCACAATATTGAAGTCTTTGTTTTGCTCTTACATGTATCAATTAGTACGAGTTTCAGTCTAAGTAGGTTGTATTTCTTGACTGTTATTACACTCATATGATCCTTTTTCTCTTAGTAGTGATTAGCTTGTATGAACTTCATTTAGGTTATGTTTTTTTTTTTATTGGAATACTGTTTACATATGTGTTCCAGTCTAGCATTCACTTTAAGTTTTATTTACCCTATTATTATACTCTTAATTGTCTGGTTATTGCTTGAGAGTAGTTGATGTGCATTTTGGTCTAGAAAGCTTAATGTCCCTTAAGGAGAAGGTATAGAGAATCCTAAGAGACAAGAAGACAAAGTGGGAGAACGTCACGGAAAAACTTGAGCTCAAATTTCAATCCCAAAATGATTGAGGTAATAATTACCAAATGAAACATTTTCAAATGGTGTGATGAAAATTATTTTTGATGTGATGTTATTCATCCATCCCAACTACATACGTTTTATACTCCCTCCGTTTCACAAAGAGTGTCATTTTAAAATTTTATTTTTGTTTCACAAAAAATATTGTTTTATATTTTTAATGTAAAATTTTAAACAATATTCCAGTTTTAACCATATTAATTTAATGTATTTATTAGATAAAAACAAATTATTTAATGTATTAATAAGGAACAAAATTGTATTTTTAATAATTTTTTTAATATATGTGAAAAATGTCAGAATGATACTTTTTATGAAACGGAGGAAATATTAATTTTCTTCATCTTCGTGCAATTACTTATTTAATGCACCTCTTTAGATCGTTTTTAATAAATCGAAAAAGATCCACACAAATGTAGTTTCAAATGTCAATATAGAAACGGATAATCTCATTAGCGAAGTTAGAAATCGGTTCGAAACAGAGAAGTGTCGTTTCAGTACCAAGATTCTCACCGGCATCTACATAGATAATTGTTTTTTTGTCTTTTAATGTATTTAAAGTTTTCTTTATGATTTCTTCTCATGTCTTTTACTTGGTTTTACGTCTAGTTTTTGTTCTTCGTACATAACTATTTTCTTTGTTAAACAGTAAATTTATATAGAAGAAAAATAAATAAACACGGTTAAAACTTTAGATTTCGTAGAGGAGCTTATATTTTTTCAAATATGTGGAGTATTCGTTACATGGAACGAAAGAAGAGACATAATTATTGCATATGAGGATAGCAAATAGTGTTGAGCTAATTGGGTATCCAAGAGCCATCAAATGGATTTTTCCATGATCATAAAAAAGAAAATCGACACTCAATGTTTTAAGTTTGGCTCTTTAGATATGTAGAGTCACTATAGAGGAAAGGAACCAGCCACTCCCATGTGAAAATGACTATTAACTTTTGTTTTTTTTTTAACAATCTTATCCGTAGTGGCCGGCTTCGGTTTATATTGAAGTAGTTAACTGAAAGAAACATGGAAATATTTTTAATACGCAACTAAAAGTCTAGATTAATCTAATGTCATTATGAAAAAACCGTCTTCTAGTTACCGTAGAATTTCTAGGCATTTTATAGCTTCCGCATGAATCTAGTTTTCAGCCAACACAAATTAGGCATGGACAGGGCTAAAAGCCCGCATGTTGAACCCGAATTAAGACAAAGTTAAACCCGATAAAATCCATCATTTTTAATTTTGTATTTGGTTAACCACAAGCTGGCCACAGAGTCGCATGACCGGACCAGGACCTACATTCTTTCCACATCTGACACTTAGAGACATGGATCGGGTTAGCCCATCGCAACACCTCTAATGAAAGTAGGATGGACAATTCCACTAAAAAGAACTGTGATTGCGATTCTCAATAAAGTTAATGAACCTAAACAACTTACACAAGATATAGCTCCAAAAGTCTTTTTCTTTTTCCCTATGACATTCCTAAATTTGGACTCGCCTAAAGTTTTAACGTTTACAATATAATCTTGCAGAGGTAATCTTGATCGAGAAATTCTAAAAAGACTATTGAAGAAGCATCAAATCACATCGCAAAAATCATATTTAGATCTAATGAAAGTAGGATAAACAATTCCACCATAAAGAAACTGGGGCTGCAACTGTCATCAAAGCCTAAAAGATTAATGAACCTAAATAACTAGCACAAGATAAAGCTCCAAAAGTATATTTTTTTTTCTTTTTTTAATCTGCCTAAAACCAAGATAATATGTACACCATATCAATCAGGAACAGATCGTTACTGATAAGAGAGAGAGAGAGAGAGAGAGAGAGAGAGAGATTACACCGAAGATAAAGCACAATTACTTCAATCTACTCGGACATCAAATCCCTTGCCAAAACGCTGCTACCATGCCTTTGTGATCTCCTATTCCTTTCATACTCAACATCATCAGTTGGTAGCTCATACCTACAAACAGGGCATGTATTCCTTATCCCTAGCCAAGGTATGATACACTCTCCATGATAGTAATGCTTACAAGGAAGCCTCTTTACTTTCTCCTCCACCACAACTTCATCTTTGCAGATTGCGCAAACAATGTCCCCTTTGCTCAATTCTTCAGTGGTAATTTCCACAACTGGGAGATCATCTACAACCCTTTTGGATGCCGGTGGACTCCCGTTTATTCCAGCCTCTTGATCGAATGATTGTGCGAATATGGCATCGTAATCTCCATGATCATCATCATATTCATCTATACTAGCTAGAAAAACGCCGTAATGAAAATCCATAAGAGCAGAGTCGTCTACCATATCCATAACATCTTCAGCTTCTTCCAAAAAACCAACATTGTTAACAGGTAACGAAACCTCCCAATGTACATCATGATGATCTTGATCCTCATCCCTCGATGCTACAAGCAACTCTTCTTCTCCTTCTACTACTTCTTCTGCTTCTTCCAGACTGAAAATACTAACTTGGACGGGTTCTTCAACCCAGGTGATCGCGTTCTGCAAATCCTCCCATTCAAGTTCCTCACCACCCACCATGGTTGTATCGCCAAAGAATTCATCCCAAACAGGAGTAACATCCATAGCAGCTTCCTCCAGAAAGAGATCATCCCCAACAGAAGTTAGAGCCGTACAGACTTCGACCCGACCCGAATCAATTTCCCTATTCCGGGTAGCTTGAAGCCCTAACCCACCTGAATCACCGCGCAGCTGGCTTGACCCTGACCCTGAACCTGACCCGATTCCGAGTCCTAAATCTATCTTCTCCTCCGTGTCGAGAAATCCCCAATCGCGGACGGTCTCGACCTCGTACGACTCTCGATCAAAGAAATCGATGAAACAGCTATGCAGATCGGATTCTGAATCCATAGAAGCCGATCCAGAATCTGAATTCGAATCTAAGAAACGGAAATATGGATTAATTCCCCTCTGATTGGGCGGAGGGAAACAGGCGGACAAAATCGCAGCTTCGCCATCCGGTTGGACACCAGATCGAGGAATTTCCCCGGCGATTGAGCTACCACTACCACCACCACCTTCTTCTTCCTCTGGTTCAACGTTAATTGCACAACCGAAAAGTTTCGCCGACGCCATTGCTGAGTTTCTGAGAGAAGATGTCAAAAAACTGGGAGAAAATTTATAACAAAAAAATTGTCGAGGAAAATAAAAAAGATTCGTATTTATACACATAAGATATAATATTATGGCGGTGTATCTATCTACTTACACTCGTGGGCCAAGATTGTGCCACGTAATAGCTAAAACCTTTTATAAAAAATGGAAAATAATCTGTATGATATTAAAAAATTAATCGCCGTTGCCGGGGATCGAACCCGGGTCACCCGCGTGACAGGCGGGAATACTTACCACTATACTACAACGACTTTTTTAATAGTCCAAAGTCTGTGTTAAAATTAATACTTAACATTAGTTTACTCAATTTCCAAGAATAGTCCACACTAGGTTGTCCCAAGTCTGCCGAAAATGTAGTGTGTGCTTCTTTAGTTCTTCGACAAATGCCGTTGAGAGACTTTGTGTCTGCTTCTGATTCGATACTTAAAAGTTGTATGAAACTAATAAAGAGAACCAATACACGAGAATACGAGATATAGTTGAAAACTAAAAAATTTCACTCTGCTTGGATCAAAAACACAAAATTCTGATGACGAGAGTTGAAAACAAAGAAAAGGTGACACAATCTTTCGCAAACAAAATATAAATATTTTTTTTTGTGTAAACATTAGCCCCCTTATGATGTGGAGGCAATATCATCTGTTGTCTTCTGGCGTTTCAGGTCTGGCTCATCCTTAATGATATCTTCTTGCTGCTCTTCTTTTTCTTCCTCTTCTTCTTCTTCTTCTTCTGCTCCTGCTTCCTTGTGGCCATTGAGATGACCGTTAACTGCTTCATGACCAATAAGCGAGACGTGTTTGCTCGTGATTTGACGACCAGCCCTTATCTTTGGACCCCAATGCTTCTCTGGGTTTGGCAGAAACCGGGCTACTTTCTTCACCTGTGCTTTGCTAAGTGAACCAACGTGGCGCGAAAAGTCAGCCTGTCCGAGAGAAAAAAAAAAAACAGTAATTCAAGGTTAAAGCTTGGAACTTTATTCAGCTTCCACCAAATCAAATCAACGAATAAAGCATAGAAACAATGGCAAGCTAGAATTAGGGACCTGATGAGATGGTTCTTTAGATAGAATCACACTTCCAGGATGTTCAGGTGGTTGCGCTTTCACTGGATGATTTTTCACCTACAACCAAAATAGTTCATTCATTAGCACCAAGAGGAGAAAAAGAAAAGAAAAGATGAACACAGTTAAAGCTTCTGCCTTTAGGCTTAGTTGAGGGAAATGAAGGAAAAAAGCAGATGGTTTACCCAGCAACGCATGATGTCCCAGATAATCTCCATTGGAGCATCAGTTTTAATCCCAAGCGGGTTCACATGGGACCCCGAGACACGGTACTTTGCATTGATTACCGCTGATCGGAACAAAGCAGCTGACGGTGAAGTACATTTTAGCGTTGCAGAGAGACTATGAAGGCTCAAAAAGAGCGGAACATCTGGCAATTCCTGGAGACAAGGCAAACAAATAGGGGTTTTAGAGAAATTGATCCTTTGACGAAAAAAACAAAAAGAGAAATTGATCCAAACCAAAAACTGAAACTTTCAAAGTTTGGGAGAAGAGTTTTGCCTCTGAGATCGTGGTGAGAATAGCGCAGATTTTGTCGTAAGCAGGGTATCTGTCTTTCATGGATTTAACACCATTTAGTATCGAAGTCACCCATTCTTGATCGTGCATTGGAGCAGACCATATCGGTCCACCCATGTTGTATTTCTTTCCACAATGAGTGCATTCCTGAGGAACAACGGGACCAACTCCTGCCTGATACCTCACACTGTTATTCTGCCAAAAACAAATATTTAAGAAGAAGATTTTCAAAAAGGCGGTTTCCAGAAACTAACTATGCAAAGAGACAGAGAAAAGATACCTTAGGGAGAGATCTTCCAACAGACTGAAGATGAAAGGAATCACAACCAATACATTGATAAACATATGAGAGCTTTAGCGGAGTGTTCTTCATTGCACTCGCCGAACTGCATTTCCATAAAGCTTCAATCTTTACTTGTCTCTAGCTGAGGGAAGTGTTTGAAAAGAAAGGAAAACTTACGTGTAAACGCGGACAAAAACACGGACGTAGAAATCCATTTGGACTGATAGAACAGGAACAATATACCGCTTGTAGCGATTTGCATGGCTCTGCAAATCAACAATATGACCAAAGTCAATTGATTAAGGAAAAATAAGATTTTAGAGAATAATAGAGCATCTTAACAAACAATCAAAGCCTGGAAGATTTAGCGGAAGTGAATTAATTCCACGCAGTAGCAAAAAATTTACCTCGATGCTGGCGAGGAGGATCCTCAAAGCCATCTCATGACAATATTTCCCTTTCAGTGGATAGGAGCCATATCTAACAATAGACGGATTTAAGACATTCAGACAAAAATCATAGATATTTGTTTTCAGAATAAGGTAATGGAGGGGTAAAAAAAAATCTCACTTGGAATAGCAAACCTCGCCGTTAGCACCACATAACACTGCCATGTCAGTTGCTGTACACATCAGCAACCCACCATCGGCAACTGATTGAACAGCTGAATCAAGGAAAATAGACGGCGAACCATATGGATCAAGATCAACCTAAGACATCAATCAACCAAATTAGTTAACAGACTAAGAAAGTCGATAAAATGAAATTTTCTGACTAAATGAGCATAAGATTTTGGGAATATTGGACACATACCACATTAAATTCTTTTGGGTGGGTGAGCATATGGACACGAGCATCAGTAAGATGTGACTCCACTTTTGAAGTAGACATCAAGCCATTGAACTTTATGTTTCTCTGGCAAGCTTCAACAGATGCTTTAACAGGAAAAAGGAAAATATTATATTATTCTGGGAACTTAGGATAGAAGAAAAGTCGAATTCTGATATCTTTTCACAAGCACAAATGTTGGGAAAAACAAATACCTGGGTCATTATCTAAAGCCACAACCTGACCAATTCCTTCAACTTCACGAGCATATCTCAAAGCCCGTAACCCAGAAGCTGACAGGGCCTACAATTAATAACACAAGAAAGAGTTATCTAACAGAAAAGCACACTAGACAACAAAATAAGATAACAACGAATAGTTACTACAGTCATAAAGGAAAGAAGATAGGTAGACCTCAAGAACTCTTGGTGGCTTGAGTTCCCTTCGTGCAGGCTCATAAGCGGTCTTGGTAGCTTCCTTTGGCCCATCCTGAGATGTTACTTCATGTTCTCCGTTGGTTTTACCATTATCCTCACCGTTTTCAGTGGGAGTTTCTTCCTTGAAATTCTTAGAGGCATCCTTCTCAGTCACTTTCCCAGATGATCTAGCTCTTTTGGATAACATTGCCTCATGCTCTTGCTTGCATTTGGATATGTATGCCCTTAGGACAGCAATGGACATGTCCCTATTGTTGACCTAACCATAAAACAATAAGCAGTTCGTTTAGCTCACAAAAGAAAATATTATCATAAAAACATAAGTGTGTGTTAGAATTCCTAAAAAGGATTTGTCTTCAAATTTCTACTAATTTCTCACAAAACACCAAATGAGACTCTGCCATAACAACTAACGAGTAATCATTAGAAGCAAAATCATTTGTGTGTTAATGGCTGAAAAGCACTGAA
The DNA here is from genome assembly GCF_000478725.1 of Eutrema salsugineum. Taxonomy (NCBI): domain Eukaryota; kingdom Viridiplantae; phylum Streptophyta; class Magnoliopsida; order Brassicales; family Brassicaceae; genus Eutrema; species Eutrema salsugineum. Next base: position 5,261,187 of record NW_006256829.1, on the reverse strand, counting down.
CTTGATATCTGAAACGAAAATTAAAATGCCCCAAACTAATACTTGATCAGTCCTAAGATTGCCCTTGATGAAATTAAATCAATTCTTAGCTAAAAGGAAGAACCTTTGCAGCAAAACAAATCAAATAGCAACAAAAGAAGGAAACCTGAGCTTTGTTGAAGAAGACTTGATTCTTCTTGTGCATTAGGATCTCAGCTTCACCTTCCTTAATAATGGTGTAATCAGTTAGATCTGTCTCCATTGCTGATCTGAGATTCTTCTCTTTAGGGGCAGAAGATTCACAAATTGAATTAACAACACGAATCTGTAACCAGAACGGCAAAACACAAAGCTTGAAGCTACAAAGGTGTCGACGACACTTAACCACTTGCTTGAGTGAAGACAGAAGAAACCCTATCGCTTATCCTTTGGTTGCAGTTTCAGAGAGAAGGTAAGGTGTAAGAGGCCGTACGTTGGAACTTGGAAGCGAATAGACAGACCCAGAAAAGGAGTACTCAGTTAAACCCTACAAATTACAAACAATACGAGAAATTTAACAAAATTTTATTGGTCTGAAATTGGTTATTATCAAAACATACAGGGTCGAACTATAAATATTCCAAAAAGGAGGGAAAACAAAACAAATGAAAAAAAAATGGCCTATACAGGTTTCGAACCTGTGACCTTCGCGTTATTAGCACGACGCTCTAACCAACTGAGCTAATAGGCCAATTTGTTGATATGAAGATGCTAATACTATTTATATCAAGTCAAGTCCGTATCTGAGTGCAGGATATCATTTATCAAGCTAAAGAGGAGCCAGAGAAGTACTGAGAAAGGGAAGAAGACGATGCAGAGCTTAACATCAAACGAAGTAGCGGGTTTCGCAGTTGGGGCTCTGCTTCTCGGTGCCACCATCGCTGCTCCAAAAGTTGACGCTTTCATTGCCGCTGCTCAGAGAAGGTAAACAACCTTAGAAGCCATTTCATCATCTCACCACACAGATTTCTGAAAAAAAAAAACACAAAACCAAACTTTTTGCCCCATTTTTCATGTCCTGATTAAAAATCCAGGTCATATGATATCCGATTTTGGATGAACATGCTTGGATTTTGGATGAACCCATGAGAATTGTTTTGTTGATTATGTGTTAATGGCGTATGAGATGATGATGATTGTAGTAGCTGCGTAGAATTGTGATAAGCTATTCGATTCCTGAGTAAAAATGAATTTTTGAATCGGAAAATCTGAAAATGATAAGACTTTAGGAGTTTATGTGTGATATACTGATATGTTGTATGAAGTCTTAACCAAAGAATAGATTCTGAATTCAAGAATCAGTGTTGGGTTATGTCTTTAGCCTCTCACTCTCCAATGGAAACATGGTTTTCTCTTAGTTCTCGCCATGTGAACTAATGGTTCCAGAAAATCTGCAGCTCACTGCAAAGTCTTTTGATTCTCGCATTTACGAATTGAAATATTCAGGTGTTGAATCATTTGCTCGTGTTCAAAGAATTGTAATGTTTTAAAAGTCTTTCACAATGTTGAAATTCTTGATTATGATTATGAGTTCTGAATATCTTACCTTTTTGTAATGAGAGACACTGTGTAGGCATGGTTTTAAGACAGTTTACTGAACCGCTGATATCTCCAAGAACTGTTCTAAGAGTGTTTCTGTCTATGTCCTAATGAAATTAGACTTGTTCTTGAATCTATATTTTACCATCGTGTGTTTCTAATCACAACTTTTGCAGATCTCTTGGGATGTGCAGGAAATGTGGAGATCTAAAGAGTATAGCATGTGGCCGCTGCAAAGGGACGGGATCGATCAAATCAGGAGAGGGGATCTTTGGATTCGGTGACTCGTCAAACGCAAGATCAGTCACCTGTGATAATTGCCAAGCCAAAGGTTGTTTCCCTTGTCCCGAGTGCTCAAAATCTTGAGCCTGTTTCGGTATTTTATAGATGATGCCTCAAGACTAAAAACTATTTGTTTCATCTTCCTGACCTTATGATATACGTAATCAGTCCAATTTGTAATGTTACAGTTGAAGCATGTCTAGTCTAATTTGTTTGATAAGACTTATTCCAATTCTTGATCAGGTGCTAGTTTAACCAGATTGGCAATTTGATTAGCTAAACCGGATGTTGGTGATTGAGTTGATTTGTGTTAACTGAGTATTGTCGTCTTTTAACCGGAAAAATCTACTTAGTAACCAAAAGCTCTTCTTGTCCATTCTTTCTGTATAATAGGCGGGTTTTGGCACTTACATAATCAGACCTTTAATTATCACAGGTTTTAAAAGGATTTTGCTAATATAAATCAAGTGAGTTCATTTTATTGTTGTTTGCATTTGATATAAAGAAAATCAACCATTATTGATGGTAAGTGGATGTGTTTTTTTTTTTGGAAAGAAGTGGATGTGTTTTATTTTGAACAAAGAAAGTTAATTGGCAGAAAATAATTGTCTATACTATATTTACTGTGTCATTTCCCACTAAAAAACTAGAGATATTTAACAATTAATAAACTCGAATTTTAACCAAAATAAATAGATAAACGTGTGAAATGAAACAATGATTTTTGTCAAAAATAAGTGTATTTAAAAAGAAATCAAAGGGTAGAAATGTAAATAAATAACGTAGAAAAGTCACTGTTAAAAAGGAGGCTTTGGCTGAGCGAACACGCTTCCGACAGAAGTCTAATTCAATCATAACTCGACACGTGTCCGTCAGACCACATCACCCATCATGTTGTGTAATTTCACTGGGGAGGAAAGATTTTTTTACTTTTCAACATCGTTACTTTACCTTCTGTAAATCCGTACGGACATCCCACGTCACCTGAAGGTTTTTTGGCTTGGTAGATTCTCTGCCCAAAAAGCTCTTTACACATTTCAGTTGCTTAATGTTGTAGACTTATTTCTTTATTGAACAAAACCATGAGTCCGTTTATATTTTATGCAAGTCGCATTTGCAACCCAAATATATATATTCCACTCTTTGGAATAAATTTTTAACTAAAAAGGCTTCAATTTATGTAATCGATTTTTTTCGCACTCGAATAGCGATTATATCATTTAAGAAATATCATCTATGTTTTTGTCCTCTTCTTAGAAATGTCGCAATATATATATATATAGTTTAAGAAATATCATCTATGTTTTTGTCCTCTTCTAGAGATTTAATTCTTTAACCCAGATTATTATTACAGAAAACATTAATTTATAGGATGAATTGATGAGAGGTTCAAACCTTATAACTAGACTAAGAATTTATCAGGGAATTACATCAAAATCTAAGAATTTTCAGCTATATATACAAACCACATATAAAGGATAACCGGACTTGAATCTAACTAAAGTGGAGACTAGTTTCCGGAACCAACTGATTTACAAAAGTTTTATGATAAATGTGCATTAGCTTAGCATAAGCGGTGGTGTATATATAACAGATTTCGTAATATGAAGTAAGATAAGTAATATTTTTACGTGGACACATAATTTTCACACAAAAATTTGATATGCATAAGTTATTTGTTGCAAGATGGGATAAATAATAGTATTCTATATTATAGTTTATTTCCAAAGCCCACATTTCCAAAAAGCTTCCAATATATGGCCAAAATTATATAGATTCTAAAATAAAAAGAACAAAAATCATATTTCAAGCTCAACAGTTAAATCTTAGTTCGTTTTAGTGAAAATTGTGTCGTTGATCAATCGATTGATTACTATGAATATCGCTGGCGGGATCTAGGCGATGCTATCGTATAGTAACAATATTCAGGCCAAACGCCTTATTTCGTATAATGGTGGCACATTAATTTGATTGGTGGATGTTGTAAGAAAAATTAGAATATGCATTAGGGCGTTTGTTATAGGAGTCAATTAATTGAATATACATAAAGACAGCTGAATTTGCAGATCTAACGTTGATGTGACATAACTGATAATTTACTATTTATATGGTTATTACAAATGACCAATATATCATTCTTTATATCTGTCATTTCTTGAGAATAGAAGACACCACTTATGCAAGTTGCATCGAACATCTGATATATATATTATTCTCTCTCTTTTAATCTCTGTTCGAGTTGTGCAACAATTGATACTACTGAGAAATTATTTGTTATCAACTATTAAACATGTTAGCATTTTCTATGTTAAATTTAAAAAAACTGCATCAGATTCAAATAAGTTAGTGATTAACAATTATTGTATTATATATGAACAAGTAGGTTAACGTCTAACATTATTATTTTCACGATAAAAAATATGTTAGTTTGATAACAATAATGAGTCGTATGGATTGTTAAAGGTGTTGATTTGTTTAGCGTGTTACATATAAGTTTACTTATAATTGTTTTGTTGTACCTAGTAAAATACATGTTAGACTGATAACAATACTGAGTTATATAGATTGTTGGAAGGTGGTACATTTTGCTTAGAACGATATAGATAAATATAACACATTATTTGAATATGTTAGCGGTTTAACAATGAATTGAAAGACTAATTCAGTTTCACAGAAACAAAAAAACTTATTTCCTTAACCAGATTTTCAAAGAGAAATGCTTGTCTTCGGATGAGGGAAAGATGGGAGAAAGAAAGAGACAAGGGAGAGAAAGATATAAAAATAAAAAAATGAGATCTATGCATGTGTTAGTATATCTAGGTATAGTTATGAGATGAACCAGACAATAGACTTTGCATTTTCGCATACAAGATAAGATAACAATATAGTTGTATCTCTAACAATTTTTCTACTCAGTCAAATAAACCATTAACATGTTAATATAAAGTATTATAAGTGATTCTAATTGTTACTTCTCTAATAATATTATTGATCAGTCAACTAAATCTGAACCGTGGTAATAAACCACTGCGGCTGCTACAGTAACTCGAGCTTTGCAGCTACGTCGTCTCTCAACCAACATCGACTGTCACCTGGAGGAGAGATTCATCGGAATCTGCCTCTCTTGTCTCTGTGGATGTCGTTTCTCCATGTCGTCTTGTTCTTCGTCGTGGAAATCTCGGACCATTCTCAATGCAGTTTCCAAAGCTTTTTTCAAGTTTTTCGAAAAATTAATTTTATTCTGGAGCTGTGTTAATAAATTGGGTTGAAGATTAATTGACTGTTTCTTTTAATAAATTAGATCTCTTTAGAAAACAATAAGAGATTGAATTTGATTGAGAAGAAAAAGTTCTGAGAGAAACAAGTAAAAGAAACGAAAGAAGGATGAAGAGAGATAAGGGAGAGAGAAAGAGAACAATGATATGGAAGGAGAGAAAGGAAAGAGAAGGAGAAAAAAGGCATAATGAGATTTTAAAAAAATAAACAGTAACCAAATTTTCTATTTATTAATTTTGCAAATACGAGATTAATTTGCGTTAAAGGATGCAAATACTCTTGTTATAGTCCGGGCTAGATCACCATAAACAAAATTCATATAACGAATTACAAAGTCGTGACCTGGAAGTTGCATCTTACAAAATCGTTTGCTCTAAAAAAAATTACAAAGTCGTGTGTCATCTTCTATGGCATCAAACACCCGAGAACATGGATAACTCGATCCATACATATAAATTTGGGTAATTGATTTGGGTAATGCAAAAAAAAAAGCATATAAATAATTTGGGTAATTGATTTAATATGACTTATTATGCCTAATTGACTATTACACAGTTTTAGTGTTTTATGGTATAATTGAACCGAGTAGCTTTTTTGCCTCTACTGTACACCGTTTTTAAAATAAAAAATGTCTTCCAATAATATATCGACACGTGCTAACCCATTTTAAGGTAGGAGATGCTTTTCTGCGGCTTCTGAAAACAACTAGGAAATGGTATGATAAGTTGCTTTCGTTTATTGTATTTACTAAATTTTAATGTTTATTTACAATATCACGCGCTTCATATCTACAACAACTTGCCCACTTCTGTTTACTTTTGTTTCCAAATTATGATTATCAAGTTTCGAGACTCACGTAAAACAACAAATAATCAGTTACCGGACAGAAACTTCGGACTATATGTAAAGCAAAGTTAAAACTTTAAAATCTTCGTAGGTATCCACATGTATTATCATGATATATTCTCATTTATTAAAATATTTTGACATAACATATATATAGTAGATGAGTTTTTTTTTTGGCTAACAGGATATTATATGATTACAAATTTGTAAAATGATCATATTTGTCATAAATAAATTGCCTAAATATTGTAGTTTTATTTGTTTTGTTTATAATATCATAATTCAGGTTTGAATAGGCATTATTAAGTAAAATATGAGGGTTGAACCCAAAAAAGAGTAAAATATGAGTTCTTAATTATTATTTTTATGATTGGGAGGTAGCTCAAATCAATATATTCCGTAAGTCCGAGACCAAAAAATGTAATATAATTCCAGTCCAAGTGATATTTGATCTTGTATTCTCTAACTCTAAGATTCGCCTCCCTTGATGTTTATTAGTTGAACTAGAGAGTTTTGGCAAACATATTTTAACCCATTGAGCCAAATATGTTAAAACCAAATAGTAGTTATTACAGTTATAAAAATGATCATAATGCCTGGTCATTTAATTTGCGGTAGTTTAGTCATTATATATTTATATAAGAAATATTCTATATATATATATATTCAAATTAGTATAATATATATGTTCTTAACCACAACAATTTAATGGACCAATATCTCCTTTATATAAAAGGGATTATTTTGGAGGTCTCTCAGCTATGCCACATAGGCAAAAATAATCAGAAAAATAATCATCCAATCACAGCATTTCAAAGCTACACATCATCAAGATTTTGTCACATGGCATAGATAAAACCTAAATTTTTGTACATTCTACTTCTCTCGACTTCTTCTTCGTAACAACTAACAACAATTTGTTTATTCTTACAAATTTACTGTCGACCTCTTCGTATTCCTAAGTGCCATTGTTCTTCTTTAATTATCACACGAAATTAAATTAATTATCACATAAGCGGTTACTCTTTAAAAATGATTCAAATTCCTTTTCATTAAAAGGGATTACTTTGGAGGCCTCTCAGCTATGCCACATAGGCAAAAATAATCAGAAAAATAATCATCCAATCACAACATTTCAAAGCTACACATCATCAAGATTTTGTCACGTGGCATAGATCAAACCTAAATTTTTGTACATTCTACTTCTCTCGACTTCTTCTTCGTAACAACTAACAACAATTTGTTTATTCTTACATATTTACTGTCGATCTCTTCGTATTCCTAAGTGTCATTGTTCTTCTTTAATTATCACACGAAATTGAATTAATTATCACATAAGCGGTTACTCTTTAAAAATGATTCAAATTCATTCTCATTAAATTATATATTAACATTGATAACATGATATGTAAACGCAAGCGTTTTAAAGAACTTCATCGTTCTTTCTTCCTCTTCCAACGTTCTCTCGGAGTTATAAAAGAGGCTGCCACTCAAAGCACATCCACATTGATAAACACAGAAGACCAAAATAATATTCACATAAAGAAGATTATAATTTCCGTGCAGATTGAAGATTTAAAATCGCGTCGGCCACCGCAAACCCAATTCCATAGCTGAAGACACCAAATATCTGGCCGGATGAAGTAGAAGATGATGACGGAGGCATGGAATGGAAGATTCTAGAGAGAAATTAAGAATATAACAGATGAAACGGGGAAAAGACAAGGACAAGGTTGTAACGGAATCGCTCTCAACATAGGTTGCTAGCTTCCTTCGTCTAAATAATTCATCGACTCCCTCTAATTTCACGTGGGTGGAGTTCCTAATTCTACAGTGATTGTCATGGCTAAGATCTTTCTCTATTCATGGCTTGATGCGTCTACAATACCGAGGTATTTAGTAACTTCTTTAATTAGTTCAGATGCATTATTTTCATTCCTAATAGGTGTCTCACCATGCAGAATTCAGGTTGGAAACAAAGGTTATTCTTGCTGTCGGAACGAGAACGATCGAGAACGAGCCAGAAATTTTGGAAATATTGAAAAATGTGTTAAGAACCTACGAGCCTACTTAGAATCATGGATAAAAGGGTTAGCTAGACTTTAAGAATATTTAAACCATATGAGAAAGTCATAGAATATCTAAAACTACTTCAGCTACAATTTGAAGTTAATTTCTTCGCAAGGTATTAAATTTTCTTTTACAGAAACTTGGATGATTACATCTAATGAATCACTTAATCCCTATAAGATGATATCGTATTCTCTGACTTTATAGGTAAGCCGTACGTGATAGAATTTGCGCTTTTGTTTATAGCTTTTCAGTTGTATCTTAATTTTTATAGCTATGTAAATTAGTATTATAATATTATTCATGAAATATCTGATGTCCATTTCCATTGGTTGAAAAAATAAAAATATAAAGAAGAAAATTAAATGTTATGTATGTGTGAATAGTTGTATGTCACTAATGGTCTTTAAGATGAAGATTGCCACAATCAGTCATATGTGTACTTACTTCTTAATTTTAATTAGTTATGATATACATTATCTTTTTCTGAACTTTAAAGACAAGAATGTACCATTTTCAGTTTTTAAAGAATCTACTAAAGTTTTTCCCGATTATATCTTCCTATGTAATTGAAATAATGAATTTGAAATTGATAGTAAAAATTTAATATATCATTACATTAAGTTAAATTTAAATTAAATATATAATAAATATAAAAGTTTTATTCATTCCCATCCGTCCGTAGGGCGGGGAAATCCCTAGTTATCACAATAAATGTAAAAATACTTTCAGCAAATAATAGTGTTATTTACATCTAGGACGAGTATATATATACATTATGCCATTATACATACTGTTTCGTAATATTTTTGTGAATTGACTTTTAGTTGTGATTATTGATAGATAATATACACAAGTTAACTGATAACCTTTGGGGCGCATGTGTATCGTTACAAGTCAAACATCAAAAGTGATACGTTTTTAACAAGTTGTTGCATTATATATAGCTAAACATAAATCATTTGTTATGATGTTATAAACATAGGATTTTTAAGAAAGCATATGTTTAGATAAATATGTATATTGTCAGGCATATACACCTAAAATAGTAGAGACCATATAATATATATATATAGACATGAATTCTACCTGAAGAGAAAGCACACATATATTTTCTAATAGTTAATTTTCCCTACAAGTTGGAAAATTACGACTTTGGTGATAAATCGATTGGGGTTAAATTGAATGAAGTAAACCATTGAATCACGCGCTTAGTGAGAGCGTGGGGATTTTTTGTTAAAGAGAGCGAAAAAAAAAAGAATAAAGAAGTGGAGAGAGAAAAAGGGATGACTTGAAATGAAAACACACCAAACCCTAACCTCACCTTCACAAAATTCTTATCTTTTGCTCCCAATCTCTAGATTCTGTTCCACAAAATTTTATTTAGATTCACAACCTCCACACACTTCCAAAGCAAAGAGAGAAAAAGACATCAAGAACCCTAAAATAAAAACCAGAAAATCCAAAAGTTTCTTCTTCCTCTTCTTGCTTAGCACTCTTGTTCTTGAAATTAGGGCTAAATTCCTTTTCCACTCAAATCAATTCTCCAGACCCTAGAGAAAAAAACCTCACAAAAGATCAGATCTTTTCTAAGAAAAATAGATACCCAACTCATGTTTTTGTGTGTCTGTATATAGATAAACATTACATACCCATATTTGTGTGTAAAAATACATATAGAGATATAAAAGAGGAAATTTAGGTAACAAAAAAATGGGAAGGGGAAGAGTAGAGCTGAAGAGGATAGAGAACAAAATCAACAGACAAGTGACGTTTGCAAAGCGTAGGAACGGTTTGTTGAAGAAAGCTTATGAATTGTCTGTTCTTTGCGATGCTGAGGTTGCTCTTATCATCTTCTCCAATCGTGGAAAGCTCTATGAGTTTTGCAGCTCCTCAAAGTAACCACTCTCTCTCCCTCTCTCTTCAATTTTCAATTTTTCATTGGTTTTTTGCTAGATCTGAGTATAGATCTTGATCTTGATTGATTTCTATGAACGTGTTGAGTTTATTTAAGTCCTCTTGATTTCATAATCTCTAGGGTTTTTATTGTAGTTTTTAGTTTTGAATTCTTAAAATTTGAGATCTGGTTTCTCTTCTTGTTTTTCTGTCAACTATTAGAGCTGAGAAGTTTGCAATCAATATATGTTTCATCATTTTTTAATATATACATACACATGGTACATGAATTTCAAAGTAAATCCAAATCCAAATATGCAATCTGAAAAGTTTTTTATATAACGAGATATTAATTAATTTGTGTGTGCGATATCGATTGGAAACTTAAAAGTTGGATACACAGATCTCTATGGAAATAAGAACCCAACGTAGAATGATAATATATGGTTCCATGCATTAACCAACTGTTAGTTCATACTTTATGGTTGGTTAAAACTTAAAACGTGTGTGTATCTATGAAGCTCTTGATTCATACTTTATGGTTGGTTAAAACTTAAAACGTGTGTGTATCTATGAAGCTCTTGATTCTTTCTTGTTTTTTTTATTTTTATTTATTTCCTGTCTATATGTGAAAACGTTTTCTTACATTCAAGAAAAATAGATAATTTAATTCTTTTATCAAACAAATTTATTCCATTTGTGAATCTCAAAACCAAACGAAAATTGGAAATAATGCCTTCAAATAATTTTTTTGTAACATGTAAAATACAAATGCCAACTTAGAGCGTTTGAAATAATGAAATCCTAAGAATATATAACTCGTGAGTGACTAACGAGAAGTAATTAACTTCAAATTTGATAGGAAAGAACTTTATTAATACTCGAGGAGCTCAGTTATATAGATAGAGACATGCACACTTACGTGTGTTGTTTATGATGATCGAGTTAGGTTTGTGTCCTATGTCAAGTATGATCTTATTGATAATTTCTTATCCTCTTAATTTGTGGTTTTCTTTCAGCATGATCAAGACACTAGACCGGTACCAGAAGTGCAGTTATGGCTCCATCGAAGTCAACAACAAACCTGCCAAAGAACTTGAGGTGCTCTTTATATTTTAGATTTCATATCATACCAACACCATTTCAAGAAAGATCCTTCATAGAATTAATCTGTTTTTGTTTTTCTTAAAAATTCAGAACAGCTACAGAGAGTATCTGAAGCTTAAGGGTAGATATGAGAACCTTCAGCGTCAACAAAGGTAGATCTCTCTCTCTCTCTCTCTCTCTCTCTATATATATATATATATATATAGTTATATACTCAAATATCATTCATATTTGTGTGTGTTTTTGTCGGTGCAGAAACCTTCTTGGGGAGGATTTAGGACCTCTGAATTCAAAGGAATTAGAGCAGCTTGAGCGTCAACTAGACGGCTCTCTCAAGCAAGTTCGCTCCATCAAGGTTATATCTGAAGCTATATATATAGACATGGAATGATTCAAGTGAGATTAATAATGTGTTAAAATGTTTGTTATTTAATTATGACTACTATGGTGGCATGATGATTGTTTGCAGACACAGTACATGCTTGACCAGCTCTCTGATCTTCAAAGCAAAGAGCAGATGTTGCTTGAAACCAATAGAGCTTTGTCAATGAAGGTATATATATTGATGAAGATCCTTATACTGGGATCAATTTCTTCACATGTTTTGAAGTTTCTAAACATTTTGGGGAAAAAGCCCCCTACTTTTCAAGTTTCTGATAAATAGACTTTTGGTGACAAAATGTAATCGTTTAGCTGGATGATATGATTGGTGTGAGAAGCCATCATATGGGAGGAGGAGGATGGGAAGGAAATGAACAGAACGTTTCCTACGCGCATCATCAAGCTCAGTCTCAGGGACTATACCAGCCTCTTGAATGCAATGCAACTCTGCAGATAGGGTAAATCATTTAAGATAAACCAGCTTGTTTACATACACATCCAAGATTGTATTTGATCATCAATGTGTGTGGACTTTTTAAGTTATTCTTGATGTTATAGTGATGATAATGATGATGGCAGGTATGACAATCCGGTAGGCTCGGAGCAGATAACTGCGACAACACAAGCTCAGGCGCAGCATGGAAACGGTTACATTCCAGGCTGGATGCTCTGAGAGTCATGTGATCATTCTAATGCTGTGATCAAAGTCACCAACAAAAGGCCTTTTTTATATATAAAAAGTATAGACACAAGACTTGGAGTTGTAGGCATAAGTGGCTATATGTATAAGTCCTGAGATTCCTCAGGACATGTGTGTCTTTTGAACCCTTGCTATATTAAGGATTGAAATGTGTGGAACTTGCCATTGAACCTGATAACTTAATTGTCAAATTACTGCACCAGAAGCATGTAATGAGAAACATTTTGGATTACAATGGGGTTCTCTCCTATGCCAAATCTATAAATAACACTTAATAATAAAAGGGCTAAGTAATTCATACAAGATGATGTAAAAAGAGTCAAGCTTTGGACAGAACACAGGACCAGAGGCATATTATGAGAAACATCAGGTTCCTGTGTGTGTTTTTGCTGTTTGTCGTGAGGGTTTCTTCTTAACTCCATAAGCTAACTGTGCAGAGCGACATTTCCTCATTTCTCCATCACATATATACCATACATTGTAAATAAACAGTATTCACAAGTCAAATCAATTTGCACATCTATCTGTTGCCTTGTCGATCTCCCCTGTTTCAGTTTAGGCAGTCCAAGACAGGATCCGTGATAAAATCTCAGTTACGGTGTTTCGTTGAACTCCATTACCTGAAAACGAGACAAAAACTCAGCAGAGCGTAATTATTCCTTAATCAACATGAATGAAACAACAACGCAAATGTTCTGAGTTTCAGGAAGAATGATTTTTCATAGACCAGACATTATTTGCAAAAGATAAAGATTTTGCTTTTCTGAGGACACTATTACGCATAAGTGTTTCTTAGAAATGGCTTGGAAGAACATGATTAATGTTACCTTTCCACAAACAGGACAGTTTTCGCTTCTCTCCATCCATTCGTAAATGCAACTGAGGTGGAAATGGTGAGAACACTTTGTAACAATCTTCGGGTTCTCTGATGTATATTCTGCAAAAAATGTCAAAGAGAGTCTTATACTTAGCTTCCTTCAAACGCATTGATCGAACAATAAAAAAAAAAGAAGATGAAAATGAATATACATACCTTCAAGACACGTTGGACAAACATCTTCATCATCAGACATTATATACATGCCTTCGTTGCCAGCATCCATTGTCTTTGACGTAAGAGTTCTCCGAGTGGATTTAGAGAACTCTTCTTTGGAATCTTCACCAGAGATGATAAGCTTATTAGCCCATTTGCTTCCTTCGACAGAGAAAGACTCAGAATCCACATCAGCATCACTTCTCAAGGGCTCAGCTTCCTCATGAGAATGACTTGAACCCTTATCCCGTCTTGAAACAAGCGAATCACGCCGTGACCGGAAGTATCCTGGATCAGCATCATAAGGCAGAGGCCTTGGAGTAGAGTGGAATGTGTTAGACATAAAGTTATCATATGAAGTAGAGGAAGTTATCGATACAGTAGTAGCTTGTAAGGAAGATGGGAGAGAGCGAGTCTCGCCTCTTCTGAACAAAGAGATATACTGCAAAAAAAGGAGATCAATTTCAGAGCTTCAGTGAGCTCTGCTTTAAAAAAACTAGGAGTTCTAAAGTAGACACTGTGAAGAAGAGAACATTACCAGGTTAAGGAAGTTATTAACAAGACATCTAGGGCATGGGCAGTTTCTATTTACAGAATTACTAGGATTCGCGTAATCCTCGAATTCTTCGACCCGAAAGCAAGAAGAAACACAGCCCATCTCTGTTTCTTCAACTCGAGAACTTGCAGGAAAATTTACCAAACGCTGAGATTAACCAGAATCACAAAACCGGTTTGAATTCTTTTGGAAACTGCTCAAACCGTCACCAAGAATGCAAATCCGAGGTTTCTATTTACAGAAGCTCTCCAGAGATTTCACCAACAATCTGTTTCATTCTTCCAAACTTCACCTGTAAAATGATCTGATCACTGTTGGGACTTTGACACCTCTCTTCAGTTACTATCCAAAACTTATAACAGCACACCAAAAAATCCATATATAATTTTAGCAAGAACTTAGGAGTTTTTACAAAACTGACAATAAGTAACTTTTAAGTTGAGAGATTCCCAGCAAGAGGTATCAAACATTTCACCTAACTAAGCACAAACTTGTGTGTTTGGCCAAAAAGAGAAGTCAAGGTTCAGTAAGGGAAAAGCAAAAATTGGTCAAAGTAAAATGCAAGCAATTAACCGATTGAAAGTTGAAACCTAATTTAGGTAAATCCCTAACAAACGCAATAAAACAGAGAAACATATAATAGAAAATAACCCACACTTGCGATGGTTAACTAACTCAGAGAATTCAATTAAATATCAGTCGAATCGGAGCGAAGACTATACCTTTCATGAAGAATTAAATTGGGTTCGTTTTCGATCGGACTCGACGGAAAAAAAAGGAGGGAGATGGAGAATGGAGAACAGAAAACCGACGAGGGACCCCAAGACCGGTGAAATTATAATTTTGAAAAAAAGAATAGAAACTGAGCTTTATTTGCAGATTCCCAGGAAATTAAACTTGGAGGAATTTTCCATCACTTTATCTTTTTCTCTTTTTAATCAAAATCCGTGAGGGAGAAGAAAGATTGAAGAAAAAGTGAGGGAGGAGTGTGATGAAGTTGTTGTGAAGGTGGGTGGGCGTTGTTGCTGGATGCCATTGGAGTCTCTCTACAGAATGAAAAAACAAAATATGCTTTTCTTTTTTAAATATATAATCGTCAAAAATATTCTGATTTAATCATATAATAATTACTAATAACGTCTCAATCTAGTCTTTGATACTAGTTAACTAATTTCTTGAACAATATTTGCGTAATTAACTAAGGAGTAAGTTGACCAAAAAAAAAAAAACTAAATAGTACTAGTTTAGTAGTAAAAAGTTTTGTTTACAAAAGAGTATAAATATGGCTTAATTTTGGGTTTCATTTCTATTTGAATTTTTTTTGCTTCCCTTTGGATATTCGAAATAATGCTATACTTGATGAATGCATTAGTGGAAGGCTACATTCAATTTGAGAGATTAGTTAGATAATAAAAACCCTGAATCACCCACTGATTATTAAAAATAAAAATAATAAAAATATTAATGATAGAACTCTTTGATTTTATTTATTACGAACTAAATAAATAATTTAGCTGTTCCACTTTCACTGTAGTGTTTGCTATTTGACAACAAAGAATCGGGCTTTTTTGTCTATCAGCCCATATCAAGGAATGAGCAAGATCAAGTTTTTACTACTGTTTGAGTTAATCTTATCTCGGCCCATTTTATCAGTCCTATATTATTATTATTGATATTAATTATTATAATTTTTAATTTCAATGTGTCTCTTTTTAGAATTTAACATTATTTTTCCACTTTGCCCAAAATAAAAAGTTTCCCACTTACTTGAAAATACGGATTGGTTAACTCCTAAAGTTTATCGATTTAACCATCTTAATCGTTACTCAAATATATCAGCAAGCAGATACTATCTATTTTTTTTTCAATAGAAAAATATATATTTAACAGATTAGAAATTTTTGTAGTTATCTACAGAGTTTTGAGATATGTGAACACTTTGATAAATTTATACAATCCCGTGGTCGATCTATAATTGAATACAGTATCTGTTTTTTGTTTTCTTGTGTCGTCGGCTTCTAATAGTATTTGTTCATTCTACTGAATTTGTAAAGCTTTAGCATATATACGGCGTCCTCTGAAAAAAAACTAACTAAACAGATGACAGAAGAAAAAAAAACATCCATATTCTTTGATTCATTTAATTAATTTCTTTTGTCTTTATCAAGAATGATTATATACAAGAAGACAGAAGTAAGAATTGGGTATATATGGTTTGTGTGGACATCCTTAGTGTCTCGTGAATCGACAGAGACTCTCCAACTGTATTCACTTCCTCATCCTCATTCCCATAAGGCTTCACTTTCATAAATTTCATGTTTTGTTTCCTCTTTTAAAGAAACAAAAAAAAAAATTTAATCAAGTCTAAATATCAACTTTAGTCTCATTGGCTATACATAAGCCTATATATTTATCTGAAAAAAAGAACAGGATTTATTATAAACCAAAATCATATGTGAAAAAATCCTTCTCTTCTAAGAGTATTATTTTTAGTGGTTTGTATATGTTGGTACGGATAAGTTTCACAAAGTTTCAACAGAGTGCAACAAGTCATCGTTATCCACCAACATTTAGTTAAAAATCTGCTTGTTAGACTGTTAGTGGTAGTAAAATATCAAAATCCCTGCAGTAAATAATAAGCTACGCGGCTGTAAAACATATGATATCGTAGTACTTGTATTCTTCTACTTTTAAAACACGTAGTTTGGTGGTGTGTATTATTGTTGTTATGGCATTATCATCCAAATTTAAATTCGCTAAAATGCATCTACTTGTTGTTTAAAAATGAGAGTTAAACAACATTTTCATCACCATGACAAACAATTATCTAGAGTTTTTAGTCAAAGAAACTAGTAAAACATATTTAAAATTATATGCTGAGAAGTTATAGCTTTGATAATAATAATAATAATAATAATAATAATAGTAATAATAATAACAATAATAATAATAATAATAGCAATAATATAATAATAATTGACAATCACGATATTGTACAAATAATTGTTTTATATGTTTTCTTTGAAAATAGGGATGTAACAATACTTAGAACATCAAACATGATACACAGTAATTCACAATTTGGAAATGAGAAATCCTGTCAACATGTTTTACTCTCATTCAAAATACAGGACGTAAATACGGGAAAGACGAAAGAAAATATTTAAATTTCAACACGTAAATTCTCAGATGTGTACAACCTTTAACCCGAAATAAAGAAAAAGAAAAAGGAACTGGTCTAAGTGTGTTTTTTTTAATGATGTCTCAAGTGTGTCTTAAGTTAAAAAAACGGCAATTTTAGTTACCCCGCAATTCAAGGAACAATGATAAGAGATATTTTTTCTTTACTTCTGTTTTTACCATGCAGAGCATAGATCAATCTAATCGACACGCGAACGTGAATCCAAATATTTTTGTTGGCTTTTTCTCACCTCTTACTATTTTTTGCAATAATTTAAGCTTTTGAGCTGTAGATAGAGCAGAAATACAAGTCACAAGAAATTATAGTAGCTTTGTATAGTTTGGGAGCTAGACTTGTATTTTTCCCATGATTTACATTAACATAGAATAGAGATAAGCTTTATCTTTTTTTTTTTTTTTAACATCTCTTATTAATTCGTGGCTCACTCATCTTCACACCACAACTCCTATATAAATCCCTCTTTCCTAGATAACCCTCTGTTTCATAGTAAAGAGAAAGAGAGAGACAGAGTCGATAACTATGGAGAGAACAACGACCTTATGGGTTTGGTTTATTCTTACGATTTTCATAGGAATCTCTATTAATGGAGGTTTCTCTGAAGGACAGCAACATCTTACGAAGAAGACACGTTCTTCTGCGGTTGTGGTCGGAACTGTCTACTGTGACACTTGTTTTAATGGCGCCTTTTCCAAATCACCCAACCACTTAATCCCAGGTTTTTTATTCTTTTTTTCTTTTTTCTAAAACAGAGTCCTCTGTTTTAACAAAACATCAGTCATCAGTTTGTTTCGTTGGTTCTTGTTCAAGATTTTGATTGATTAAAATATCAGAAAGAATTATGAACAATTTGCTGGATCTTGTTTTCAGGTGCGTTAGTTGCAGTAGAATGCATAGACGAGAACTCGAAACCGAGTTTCAGACAAGAAGTGAAAACAGACGAGCACGGAGAGTTCAAAGCAAAGCTACCATTCTCTGTAAGCAAACACGTGAAGAGGATCAAGAGATGCTCGGTGAAGTTGCTAGCTAGCTCAAAGCCATACTGTTCAGTAGCTGCTTCCGCGACTTCTTCTTCTCTCAAACGCATTAAAACGAGCAAACAACATGGTGACAACACTCGGGTGTTCTCCGCAGGGTTCTTCACTTTCAAACCCGAAAACCAACCAGAGATCTGTAGCCAAAAACCGATCAATCTCCGTGGAACCAAGCCTCTATTACCGGATCCTGCATTCCCTCCACCAATCCAAGATCCGGTTCCTAACAATCCTTCTCCTCTCCCAAACCTCCCAATCATCCCTCCGCTTCCGGACTTACCTCTTCCTCAACTCCCTCCTCTTCTTCCTCCAGGAACGCCTCAGAAATCAGCTTCCTTGCAAAACAAGAAAGGTGATTCCTTGGAAGACAAGAAAACCGAAGTACTAAAACCAAATTTCTTCTTTCCTCCAAATCCGGTAACGCCTCTCCTCCCTCCAACACCGCTTAACCCGCCTCTTATCCCTCCAAACCCACTAAACCCGCCGTCTCTTATCCCTCCAAACCCGCTAAATCCGCCGTCTCTTATCCCACCAAACCCTTTGATTCCTTCTCCGCCAACTCTTCCTCTTCCACCGCTACCGTTTCAGCCGCCTCCTTCGACGTTGCTTCCTCCTCTGCCGTCGGTTCCGACTCTTCCTCCTGTTCCGGTCATAACTCCGCCTTCACCGACGCCACCTTCTTCTTTCCCTGTTCCTATTCCTCTCCCTCCCCTCATCCCTGGAACCCCTCCCATCATCCCTGGAATCCCTCCCATTATCCCTGGAGTCCCTCCGGCTTCGACTTCCTTTTCTAGTCACCATCAACCCTAAATTTCATTATCCTTTCTCCACACCTTTTTCTCATCATGTAATCTATAATATATGTATCATCTCTGTTTTTTTGTTTTTTTTTTTGGTTTCCTCGGCATTTTCACTTGTTGGCTTGTTGTAATTTCAATAATTATTGTTATTAAGGAGTTTCATTTTCTGATTCTCATTGATTCTCAAATACACATACACACTCAACTACATACAGTCCGAAGAAAAAAAAATAACATAAAAAGTCAAATAAAATGGACTAGTTTGGCTTCGTCTAGAGTATAGGAAACATTTGTAAGAATTAGAAAGCTCGAGTACCTTTACGAAATTATTACTTTCTTTGTACCTCATTGAGTTGGACATTTCCGAATCTCTATCTCTTCAAATCCGAGCGTGAGATTCTTCGATCTGCTATGGCGGAATCGTCTAATTCCGATATGAACGGAGAGAAACGGACGTTAAAGATCCGAAGACTGGAGATCTCCGACAAGAGAAAAGGATTCATGGAGCTTCTTGGTCAGCTCACCGTCATTGGACAAGTCACCGACGAGGAATTCGATCGGCGGTTCGAGGAAATCAGCTCGTACGGAGACGACCACTTGATCTGCGTGATCGAAGAAGAGGCCTCGGGGAGAATCGCGGCGACGGGGAGCGTGATGATAGAGAAGAAGTTCCTGAGGAATTGCGGGAAAGTTGGGCACATCGAAGACGTTGTAGTGGATTCAGGGTTTCGCGGGAAACAGCTGGGGAAGAGAGTGGTTGAGTTTCTCACGGATCATTGCCGATCGATGGGCTGCTACAAGGTGATTCTCGATTGCAGTGTCGAGAAGAAAGTGTTCTACGAGAAATGTGGGTTGATCAATAAAGGGATTCAAATGTCCAAGTACTTCGACTGAGAATTTTTCATTGATTTC
This sequence comes from Eutrema salsugineum, assembly GCF_000478725.1. Classification (NCBI taxonomy): domain Eukaryota; kingdom Viridiplantae; phylum Streptophyta; class Magnoliopsida; order Brassicales; family Brassicaceae; genus Eutrema; species Eutrema salsugineum. Next base: position 5,241,538 of record NW_006256829.1, on the reverse strand, counting down.
TCTTTTGTTTCTTATCTGATTATGCAACTTCTACACAGATTCATATTTGCAATTTTAATGATAAAAATGAAAGAAACTTCCTCATTCTGTGGTTTCAAGTTATCATATTTCTACATTTCTGCAACTTGGCACTGATAAATACTTAATCTCCTCAACATGAAGTACTGAGAAACATAGAAACATGATTTGACATCGAAAGTGACTGATAACCAAAAAAAACACAAAGCTCTATACTTTGAGAGCGAGATTAGATCAAGACAAATCTCCACCGCTTGATTGCCATAGATTGATGATGTCTGTAGCTTGGTTTAGGAGGAAGACGCGATGAAGCTCAGAGATCCAAGGCTTGCTCTCTAACAAAGCTTTGAGCTCTTCCCAAGCATCTTTCCTAGGCCAGAAGTAGTATGGGCTAAGCGGGATTGTTCCAAATCCTGGAATCATTTGGTCTAATGCAACTCCTATGTCCTTTTGCATCCACACAAACTTTAGTACCACCTTTGGTTTCTCCAGCGGCTTCACTAGCACACGCAGCTTCTTCTGCAATTCACACAATAAACTTCCTTTAAATTCATACATTTCAACTTTCTTTCAGATTCAAGCAAGATAAGGAAGGTTTCACTAGCACACACACAGCTTCTTCTGTAACGGGTAAATGAGTGATCAAATGGATGGAGATAAGAAACTTCGATTTGAGTTTGTGGATATTGACGAAGAAGAAGAAACCGGGCTTGAACTAAAACCAACATAAGGGAGGTTATCTAGGTAGGTATGCATCTCAAGACTTAAGACATTGAGATGTCTACATATATACCTAATGGCGATTTGTTGTGTTCAGAGATGGCTTTTCAATGGAACAAATTGTTAGCAACTGTTTGGTAAGGGAATCTCATGGAAACAAAGGAGCATGATAATATATAAGATCCGGTTAGTTAAAGGTTAAACCTTTTTCTCTCCACTTTCCCATATTTTCTCAGGAAAACAGTCGTTCATATTACAAAACACTCTAACTTCGTCTAAATAGCTACAAACCCCAATTTTTGGTTCCAAAAAAATATTTTGACGATGACTGACCTTACTAAGGGGCGGGGAATCAGATTCTGGCGGTTCATAAGAGAAGGTAGGATCAGAAGAAGAGGAAGATGCGAATATTCCGGGGCGGAAACTGGAGAGCCTCGTCGGAATTTGACCTGGATTCCAAGTGGAGCACGAAAGCGACGGTTGTGAAGAGGGTTCGAACTTCGTTGATAGCGAGATACGATGAGCTCTAGGTCTCAGGAACAGTTTCTCGGAAGGTGAAGCTATTCTGATCCCAAAAGATGCATTGTGGTTCGACTGAACCGCCATTTCTGCTGCGTTTGAAGCTTCGAATTCTCGAAGCGAACGAGAGACAGGGAAAGGAAAATTGAGGTTTTTACAATTTTCGCGTCGATTCAGGTCGGGTCGGACCAAAAATGGGTCACCTTTTAATTATATTTTTTGTAAATAACATGGATTTTTTTCCTAATTTAAAATGGATTTAATTCTAATCTCTTATTTAATTCAACTGACAAATATATCGAAAAAGTGAGAGAACACAAATATTGTATTATGGTATTTTCTCTTTCCTTACATTGTAAAAATAAAAAGTGAATAGTATCAGTAACATAGTTAACATTTGCCATATTCCACAAAGAATATAACCAAAATATCCAAACCTTGCATAATAAATAAAGCACTGAAACTTTCTTGGCTTATACAAAACACGAAAGCATCATCACAATAACTTAATCTCCTCAAAAGTTAAGCAATCATGTCATAGTCATCCAATTTGTCATTGTACTGAAGCACCTTTCGTTTGATCTTGGAAGAATCAACCCAAGTGATGAAATCTTCCATGTTCCGAGTCACTAAGAAAGCTGGATCAGTAACTGTATCTGGTCCTATACGAATGTGTCCTTGCTCTATATATGTCACAGCTTCTTTCAAGTGCTCTGCATACTTCAGGTGAACAAGCACAGTCGATAGCCTACGTCTGCAGATTTATAAAAAAAAAAAACGACATGAGGCCATCTAAAATGAGATCATTGGCTCTCAAGGGAAGAAGGAATATAAGCTTCTGCATAAACCCTTACCTGCAGAAGGACGAAACTGATAACCGCTCAGTCAAAGCCAAGCTTTTCCTAGTCGGTATAACGCCCATGTTGTACCTGCCATTGTAATAGACATGGAATAAACATAAGCCAATGATCCATTAAGAAACAAGTTATCTCATTACAGAGTGGAACCATGTGACCAACAAGAATCAGTAGAATGGCCATTTTTTTTTATACATAAGCAGTACGGTTCCTGATAGCTATACAGTAACTTAGCTAGCTCTACATAGAAGCTAATGAAGAAACAGATTTTGTAAGAAACCGGACTCAAACTACTCCTCTAGACTGCTAACCAGAGAAGAATTAGACCAATACCAGGATGACATTCAACCTCTAAGAAATTGCAAAACCACGGTCCTAACATAATCAGCTTATAAAGTATGAAGTCCAAATTCATCCGTCTCTGCAGGTAGTTAAACAGAGAAAACACCAGAGGTCTCTAAGATGACCTCTCGTTGCTATATTATAAGAAACAGATAGGGAAGAGAGATGTAAAAGCTGCAGAAAATTCTCTCTTGTTCAAAGACCTAAAATCTAGAGGAAACCAAAGAGACATTGCTTGTAAAAACTCTAAAGGTGCACACGCTGGTAAGTAAAACTCACAGCTTCTCCAAAAGCGTATCTGTCATCTGAATCCGAAAAGGATCAGCTGGATCCATCTGCTTCAACACATTCGTCAGTTTCTGCACCATCCTACACAAACCTGAATACCTGGCAAAATAGTCCTCAAGAATCAGAAAGCCAATGTTCATCACAAATAAAACTTGAAGCTGGAAGAATAAAAAAAAAGTAAATGAGCATTGAGAGTGTATGAACAAATTAAAAAAAAAACGAACTTTTTGTAATCATCACGCTCTCCCATGTGGTATCGATGGGTAATTAGGTGTTCCCGATGCCCACCTTCTCTTTTCCATACTAAGAAATTTACTTTCTTCAGAAGCTTCTTCTCATGGGGCTTTAACTTCCTCATCACGGACGTTTCTGAGGGTACGCAAACTATGCGAAATTAGGCACAACGATTGATAAAATCCCAATTAATCAATAAAACGAGAACAACCATCAATCTCTGTACTACTGGTCTAAGAGTAAACAACGAAGAAGCCTACCTGGGAGGGATTATTGAGTGAGATTAAGAGAGAATTCGCGGCGGCGCAGAGCAAAGATAATCAACCTAAAAAGGAGGTGAGGTTTTTGAGCAGAACCTAAAGGCAGAGAGGAGATAAATCAGAACCCTAATCGAGGAAGAAGAAGAAAGGTTAAACCCACGGACTGATTAATTGTAAGGCCTCTAAGGCCCATACAAATTGGGCAGAACTAAATCTTATTCATTTGGGCGTCTTGTGCATTTGTTATTTGTTATGTTTTGTTCAAATTATTAATTTATTGGTAATTGGTCCTACAAAATATAGAGTCGACCCTAAAACGGGACTTCAATTTAAAATGGAACCAAATGGTCATTATTATCTTGAGTAAAATTGTTAGGTTTTCCAAATACAGAAATAACTTAAAACCCATACAGTAGGGTCGATGTAGTATGAGCTTATAGTTTCAAGTTTCATTGTTAATTGATTTTCTATCTAAAGCACGTAATATAACATTAAAAAAAAATATTTAATGGTTGTAAGATTTCACTAGGAAACGAACTGAGAGTACTTTGAAAAATTGGAAAGTATTGAACTGTTGTTGTTAGAAAATAATCAAACCACCACCACTACCGTATAAGAAGAAAATAAAGAGAAGAATTAGGTTTTTGAATAATGAGAATCTATAAAAATTGATAATGCGCATTGGACAAAATATAAACTTCTAAACTATCAATGGTGTTTAGATTCTCGTCCGGTGTTTTTTATTATCCAAGATAATCATTTTATTTAGGCTTCTTTTTTGCGGTTTCTTCTATCCTTCGGTCTCTTCCGTTTTCGGTTGTAGATTTTCTCGGCAGCGTCTTCTGAGCTAGCCATGTCTATTGATCTCTTCCGACTTTCCCGATGATTTCTAGCTTTTCACTTTTGACTTTAGTATCTCATCTTATGTCTCTTATGTATTTGGCTTTGACTCCGGGAAATTCTAGTTTTCCGCTGGCTTTGTATTTCAAATCTGTATTCCATCCTTCTATTCCAAAACTGTAATCTGTAATCGTTTATGTTTATAATAAAAAGTTTGTAGTGAAAAAAAAAAAAACTATCAATGATTGAAAAAAAAAATCAGATCAAATCAAATCAAATGCGCGCACACGTTGGCGTGGACATATACACAACACGCACGCCCACGCATAGGCTTGAAAGTTGAGTGAGACTATTGAGCCACCGACAGAGTTTTCGTGGGCATATTGATTGTTAATTCCGTTTTCAACTAAATATTTTTCGTTTTAGTTATCTTTACAGTTATTTGGTTTCCTTACAATACGTGTCTGTTCTATTTCAAGCAAAACATTAAAAAGGGTCTACTTCATTTATTTTGTTGTTCTTTTCTTAGATCTGACTACTTCTGTACGTACTTTAGAATATCGTTAAGAAATTGTTTAAGCATTAACACTTATATAACTTTTCTTTTAGTAACTGGCTTACTATATAGCTTATATATAAACTACCTTTTTAGTTTTTTTTTCTCTCGATTGTGACCTGGGGGAAAAAGATGTCAATAACATGTTACTCAAAATAGTTAATTAACTCTAAATACATAGACTTAAATTAAATAGAAAGGAAGTATTTGATGATACCTACGAATATTACACGTTTTACTCTCTGTTTTCTTGTAAATTTTTGGATATAAATGACATTTACAGCAGTTATTTATAAAAATATGTTAAAGTCTTATATTTCCCATTGGAAAAATGTATTAATTTTTAGCAAAATAAATAATTAAGTCCGACAGCAATGTAATGTCCGATGTCGGTGGAACGTATATGGTCATAGAAGATATATAGCATATATTATTTTCAGGTTTTTAATGATAATTCGTCGATTCTAAACTTTTCAAAGACATCGCATCTAATAATGATGAGAATTCGACGTTAACGACAAACTAAACTCCAACACCTTCTTAAAATTCGCATTCATTCCACAACTACTAGGAAAGATGATCATTCTACCGATATCTGTTAGTAACTGGTAAATATTAGTGTTACACTAACATGCATGCATGATTTAGTTGTCGTTTATGTATCTTGGCCAAAAAAATTGCAACTGGTTGTTCTACAATGTAGCTCACAGCCACCTCACATGCACATGTAAAAAAAGTTAGATGTAGCTCAGTTATAACATCTGTTTATATTTAACTACTAACTTACATGGATCATGTTTACCAAAAAAACTTACATGGATCATCATACCAAAAAAAAAAAAAACTTACATGGAAATATATTATGTAAATAGCTGGATGTCTCTTTTAATGGTTTTTATTGATTATAAGTCATGATTCATTTACCAATTACAACATCAAAATTTAATTACGGATAGAGAATCGACCATATAAAGTAATATATTAATTTAAAAGGCACACCGACGGAACCGATATGCCTCTCCCTATATAGAGAGAAAAAAATTTGACATTAATATTTGTTTTCTTAAGCAATTTATATTGTAATTGAAGTTCTTTCGACTCCAAGTTAAAAGAAATAAAAATTCAGGCAAGAAGATGCTGTTCCAATCATTGCTGGCCTTCGATTCATTTCCAGTATATATATAACACATGCTTACATACATATCAAATGACGTTATACACGATTTGCTATAAATATAAGTATAGTATTTAATTAACAAAACAGTTTCGAATAGCAAACATGAAGGAGATTGATCGATATTTTATAACCGAACGAACAGCATTTATATAGTACTATTATTTATTCGTTGATGTAATCGTGAGGTTTACTTGTATTTATAACCTGATCAATATTCATAACTTCACATCTACACGTGTACACATTTCTCTTTTTTAGAATTGTCTTCACTTTTTTTTTTTAAGTTATAATTACATTTTGATCTTTCACTGTCTTTAAAGTTTAAACCTGACCTGCCGGGAGACCATTGCTTAAAGTCTACTGCCGCTGTAACTCTAGAAATTGTGGTTAGTTCCTTTCTTTGGGGATAAATTTGTGATTCCTCTCACATATGACATATGTTTAATGAGTTCAAATCATAATTTATTGAAAATATATCGTCAAAGTTTTAAATGTCGTTATTATTAGATTGAAAAATATAAAAGCAATTATTTATGTTTTTTGTCTTCTATTTAAGACTAGTTGTTGGATTCTTTTTACAAAAATGGCAATATGTTAAAATATGTAGCTTATTTCAGAACTGATAATGGAATACAACCAAATTTTAATTTTGTATTTTAGAACTATCACTTAAATAGAACATGATTTTTTAACTAAAGATTTACAATCATCCCGAATCAGAAAATTATCAAATTTCAAAACCAAATAAAATATAGCCCGTCCAAAAAACCATCTTAATTTGGTTATATCGATGGTGTACAAAACTTTAAAATGTATCTATTTATATTCGTTACTTTGTTTCAAAACGACACATATTGATTTCTTCTTATGCATTCATCCATTTGTTTTCTATAAGTACTCCTGAATCCCCTCACACACACACACACACATAAAAAAAAGAAACCTTAAACCCTTCTGCTGTAAGAAAACAAAAGCCTGCTTCCTTCTCTCAGATTTACAATATACACACACATTTTCGATATCTCGAATTTATAATGTTGGAAATGATAATTCGTACGGCCCGGGGACAGATTTATACCATGCTTCAACCGAAGTCAAGGTAACAAGCTAGCTAGTTTAAGTTGTTTAATTTGCCAAAAAAAAGGTTGTTATATATTATTTACGGATTTTTAGTCGTTGAACTCTGTAAAAATAATAAACATATCACACATCCTCAAACTTTTTTGATATTTATTTTGGATTGACAAATGACAACTGTGAACAATGAATAGAGTTGGTCCATCTTATTTTGTTTGTGTGTGTGTGCGCAAATAATTGGTCCATCTCGGTGTTTGATTATTATACATACTGTAGAACTACTTTTATTTAGTTTTTTTTTTTTGAACATCTCTTTTATTTAGTATTTATTTGCCAAATATTCAATAGTTCTTCGAATCTCTCTTTGTCCATGGCTGTCACAAAACGAGAGATCCACAAGTCTAGAATATGCCATTTCGAATTGCCGTATATAATACACTGTAAACCGACAAAAAATCAGTTTGCCGTATTTCATGTAAAAAAAATCAAGTTGCCGTATTAGTTTGATTTACGTCGATAGAAAATGAGACAAAATGGAGAATCCAAATAAAGGAAAAAAATATTATTCTAATAAATATGGTTGCACAAAAAATAAATTCACTTGTAGGGTGTATAAATATGGTTGCACAAAAAATAAACTAAGCATATGAAGTTTCGGGATTCTTCAGTTTTTTCTTAGAAAAATATATATCATTTAAACTTGTAGGGTGTATATATTATTAGATCTCTATTTATGATATTTATTTTTAGTTCAAAATATATCTGATCAACATGAAACCGAATATGTACGTACGAATTGTTTTGATAGGATTTAAATGGCTTGAAATTTTTGTTTTCAGTCGAATCTTATTTAGGTTTCAATATATTTTTTTTGAATTTATGAAGGTAAAGTATCTTAAATGAAAGAAAACTCATTTCTATTTTGAAGTGATTGGTTTTGGACAGGATCTAAACATTTCACGATTTACACATTTGATTATTGTATTGTATGACATCAATTCAGATATATTTTTTTCTTAATAGTTTTGACAGTTAACTTGTGGATTAGTTTGCTTAACGACGGAATTAGTTTGGAGGCAAGATTTGCTAATGTGGTTTAGATAACTAGAAAAATATTATTTAATTTCCACCAAATAGTTTACCCCCATTAGAAAAGAAAACTAAAAAATAGATTGAATGTATTTGGTCAACCAAAATTCAGATTAATTTATTCAAAATACATATCAAGGCGTGCATATATGTACGACAAAAAAGATAATCTAATGTAAAGCCGAAAAAGAGAATTTATTTTATTTTTAGTTAATGTAGTTGAAGCTCTACTTTGGCTTTGTTAAAAAATCACAAAAACAATCCCAAACAATATTGCAGGAAATATTTCTCACTATTACGGTTTTTTTTTAAAAAATAAAACACTATAAATCACAGTTTTTGCCGACAAAAATGAAAAAACCTAAAGACCGTTTTTCTTTTCCTTCCCTGGTAGAAATTTTTTTCCTTTTTGCTGATTTGCACATTCTTGTCTCTTTTTATTTTTTTTTGTTTCCCCACACCGATCTACTCCCTATATCTTCTCCGACGTGCTTTATCTTTATTCTCAGGTGAACTTCGACGGAGAATCTCGTCGACCAAATAAGCAAAACATTCTCACGAATTAAACTATTCCTCCTTTTTCCATTTCTATTTTCTCTGCGGCTACATTGAGAGAAGTTTAAAAGGATCAATCGCCATTGCGGAATTTCAAAGACTTCTCTCATTTATCTGTAACTTAAAGCGATTCCTTCACCTGAGATCTTGTTCTCGTGCTGCTGCTGAGAGTTGAAAGTTGTCATTCTTCTCGCTTCTTAATTAAACCTGAGATTCTTCTCATTTTTCTTATATTTAATTGAGCAAGATCTGGGTTTCCGTCAGATTAAGGCGACGATCGTGGCTACTTAAACGAAAAAATCTGGGTTTTTCGAGGTGTGATTAATGCTCACAGTGTGGAGATTATATATCTCTGGGTGTTATTAGGATAAGTAATCTCCAGCAGATATATTCCAAAACTATTACTATATTGTTTTCTTCTCGTCCTTCTTCCGTTTTTTAATATATATTCCCTTTTAATTGAAAAAGAAAGAGTCTAAGTTGAGTGATGATGTGTTCGATGAAATTCCTCTGAGAGAATCTCTGTGAGAAGAAAAAGGGGGTGGTGAGGGTAGGTAATGACAAAAATGTGTAAAATGGAGAAGTTTCTTTACCACAGGAAACTCTGGGAGATGAAGGTTAGGCTTTTAGGAGATAGTAAGGTTGAGAAACTCAAAAGCTCATTTGTTTCGAGGTCTCGTATGAGCCTATGGATGATTCGTGCTGTTACCATTTTGTTGCTCTGGAGCTGCTTTGTTCATTTGATGGCTTTGGGAGAGATGTGGGGACCGAGACTGTTCAAAGGTTGGCCTTCTTGTTTCAATCACAATGATCTGTCCATGGCCGCCGCAGAAATCAAGTCTCTTCCCACCAAAATCGCCCTTCCCCCTAAAAGTAAGTTCTTCCAGAGAAGATTGATTGATTGATAAAATCTTTGTGGTTTAAATCGAATAATGTAGCTAATCTTTTGTTTTTCTTCTCAGGGTTATACCAGAACAATGGTTATCTCATGGTTTCTTGCAATGGTGGACTCAATCAAATGCGAGCTGCAGTAAGATGAGAGCTTAATCGTTCTTTGCAAAGTTTTCAGCTTTTACAGTGTTTTGATTTTCTCACTTTCTTTTTGGTCTGGCTTTCTGCAGATATGCGATATGGTAACTGTTGCAAGATTCATGAATGTCACACTTATTGTTCCTGAGCTTGACAAGACCTCGTTTTGGAACGATCCAAGGTATGTATGTCATCATATCTCACTTGAAGCTTCTTTTGGCTCTGTTTTTTTTCCAATTGGACAATATCTTAATATGTTTTCTTTTCCGGGGCAGTGAGTTTAAAGACATTTTCGATGTGGATCACTTCATAACTTCGTTAAGAGATGAAGTTCGAATACTCAAAGAGTTACCTCCAAGGCTTAAGAAAAGGGTTGAGCTTGGAATGTACCACGAAATGCCTCCTATTAGTTGGTCAAACATGTCTTACTACCAAAATCAGGTTAATTTTCGAAGTTTGCTATATATACTTTTATTATTAATCAAGATTAGTCTACACTTTGCTCTCTGTACCTAACTCTTTTTGTTAACTCTTCAAACCGGAACAGATTCTTCCATTGGTGAAGAAGCATAAGGTTTTACATCTGAACAAAACCGATTCAAGACTCGCTAATAATGGACTGCCTGCGGAGGTTCAGAAGCTCAGGTGCCGAGTGAATTTCAACGGGCTTAAGTTTACTCCTCAAATAGAAGAATTAGGTAGACGAGTAGTCAAGATTCTGAGAGAGAAAGGTCCCTTTCTCGTCCTACATCTCAGATACGAGATGGATATGTTAGCATTTTCCGGTTGCTCACATGGTTGCAACCCCGAGGAAGAAGAAGAACTAACAAGAATGAGGTACAAAAACAACTGAAAATCTTCTTTATTTTTGTTCCAGCGTTGATGGATATTGAATGATTTGTGTTATATCTTTATTTGGTAGATATGCTTATCCATGGTGGAAAGAGAAAGTCATAAACTCTGAGCTGAAGAGGAAAGAAGGCCTTTGCCCTTTAACTCCTGAGGAAACCGCTCTCACGCTGACTGCGTTGGGTATTGACCGCAATGTTCAAATTTACATAGCTGCTGGAGAAATCTACGGTGGTCAAAGGCGGATGAAGGCTTTAACAGACGCTTTCCCAAATGTGGTAAGTTAGTCAATTTCATGGTCTAAAATTTTGTCAACCTTATATCTTCCATTGACTCCATTATCTTAACTTAACTCAGGTCCGGAAAGAAACCCTACTAGAACCCTCTGATCTGGATTTTTGTCGGAACCATTCATCTCAAATGGCCGCACTTGATTACCTAGTGGCTCTAGAGAGCGATATCTTTGTTCCAACCAATGATGGGAACATGGCAAGAGTCGTTGAAGGTCATCGCAGGTGAAATATCGTTACCGTTGTTCTTCTGTCTTCCCGTATTCATCATCCTGAGGCTAACAACATTTTTGTTTTTCCAGATTCTTGGGGTTCAAGAAGACAATTCAGCTGAATAGGAGGTTCCTAGTTAAGCTGATAGATGAATATACTGAAGGATTGTTGACTTGGGATGTGTTCTCATCCACGGTGAAGGCGTTTCACTATACTCGAATGGGAAGCCCAAAGAGACGGTTAGTGATTCCCAATAAACCCAAGGAAGAAGACTACTTCTACTCCAACCCGCAAGAATGTCTCCAGCTGTTAGATGAACCATTGAGAGTCTTTTGAAGATGTTTACCTCGCTATTGGCGAGAGAACGGCTGAGATTTTGGGTTAAAAGCTCTAATATACTGTCTGAAAAATGAAGTTACAGTGAGTTTTACAGATTGAAGTTATTTAGGGCTCTTGGTGAATAGATTTCTGAAAACGCTTTCATGGATGGAGAGAAAAGTTGATTGAAGCTTACATTGTAAAGTTTGGCATCCATGGCCTTGCCAGTTTTGTTAGCTAAATAATAAGTGCCATTTTATGTAATTAACGCTTGGTTACATTTGTATACATACAATATTTCAGATAATTATTTCCCCTCATCATAAACATAGTCCCAATTTTCAACATTAGTACTTTCTATTGATAGCAAATGTTGTCTGTATAAAGAGAACCATTTTTTTTTTTTTAATGGAAATTCAGATAAATTGAGTAACTAGTAACAAATGACAGTTTTCAGATTGCACAAGTTACATTGTTCTAAGAAACTGTTTAAACAATTAGTTGCCTAAATTTAATACTTCCTCTGTTTCATAAAGAGTCTTTTTAAATACATTTCACACATATTAAAAAAAGTAATATAACACATATTTAAAAAGTAATATGTTTATATTACCCCTAATTAATATACTAAATTATTTTATCTTTCTAATTAATACATTGAATCAATAAATTAACTTTGGAATTTTGTTTGAATTTTTGCATTGAAAGTATAAAGTGACACTCTTTATGAATTTTTTTTTTTAATGACACTCTTTGTGAAACAGATGGAATAATTGATAATATGTTCAAAGAATCTTATGGGGGTATAGAAAATTGAAATGACCAAAAAAAGAAGATATACTAACCCAAAATCATAATTATAGATGATCAAATAAAAATTCAAAATTTTCGTAGTCGACTATATAAAATACAACTCATGTTTTTTTTCTTTTTCTTGTCAACAAATAATTCATGTTTTAGGCTATGAAATTCATGTCTAATCATATTGGTTAGTACAAGAACACTAATTTTACCTACTCATTTAATATGATCCACTACCTAAACACCTAAAAAGTGGAGTCCGCTCCACCATTACTCGAAACACTAATTCTCACCTATTTTATGTGTTGAAAAGTACTTTTGAGTTCCAAAGTTCAAAGCCAACCAAAACACCTTTCGCATTATTTTGTTTAGAACCAACCAAGTCATTTCAATTTTCGCAATCATTTGGAGAGAAAAATGGAGACTGGCTAACCCATTATGTTCGTTTTAAAACCATTTACAAAATATTACTAGTCTAAATTATTTCAAGAAAATCAAATCAGAATTTTATATCTCGAGAAAAATATAGATTTGAATAGATTGATAGCAGTAGTACATAGTTTTCAAGTGTATTCGAATGATCCAAGAAAAATAAAATATTCTAATAATTATACAAGTGATCCAAGAAATATTTAATAGCTTTATTTTATACTCCTATCAACGGGTGATCCAAGAAATTTCAATTCATGTACCACTCATCAAATTTCTTAGAGGTTCCTGATCTTATCATACCAAACTCATTCTCTTATCTCCACACGATCTTTTTTTGCTTTCTCTCATCTGTACAACTTCTTTGACACTGTAAACATATTTCCCTTCATTGCAAATTAAGATCTACAAAGATATTTCAACAGAATGATTATACTGGTTTCTTCAAATGAATTTTATATCACTAGCCGTTTCGATGTGTCTCACTAGCTTCTTTTTATTTGTCAACAGCTCCCTTAAATTTCTTATTAATTGGAATTTAATAGTGTTGGATCCACCGAGACACATAGCTTTCGCAGCACAACAAGTACACAAAAAGTTGATCAAGATATCATTATTTATTGACGGGTTCAAATAGTAGGTGGCTGTTGTTAGTGGGGTTTCAATTGTTTGTGAAGATGATAATTTACAGATTAAATTTTCGTTTTTATAATCTATTGATGTGATTCTAATTTTAGTTGGTTAGTTCCTCTTATTTTTTTTTTTATGGCTCCTATGTCACATAGTTTTTTAGATTTTGTAATAGACAGTATATCTTTTTGGCTCCTATTTCATATCCACTGAGATAAAAACTAAACCCTTATTTTGAAAAATCTAATAAAATGGTAAGAGTCCAAATGTCAAATATAGTATTTTACGTAAATTACACGTAAAACTTGTGTGGTAGCTATGATATATAATTCTGTCACGTGAAATATGCGACAATCATTCAAGATTACTTATTTTCTTTGGTAACGAGTTTTCAGATAGAAAATTACACACAAGAAAGCTAACTCAAAATGAATTAAGAATATATATATTTAGTTGAGAGTTTTTTTGAAACAGAACCTCTCATTGTTTGTTTGTTTGTTTTTTTTTTTGGGTCAGCAAGCAAAAACTCTCTTTTTGCAGAAAAGGTAGAAAGAGACTCATGTGGTAATATATGTACAAAAAGACGTCCTCCTAAAAGAGTAGAGAGTTACAGTGTTGTTGTATTCCTCCTCTCTTGATGATCCTCTTCTTTAACACCAGCCAATAACCCTAACTCAACATGCTGATCCTTAATCCTGCTTATAACCCTTGACATATCTTCTCCATCTATAACACCAAACGATGAAGACATTGTGTCCTGTCTTCTTCCTCGAGACCGACCTTGTTTGATCTTTAGTATGAACTGTGTGACTTCACCAATGGATGGTCTTTTTCTTGGTGTCTTATGCACACACCTGTTTGCAATCTTTGCCATTAACCTCACTTCTTCAATGCTTGCATTGCCTTCTAGTTTCTGATCGACTATCTCGTCGATACCATCTGGACTCATCGAAGCCTAATCATCAAGAAAACAGAAGCAATGATCACACAGTCACTCACTGAATTTTGGAGCGTTTTTAGTCTCCGGTTTGTTTGGTTTAATGGGGTTGGAAAGTTCTATACCAAATCAAAACGGGAAAATTGTCATAAAAAGCATCAACTTTCAAATTATGGCCAATCAAAGCATAAGCATGAACTTCATAGTTGCCATTATAAATCATCAACTTTACTTGACTTTTCTTTTAAATCTTGAACTTGTGTTGACCAAGCCATTTGAGGCATGTTGTTAAATGCACTAACAGTCACAGTAAACGGAGTCTTTCATCTGCTAATAACTATCTTTTAACCTTAAATGACGTTATTCACTGTTTGGTAAAAAATCCCTAATTCGATTTTACAATCTCTAAAGCTATTTCTCTCTCAATTTCACGAAATTGAAATCGATTTCACAAACCCTCTCTTAGTTTACTCGATTTCTTATTTCTCCCAACTTGATTTCTCCTCTAATTTGCCTTCTTTTCTGTGCCAGATGAATTCCAGGACTGAGAATTTTGCTTGCGAAGTCGTGAGTCGAGGGTTTACTTCGAATTATCATTGTGGATTAAATGTAACCATCTTTACATCTAAAACACAAGAGAATTCTGGAAGGCTTTTTATCAATCGAAATCGAAAGAAGATGAGAGAATCGAATTGGGGATATATCGATTTAGGGATTGTAAAGTCAATTTGGGATTTTTTTATCAAACAGCAAATGACGTCGTTTTAAAGTTGATGATTTAACGGATGAAAGACTCCGTTTACTGTGACTGTTAGTGCACTTAACGACATGTCTCAAATGGCTTGATCAACACAAGTTCAAGATTTAAAAGAAAAATCAATTAAAGTTGATGATTTAAAATGGCAACTACGAAGTTCATGCTTTGATTGGCCATAATTTAAAAGTTGATGCTTTTCATGACAATTTTCCCAAATCAAAACCCAAATTTTGGCGCAGAAAACAATGTTTTGGGTTGATTCAGTTTACTAATTTTAACTTACCAGGTTAATGTATTCCATCAGATTCTGTTGAGGGTGGATTGCAGTGATGAGCTCAAGGATGATGACACCAAAACTGTAAATGTCACTCTTCATCGTGTATTTGTTAGTCGAAATGTATGTTGGATCCATGTATCCGTGAGTGCCTTTCAATCCTGAATTCATTCTATCAAAAACCATCTCTTTGGACAACCCGAAATCAGCAACCTACCAAAAGTATAAAAAAACAACTTTAAAGATTTAACCAAACAGTGTTGAGTAAGCGTATTCAACATTTTTGCTCTCTTACTTTAGCTCTCATGGAGTGATCTAACAATATGTTTGCTGACTTAAGATCACGGTGAATAACCGGAGGCACGGCCCCTTCGTGAAGGTATTCAATGCCGTGGGAGATGTCAAGAGCAATTTGAAGCCGCTCTTCCCAGTTCAAGACTTGCGTTTCTTCACCTGAAAAGCAAAGTAGAAAATCTTGTGAAACACTTAAAGAGTAATCATTCTCCTGCTGCGACTAATACCGGTTTAGGGAATCAGAGGATGACTCACCGCCATACAAACGATTCTCCAAGCTTCCATTACTCATGAACTCATAGATTAACATCCGGTGACTTTTGTCGACACAGTATCCTACCAAGTTCACAAGATTCCGGTGATGCAGCCTCCCAAGTAAGGATACCTGGAAACAAATAAAACCAACACTGCTCTGTTATCTTCATTATGCATGGAGCATGGAATTGAGCTTATCGATACACTTACCTCGGTTTGAAACTCTCTATCCCCTTGACTTGAATTAGAGGCATGAACCTTTGCCGCAGCTAAACCTCCATTGGGCATTATCGCTTTGTACACAGGTCCAAAAGATCCTTGTCCAAGAATGGTTGTGAAATTTTGTGTTGCCTTCTGAATATCCCTAAAGAACTTTACACCATAAGCTACTACAAACACAATAAAAGATTCATGCAAAGCCAAGCTTTGGACAGAATACTCACTTGTAGTGGTATTTAGGTATGCCGGATGCAGATACAGTGAGATCTTTGTTATGGTTGTTCCACCATGGCTGATGTTGAGTTGGTGCTTCACTCTCAGGTGGCTGCAACGATGCTGTGTTTGAGCTATCATCAGGGATTACTACGCCTCTTTTAGGAGTGTGAACGGGTAGAGTCGGGATGTTCTGCTCATTAGCGCATCGCCTTAGGTGAGAGCGATCATTGTACCATTTTATGGCGAAGAATAAAAGAAGAGCTAGCAAGAGACCAAGTGCAAGCCCAACCGAAATGCCAATCACTACCAAATCACTTCTATTCACCATTTTGATATCATTTCGCAAACCATAATTGAGTTGAATCCAAAGAATGGCTCTTTTTTTTCCCTGCAAAAAGTTTACAATCAAGATTCTGCATCATGAAGCCTGACCAAGTGACCATCATACACATTAATACTGGACATTTAATATGAAACCAATCTGTAACAAGATAATCATCTAGACATTTGTATATGAACTCCATGTTTGGTAAACTAGCTAAAGAAGGTTACAAACATCGGTGATTTATGCAACAAGAGAAGAACTTCAACAAAATCTCCTTCACACATCAAAGATCCATTAACAAGCATAGGAAAATCACAGGATTGGCATCAATCAACTCAATAATAAAATCTTCCCAGTGATTCTCATAAACTAATTGTTAGCTATTTCCAAAAGTGGGAATGAGCAAAAAAGATTCAATTTTTGCTTCAAATTGTATCTGTTATATAACAACATTGGATAGAGATCAAAGATCCCACCTTTTTTCTTTACTAGACGAAAACCTAGCGTTAAGACGCAACCTTAGTCGCAGGGAAATAAGTGATTGTTTCGGTTTCACAGATTCAAAGCCCAAGATCACAAATTGTTCTCTAACATTACTGACCTCGAATTTTCTTTTAAGGAAGATTATATTTTCCTCCCAGCTAAGCAAAATAAAAATGGGTTCGATCAGAAATCTCGACATAAGAAAAAGAAGAAAAGAAAAATACCAACCCAGAAGCCTACTTTACCTTCCAAGAATCGAAAAAATGAAATCCTAGAAAAGCCAATGAACACTCTTATTACTTACCTAGCCAGGAGAAAGCGAAAGCAAAGATCTGCGTGTTTGATCTGTGCAAGATTGTAGTGTTCTCTTCTTCTTCTTCTTCTTCCGGTTTTAAACAAAGTCAAAATCTATCTACATGAGGACCTCGTCCATAAAAGTAAACTGATGAAGGGAACAGAGAGAGCAAAACTGCAGCATTTAATTGTTTGTTAGTATTCTTTTTCCTTTTTTTCACAGAGAATACTTGTTGACTTTAAAACGCGTTTATTAAAACATTCTTACTTTGAAAATGAGATTAAAACATTTTTTGGTATACTTTATGTATAGCATTAAAAATTAATGTTTCTTATCAATTTTTTTGTTGCTAATAAAAACTCCGGAAGAATTAGAGATCCCATGATAAAATGTTAAACTCAAAAGAGCCAATTGGATTCAGCACCGAATTGTTTACATAAGAAGATATCAAATTTTGAACTCTATAGCAAGACAATCTTACATTTGATCAATTACAAGAACTGTCAGAAAAATCATGTAAAACCATATACCGAGAAAATCAGAAAACCAACAACACTACAAGGAAAAAAAAACTCAAAAAGACCACTATTGCTTAACCTCTCTTAAGGAAAAAAAAATGTTTCTCAAGAATTACAATCAAATTTGAATCGAGACTCTACCCAATAAAAAATATATCATTTTTTCAACAAGCAAAAAATATATTATCATACTATGAATAAGCTATGTTCATGTATATATTGTATATTTTCTGTAAAATCGTGTATATACTAGTTATTTGACAGTCACGTTCTATCCTTTAAGCTCCTGTATTTGTTATATGATTTTTTTTTTGTTACAGTCATTTTATTTACTTATTCAAATGTGATATGCTAAGCTCTTGCTTCTATCATTGTTGTGTTAACTCAAAAGTGTTATTTACAATACAATAAGAGTTCTTGCTTAACATCTTAGACCAAAAAAAATAAGAATCAGTAAAACATTTGACTTTGCATTTGATTACTGTATACTTCCTCCGTTTCACAAAGAGTGTCGTTTTGACATTCTTCACACAAATTAAGAAATAAGATAAAAAGTCTTTTATACCCTTATTAATTTGCAGAAAATGACTCTTGAGGTTAAAAATGGTATTTTATGTTAAAAATTACATTGGAATTCTAAAACGACATTTTTTTGAAAAAAAAAATAATGTCAGAAACAATCTTTGTGAAACTGAGTATTACTTTTTTTTAATTCACGTACGGGGGTGAATGATTTTAACTTTTGAAGCATGACCCAAATGCCTAATATAAAAATAAAAATTGTACTTCAAGTTGGTGGTGCAAAATCATATTATATAATTGATATTGCTCAGTCAAAGGTTCAGAATTGATGACTTGACTAAATCCAGCTTGGTCTGCTTTTGAACATATATACCAATATTTCCACATTTTATTTCCTAATAAAGTTTGAGAAATGTCACAATATTTCATATGTATAATATGTATGTTCATATGTTGTCGTATCAAAGTATTGCCAATTACAAGATACTTTTATTTCTTTTCAATCCAGTAGATAAAATAAAGTTTATATAAAATAAACAAGTCACATATACTAATTTGAACATTTAAGTATCTCCGAAACTATGATATAACGAAATAAAAACTCCAAAGCAACAAAACACTAAACCATCAAATAACCCCTTTATAAGTAAAAACCCTTAATAAGTAATATACTTATATTCAGCATTACATGATACATCCATTTTAACAAACTTATTAAACTAATATTTTTTCTGAAATTAAACTAAGAATTAAAGGAGCAGTAAAACAAAAGTTAATCAATGACCATTAAGAGGCATGCCATTGTGAACTGGAGTTCTTTTCTTCGGCTTCACCGGTGAAGGATATTCATGCCTCATTAGATTATCAACCTCTCTTTCTATGTCTCTCGACATTGAATCTTTCAACGATCGAGTTGCTACATTTTTGGATTCGATTCCTTGTAGATATTTTAACTGTGAAAGTGTGAATGTTATACAAAAACCACATAACAATAAGATAAATATATATGAATTGTTAGGCGTGTTAATACAGATAATTAAATTGAATTGACTTGATACGAAAAAAAAACTAAAATTGATTTAAAAAAAATGAAATTGATCCGAGAACCGAAATGAAACTCTATCTAGTTTAAATAGTTTAATTTTAAATGATATTTGGAAACTGCAATTGAACAAAAAAAGGAGGAAATTAAGATATCTGTTATTTAACCGGACTTGAAACAAGTTTAAATGGATTGAACGACATGATATTTGTCTACTTTTAGTTGTTATTGATAAATGAAAATCATTCACCTTTTATGGATATAAAACCAAAAGTTACTTCAATTCAAACTTTGTTAATTACCTTCCGTTCCATCAAGAGATCTTCAGCAAGATATCCACCTACATGTATTAAAAAATGTCAAGATGTATTTTACAGTAGAGATTCTAGTACATTTACAAAGTAAAAGAAATACGTAAATTTAGAATCATGGATATTGTACGAGATTGTGAAACTGATTTATTCAAAAATAGAGATTTTACGTCATTTACATATTAAAATTAGTACATAAGTTTTGAATCATGGATATTGTGCGAAATGTAAAACTTTCATACTTGTAACTATCGATAGGTTTGGTTCGCTGTATATATGTTTATGAAGAGAAGAAGCATGTTTACCAGGACAGAATATGCGTACATTATATGTATGTAAATACATCGTCACCAACAAATATTCAAAATAATGAGTAGATTCAAACCTCGAAGCTCATGAAGAAGATAAACGAGGAAGAGAAACCCTACAACGAAAGTCGGTAACTTCACCATTGGCTCATATTATCTGGAGGTTCTACTTATAGTACTTACGCTGTTTTGCAAGATATATATTAGTTCTTCAACATTTGACCCTAATTATATATGAAGATATGTGTTATAATTGATTTGTGAAAACAAGAGGCTAGCTAGGGGTTTCCGACAAAAAAAGATACTTCTCCTTGGTAACTGTAAGGAGGTTATAATTAAGTAAGTATTTGTTGAGAAACTAAAACAAAAATAAAAATATGGTCCAGAATTTTAAAAACATTTTTTTTTTTTACGAAGATTAAAATCCCGGTAAACTAATTTCGAAGCTAGTCTGCTTCATTGCTGTTTATAGCCGATAAAGCAGGTTTAGTTTTAGTTTTGAAGCTAGTCTTAAATTCTTAATCTTTATAACTAAAACCTTATTAGCTTGATTTAAGATAAAGAATTATAGTTGCCCAAAAAGATCCCTTTCAGCCATCGATTAGCTAAAACATATGCTTTGTTGGACCATTAATCTACTACTACATTATTACTTGTTTTAACATCGAATTTGATATATTCTTTCTCAGTCAGGAGGACGAGTTCTCCGATTCTGGTCGCTCCTCGAAAACTTTCACAAATTTTAAAACATTAACGATGAGCTACTATGCATTTTATTAACATCATCATACAGTATGTCGTTTTCAAATAAATATACTCTGTTAATTACTTTTCGTGTTTGTACAAATGAAACAGAGATGAATCATGAATTTCACTAAACCCAAGGACTCAGGCCTAAACAAACTCTAAGACTCATCATCATGTTAGTTAGATCTATCCGGTTATCGTAAACAATAAACCGGTTTAGATATATACAAATTCTAAAAAAAAACCGTCATTAAATAGTTACAAAGTCGTCACGTAACCTTTGTTCTATCAGAAGCTATGCGCAAAATCATCAATGACTATAAAACAGATTTACAAAAGTGGGAGGTTAAGGGATGGCTCTTCCTAAAAGCTGTCTCTATAGAAAAGAAGCAGAAAAGAGTAAGAAAATTTATGAAGCAGTAAATGAAAAAAAAGAAGAAACAAATCTTTTAGAACAGTAACAGTTAACCACCACACTCCATGAGATCATTTACCACGACCACTTCCTCTTGAAGTCTGAGACAAACACTGTCTCATATGTCATGTAACCATGTTTCCCTCTATATCCCCTTAAATACATGTATACATACATATATAATCCGGTTTCGGTTCTGTTTCATCCGGTTTATAGCTTTTCAGTTTATAAATCAAGAAACGGTTAGAGAACAGAATATCAGTTTATTCGGTTAGATATAGTTTCGGTTCGGATTTGAGCTTTTGGAAATTTGTTTGAATCGTTTAAATGGTTAATGATTGGTTAATTCTTTTTTTTTGGTTCCTATCACGGTTTATTCGGATATTAGACATTAAAATCGAATTGGTTTATTTTCTCTGTGGTTTAATTGGTTTCATATCTGTTAAACCGGACTAGGCACCTCTTATAATATGGAGCTGTTTTCTTCACAAGCTTCTCCCCTGAGCCAAAGTCAGAGAGAGAGATTGAGAGAGAGAAAGAGAAAGATAGTAACTAAGCATGAAGAGTTTGTTGTTTTGTGTTGTGTTCTTAGAGTTTGTCAGGTTTAGTTATGGCCATGTCCTATCAAGAAATCATCATCCTCTTGCTCCAGCTTTCTTCGTCTTTGGAGATTCCTTAGTTGATAGTGGAAACAACAATTACATTCCCACTCTTGCACGAGCTAATTATCTCCCATATGGAATTGATTTTGGCTTCCCCACTGGCCGTTTCTGCAATGGCCGAACAGTTGTCGATTATGGAGGTAACTTGAGTCTCTAAAAGATCATGAAAATTTACTTTTATATCTAACTTTTCTCAGTAAAATGTAAACATTGTTGTTCTTAATGTAGCTATGTACCTCGGTTTGCCATTGGTGCCACCATACTTATCTCCTTTATCAATTGGGCAAAATGTCTTGAGAGGGCTTAACTATGCATCTGCAGCAGCTGGGATATTAGACGAAACTGGTCAACATTATGTGAGGATCAAGAAAATTTAACCTTTTCTAAATGAAGACTTGACGTGTTCCCTTTTGTTTTCATATAGATTTACCTTTGTCTTTGCAGGGAGCAAGAACTACATTCAATGGACAGATATCACAGTTTGAGATGACGATAGAGTTAAAGCTCAGGCCTTTCTTTCAAAACCCTGCAGATCTGAGAAAGTATCTTGCCAAATCGATCATTGGGATCAATATAGGAAGCAATGATTACATCAACAATTACCTTATGCCTGAGAGATACTCAAGCAGCCAAATCTACAGTGGAGAAGACTATGCAAACCTCCTGATCAAGACTCTCTCTGCTCAAATATCAGTAAATTAATCTCTCCCATTATTTTCACAGTACAACTTCACAATAGTGACGCAAATTTTCATCTCATACTCAGAAAGCTTAAAGTGTGTTCTTTTACATATATTTTGGCAGAGACTGTACAACTTAGGTGCAAGAAAAATGATGTTAGCTGGATCAGGACCATTAGGTTGCATACCGAGTCAGTTATCTATGGTAAGCGGCACCAACAACAGCGGGTGTGTGACAAAGATCAATAATTTGGTTTCGATGTTCAATAGCCGCTTGAAAGATCTACCAAATACTCTCAACAAAACTCTTCCAGGATCTTACTTTGTCTATCAAGACATCTATGATCTCTTTCATGATATGGTTGTAAATCCCTCTAGATATGGTAAGAATGGTCTCAACCTATCTACTGATTAAGGGGGTTTACCCTTATTTCAATATCAAAACTTAGTTCTCTCTTTTTTTTTTGCAGGTTTTGTTATACCAAACAAAGCATGCTGCGGCAACGGGAGATATGGAGGAGCCTTAACATGCCTTCCGTTGCAGCAACCTTGCTTGGATAGGCATCGATATGTCTTTTGGGATGCATTTCATCCGACAGAAATTGCCAACAAAATCATAGCTGAAAATACCTTCAGCAACTCTACCAAATACTCTTACCCTATCAGTATCTATGATTTGGCTAAACTGTAGAGAAATGTGTGACTGTGTATCAAAGCCAGAATTCCTCTCATTTCCAGATTACCTTGTTTTTCTAGTTCCAAGTTAGAAGAATTTATTTAATATTGGATTTATATGTAACAATTTCCCAAATCTTTAAGATCATATCTATATTCCAATGTTAAAGTTAAACCTTTCTTTATAATAAGTCATTATTTGCAAAGTGACGCTCAAAATGTAAGATAACGAAAAGGAAATTTCAACACAGGCACAGCAAATTAATAGATAGCATTATATATTTTCCATGTGGAAGAGACAGAGACAGAGAAAGTTTTCTTATCCAGAGGATGCTAATTTAGAGAAAGCTAAAAACAAGTTTATCTTACAGTTTTTCTCCCTGAAAGTGCTATTCTTGGTGGTGTTGCATATCATTGTCGACGAAGTCTTCATCAACAGTGGGAGGTACACGCAAAACGCTCTTCGACTTGATATCTCTGACATGTTTTGTGAAGCAGCCAAATGAAACAGAGGATCATTATTGTTCACTGGACAGATGCATCAAATCTTGGCTCGTAAAAACACACTTGGCTGTTGCATGACTGAAGAGCACACCCGGAAATCCAAGACCAAATCTTCTTATTCACATTATACAGAAGACTTTTTCCTTGATTCCACGACGTAAAGCAGATCAAATTATCTTGTCCAAAACACTCAAATCTCTCAGCCGAAAGTCTCAAAAGTGCTCGGAAGTACTTTGGTGGCATTCTACTTATCTCCACCCAAGAAACCTTCGTGTGATCAAGCTCCCATATCCTCATGCTTTGGAGGGTACTGTAGAGGCCAATCCTTCCCACGAGAAACAACCTCTTCTGAGTTCCAGCAACCAGGTAACCGTCCAATAAAGATCTAGGGAACTTAGCTGGAATATGCTCCCATTGCCCTGTATCAAGCCGATACATCATCAAACCAAGAGGCGAGAGAGTTTCTAAGTATAATCGGGAATCACAATAAGCCATTTTCGAAGAGCATAAGTTCACCGCAGGCATTATCTGATGTAACGACCATTTGTCAGTTTTGGAATCATAAACTTCGGTAGGAAGTGACTTATCCCCGTAAATATCACTTGTGGCTATGACTTTGAACGACCTTTCTGAGCGATCAACAACCATAATCAATTGCCTTTGTTGGTTATAGTGCATGCTCGGTAGAGTCCTCCAGCTCTGCATCAGAGGATTGCATACCAAAGTTTTGAAAGTTAGACCATCGAGTCCCGAAAAGCAAACAAGACCACCTGAAGATCCAACCAACCAAAAAGCCCATGGAGGCAAAAATGTGAACGGAACTTTGTACCACGTCTTCAAAGGCAAGCTAAAAACCGAGCATTGCGGAATCTGCGGCGAGTTCTTCCAAAAAGTGAGAAGACAAGGTCCGTGAGATGACACATTTGAGTGAAACTTAAGAAAGCTATTATCTTGAAGAATCAAGTTCCATTTTTTACAAACGGACCGGATTCGGAATATCATAAATGGTGGAACCCTAGCTAAAATCTCGTTCAGCAAATCCTCTGGAAGCATTGCCCATATACTATCCTCCATCTGCACATCAACAACAACTGGTTTACCAAATGAAGCTACTGTTTCTTCCTCTAAACCACGAGGTTTCGTCTTGACCACTTTCTGCCTAGAGGGGCTCGTGTTTCTCGACCCTACCCGACCTAAAGGGCTAGTGTTTCTCGACCCAGGACGCTTCAATGGTGAAGCTTGCTTCGATGAAGTATTCTCTTCGTCTCCATTCTTCGTAGATGCAGAGCAAGCCACCGAATTTCCAGAATCCGATGACTTTTCCACACTACCCATCAGCAATCCCCAAAATCCGAGACGTTCCATTTAAACTCAAATCCAAACCATTAGCTGTAACGCGCTTTAAATCTCCCGAAAGTTTCAGCAAGATCACTCGATCATCGAAGAAACAACAAACCAGCAGAGCATCAGATCTCCGAACAAAAAACCCAGCAGAAGAACAACGAAGTGCCCGCAAAGGAACTCAAAACTCGGGCAAAAATCGATCGGAAGCCACGCAACCAGCTAGCCTGGAGTTAGAGTAAAGATTCTAACTTTCGATCAGTAATTCGTAATTTACCTCAAGATAGTATGCAACAAGCTTCATCATTTGGCATCCAATGACATGCCAGCTGGGTTTTTCTCGAGAGCAACGCGGGGAGAGAGATAGAGAGAGATAGAGAGACCTAAAACAATTTCTGCATCTGCAGCTTCAATTCCGAGAAAGGAAACAAAAATCGGGCTTCTTACTTCCTCAAACACAAGTAAATGGGCTAATTTGTAATATATTAAAAATATAGAGGAGGAAAATATCAAATTTGAAAGCAATCAGGTGTGAGTTATCATAGGTGAACCCCAGCTAACATCCGACCACTAATCGACACTTTTCAAGAAATCAGATTTTGGCTAGTTTTTTTTTTTTTAAATAAAATAGATGAGTCCTAAGTGATATTGTTGACAACCAAAAAACACAAAATCCAAGCGATATTATTCGAGAAAAAATCCAAATGCGTCTTTATTTTACATTTGCATTATACTTTGGTGAAAATAATGGGCACCACCATACAAATGTTGTTTGAAATTAGGTTTGAGCATTCGGATATTCGGTTCGGTTTCGGTTCGGAGCCAATCGGTTCCGGATATTTCGGGTAGAAGAAATTAGGATCCATCGGATATTTTTATAAATTTCGGTTTGGGTTCGATATCTTTATTTCGGTTCGGTTCCGGTTCGGATAATCGGATTCAGATCTTTTGCCTCAAATTTTTAATTCGACTCACACTTTTTTAATAACAAAAATTCAAAAATATATATATATATATATATATATATATCAAAACTTAAAAATATACCCAAAAGTAAAAGTAGGGGTGGGCATTTCAGTTTTTTTTTCGGGTTCGGTTTGATTAATTCAGGTTCAATAAAATTCTAACCGAACTCAACCGAAATAAATTTGGTTCAGTTTGTGTTTGGTTCGGGTTAGTTCGTTTCGGTTCAGTTTGGTTTGGTTTCAATTCGGTTAAAAACATCAATTTGGAAAAAACTAGAATAAAAACGTAAATTCAAACCATTAGTATATGTTCCAACTAAAACAAATCATTAAGTCAAACCAAACCATCTAATACTATATGTTCCAGCTAAAACAAACCATTAACTCAAACCAAACCATCTAATTAAACTAAAATAAATAAAAATTGAAAGGATCCAATAACGAGTTTGTCTCTCTGCAATAAGGTACTAATGCTATTAAAAAACTGCAACAAATCAATAAAAGTCTCCGTCTCGTCTTTCTGATATCGCCACTTCGAACTTTCAAAGAATCTGCAACAAGTCAATAATTTAAATATTAGTTCACTATACAAAATTACAAGCTAAGTCAATGTTTATTCATCTTTAATTCTTTATATGAACCATCACAGCATTAATATTAAAAGATCATTTACCGTAGAAAAACTGAGCTTTGAGCTTTTAATTTTAAGTAGACGCATGACGATCATTCTCATTCTGAGGAAGAGGGTGAAAATCTACAAAATTCAAATAAAGACTTGTGAGACATTACTGAATCATGAATATAATTCTTAGAAGAAGAAAAAAAAGAGAGAATAAAATACCTTCTTCAAGTGAATCCATATATGTATTCTCTTCCTCTAGATTGTCGAGAGTCTTCATTGCTTCTGAACGACGTGAAGCGCGTAACCAGTCTTGGGTCAAAACCAACGCTTCGACCATAGCAGGAGTCAAACAACTTCGATACTGGTCTAGAATACGATTCCCAGTGCTAAAAGCACTTTCAGATGCACCAGAAGATACTGGTATAGCAAGAATTTCTTTGGCCATTAGAGACATAATTGGATATTTTGAACTATTTGTCCTCCACCAATCTAGAAGATCAAACGGAAGTCCCATACCGTTTTCAGTCGCTACGTACAGCTTGTCTTTTAAATACTTCTCCAATTCATTTACAACTTCTGAAGTAGTTCTCTTAGCAACCATGAATCTTAAAAAGGGATCATCAATTCTGTCTTCTTCCATATCCTTATGATCTTGGTTGGACTGTGTTACATTCTCACTGTCACGAGCAGCAGACGATTGTAGCTTTAAAGTGGTGTACCGAGCACTATATAGCTCAAATATTCTCTGCAAATCATCCATCACCAACTTAGACATTTCTTTGCACTTTGGATTACCTTTTCCCATAAATGAGTTCAAAGCTATACTCTGTAAAAACCATTTTGCGACGAGGATCAAGTACACCAGCCGCTATCAATATCTTATTGATATTCTTTGTACCTTCTCAGTATTTATCAAATTTAGCCGACATTGCAGAAGCCATATCTCTCAAATCAGCGTCTTCACTATAAGACATAGTTGCCACAGTTGATTGAATTTTGCATATCTCATTGTAACAACCATTTGATGTTACTTTAATAGAAGAAGAGAATGCTAAAGTCGAATCATAGAAGGACTTCAAGAATGTTACCATATGACATGCTTTGTCCCAATCAATTGATGTTGGAGGTCCTTTCCTCTTCTTTCCACTAGAATCAAGTTCTTTAAACCATGCATCATACGGCTTATCCATTTCAGCCATCCGATCAAATGCAACTTGATATTTTAGTGCACTTTTCAACATCAAGTATGTAGAATTCCACCTTGTAACACAATCCAAAACCACACTTCCTCTTCTTATCTTCTCAACCTCCACCCAGCGCTTAAAGGAGTCTAGTCTTGAACCAGAAGACCTCACATATTTAACAGCATTACGAACACTTATTATGCTGTTAATGATATCATCCAAACCTTCATTGGCAATCAAATTCAGTATGTGTGCGCAGCATCGTATGTGCATAAATTCACCATCCATCATCAAAGCTTCATTGTTCCTATTACGCAACCGATCTTTCAAAACGTTGATAGCTTTATCATTACTGCTTGCATTTATCAACTGTAATAGCAAATACTTTCTCAATACCCCAATCATCCAAAGATTTTAAAAATTGATTGGCAATGGTCTCTCATTTATGATCAGGAATAGGACTAAAACTAATAATCCTTCTATGCAATCGCCAATCCTTATCAATAAAATGGGTAGTTACAGCCATATAACTCAAAGTAGTTATAGAAGTCCATATGTCGGTGGTAAAAGAGATCGCTTGCCTATTTAAACTTAACATAGTCTTCAATGTTGTTTTTTCAGCGTTATACAGACCAGCAACTTCTCTTGTAACTGTTCTTCGCGACGGAATAATAAACCAAGGAATATCAATCTCACAAAACTGTTTAAACCCATCATTCTCCACAAAAGAAAACGGCAGTTCGTCCATGATAATCATTTTCACCGTTGCTTACTTACAAGCAATTTGATCAAAAGGTTTTGTCATACCAACAACTTTACCACCATGATCACCACTTCCACCACTAGACACTAAGACATTCTGAGACTCAGATTCCTTATGATCCAAGTAAGCTTTGCACTTTTTCATGTGTGTATTTAAATTGGAAGTTCCACATGTAGCAGGATTACATGAATAGACTTTACCACAGAAATTGCATGAACACTTCAATTCATCATCCTTAAGTCTCGTAAAAATTTCCCATGCCGGTGATCGTGGTGGTAGTGTTCTTTTCGGCTTTGGCGGTTGTGTTTGAGAATCATACTCTTTTCTTTTGTTGCTGGTCGTGGTTTTATTATTCATCTACATAGGAAAGAAACATATTATTAATAATTCAATCCACATATCAAAGATAATCACTTTACGATACGTCGACTTTCAAAAGCTAAAAATCAAAACCTTCAATAATTGTTCATTAGCATCAAACTTCTGTTTTTTTGTGATCTAAAAGACTTATTAGAATATTTCAATATTATGTTAAAAAATCTTACCTTTAGACTATGGAGAATCAACGACAATGAATGAGAAGAAGATGAGAGTTTTAGCTGCTTAGGTATATGAGTTTGTAAGTTTTTTAGGGTTTTGATTTTATATAGAATTTTTAGCTAGT
The DNA here is from genome assembly GCF_000478725.1 of Eutrema salsugineum. NCBI lineage: Eukaryota > Viridiplantae > Streptophyta > Magnoliopsida > Brassicales > Brassicaceae > Eutrema > Eutrema salsugineum. The sequence continues at coordinate 5,212,469 of NW_006256829.1, read as the reverse complement.
AGGTTAGAAAATATATATATAAAAAATTAGAATTAATAAAAAAAAGAATTAATAAAGTCGGTTCAGTTTGGGTGAAATCGTGTCACAAATTCACAATATTTCATATATACTAATATTATAAATTAACTAATAAATTAAATTAAATAAATGTATTGGTTTTTTGGTTCGGTTCGGTTTTAAACCGAACCGTTCGGGTTGAGAAAAACATCAACCAAACTGATTCTATATTGAAAATAGATCGGTTCAGTTCGGTTTGGTTTGGTTTGGTTCGGTTGGTTCGGTTCGGTTCGGTTTTTTTCCCACCCCTACCCAAAAGTCCCAAAAATAAAAAAAATATATCTGTAAAACCAGAAATATATACCAAATATCAAAAATATCAAAAAAACTAATATTTAGAAAGATATATAATGATACTTTTGGATAATTCGGGTAGCCAATCGGTTCTCGGTTCGGTACTAGTTCGGTTCCGGTTCTTCGGATATAAGAGTTTAAGATCCATCGGATTTTTTTAAAAAATTTCGGTTCGGATTCGGTTCGGATTCGATACTTCCATTTTGGTTCGATTCCGGTTCGGATATTCGGATCCGGGTTTTTTGCCCAAGCCTATTTGAAATGGTCAAATAATAGAAGAAAATAAAGTAATTAACTATTTTTTTTTTAATTGGGCTCCATAAATTTCTCAAGCCTTTTTGCTTAGAAAAGAGACTATGGGCCGCAGTAGAGGCCTTTGTAAGATATTTTTATTTTATTTTTTTCTTTACTCAAGAGGGACAAAATAAATAAAAAAAGACAGAGAGAGGCCTGAGAAGAAGTTGGAAAAGCAAGGGTTTTTAACAAAGGGTTTAAGGCGGCTTCGTCGTGTACTCTTTACTTACCAGTTGTTGTTATTTTTTTTCCTCCTTCTATGAAAGTGTACCCAATTTTCCGATTTCGCTCTATGTTTTCTTTCTCATGCGATCGAATTTATCCAGTCTCGTGTTGTGTATGCTCTGTTTTATCGATTTTTACTCAATTTAAGCTCGATTGATGTCCAGTGCCCAAACCCCAGTGTTCTTGGCAAATCAGAGTAAGGTATTCGATCATTTGATCCCATTTCACAAACCCTTGATTTCTTGTCGAAACCCAGTTCCCCAATCCTTCCCTATGTGGAGAAGCATTGCTAAACAAGCCATTTCAAGGTCACAAGCTGCTAGATTAGCCGTCGGTTCCCAAACTCGTGGCTTTCTTGCGTCTTCTCAGGAGTCTTCTCTCTCGAAAAAATTGAGATTTCGGTGTTCGGTGTTCGGATCCTTCTCGGACTCAGGATGTCACGAAATGGGTTTTAGTCGTTTAAGTGGCGTCACGAGGCCAGAGGAGCTTCCCGGGCGGGTCGGGTTGAGATTCTCAAAGAACGATAGCTACTTTAATGGGTCCTTCGCTAGAAGGTACACGAGTGTAGCCGAAGAGATCTCGTCAACAGATGTCGAGGAAGAGCCTTCGGTTGTCGATGAGGTACAGGAATTGTTGAAGGAAATGAAGAAAGAGCAGAAGAGAGAGGATCATCGTTCGTGGCGGATGAAGAAGCAAGAACATGTTGGAATGGGACGCGGAAAGTATCGGAATCTATGGAGAAGACAAGTTAAGATCGAGACAGAAGAATGGGAAAGAGCTGCTAATGAGTACAGGGAGCTTTTGACGGATATGTGTGAGAAAAAGCTTGCGCCTAATCTGCCTTATGTGAAGTCCTTGCTTCTGGATTGGTTCGAACCAGTACGAGATGTCATTGCTAAAGATCAGGAATTATATAGATTAGGGAAGAGCAAAGCAACTTATGCACATTACCTTGATCAGTTGCCCGCCGACAAGATAGCTGTTATCACAATGCACAAGTTGGTGGGGCATTTGATGACTGGTGGTGATAACGGTTGTGTTAAGGTTGTTCATGCTGCTTGTTCAGTAGGCGATGCCATTGAACAAGAGGTTGGTTAGCTTCATCTCTTTCTGGTTTCTGCTTTGTTATATGTCAGATCTTTTGCTACCAATCTTCTTGGTTTGCCGTTGATTGGTTGTAGTGGAAACCTAGCCTATAAGGTTTACTTCTGTGATTGATCTGCTCTATGGTGTTTGGATGTCTTGTATGCTTGTATACTAAAATTGTTTTTTATTCTTTGTTCTCTTGATTGGATAGGTAAGGATATGCACATTCCTGGGAAAGACCACGAAGAAAAAAGGGGATGACAATGAGGAGAGCGGGGAAGTTGAAAACGGAACTGCAGTGAAGGAACAAGATAAGTTAAGAAAAAAGGTCAATGAGCTGATAAAGAAACAGAAGTTGTCAGCGGTTAGAAAGATCTTGCAGTCATATGACTATACAAAACCATGGACTGCAGATGCTAGGGCTAAGGTGTGTGTATGGTTCGCTACGATAGTGCTGAGGAAGTAAAGAAAGCTTCTGTTGGCTGCATAAGTTGCTAACATTTTGATCTTTGCTAATTCACTTAGGTTGGAAGTCGTCTTATAGAATTGTTGGTAAGAACAGCTTATATACAAGCTCCACCTAATCAGCAGGATAATGATCTGCCTGATGTCCGACCTGCATTTGTGCATACCCTCAAGACAGTAGTAAAAGAAAACATGTGAGGAATTTTGGTCTATGGTTTTCAAGTAGTGCGCATCTTGTTGTCCTGAATGTCATATGCTCATATTTTGGCCGTTCTTGTACAACAGGAAATCTGGGAGAAAATATGGTGTAATCCAGTGTGACCCTTTGGTCCGCAAAGGCTTGGAAAAAACTGTAGGTCACCTATTCTCGTTTGGTTTGTCAGTCAGATTAAATTTAAGTCAATAGCAACGGAACTATTCGTGAATTTCTTTCAGAACTGAGAGTAATTTATGTTCATTTTGTTGACTTTATATCTAAAGAGGGTTCGACTTGTGTGGTGCCTGTAAATTAGACTTAATAGATCGGGCATTTGAAGCTTAAGGTATAACTAAGACGTCTAATTTATATTGTAGGAAGTGTGAATGTCGCCTTTTTTTCTTATTTTATCATGCAGGGGAGATATGCAGTGGTGCCATACATGCCAATGCTGGTTCCCCCTCTCAAGTGGTCGGGGTAAATAAGCTTTCTTTGCTGTATGCTTACCCCAAATGATGATATAATTGCATTGCATGGTATTTGCATAATAATCCCAAACGAATTTGTAGTATGATAATATTTATTGTACAATATTTGTGACCAAGACTAGCTACTCGGGTCTGGTAGAAGCCTAAAGTTGACCAAAACATAGTTGAGAAAAAGAAAGTTAAGATTTGGAAGACTTTTATTTTGTTGAGTGTTTTGTAAGTGAATTCACTTTCATTTTGTGTTATTCGCAGTTACGACAAAGGTGCTTACTTGTTCTTAGCGTCATATATAATGAAAACTCATGGAGCTAAGCAACAACGAGAGGCACTTAAGAGCGCACCTAAAGGACAACTAAAACCAGTCTTTGAGGTCAGCCAATACTGTTTCTTCATGTGCTTTAGGTGGAGAGATCAGTTACGGTTGTTAATTTCTGTAATATATCTTATGGACATTTGCTAGGCCTTGGATACGCTTGGAAGTACTAAATGGAGAGTAAATAAGCGAGTTTTAACTGTTGTAGATAGGATATGGAGCAGTGGCGGCTGTACTGCTGATCTGGTGGATCGCAGCGATGTGAGTTCGACATTAGTTATTGTTGGCGTAGATATATTTTCGAGATCTTGTGCATCACAAAAGCTCTTTAATTTTTATTAATTCAAACTGTAGGTTCCTTTACCTGAAAAGCCCGACACTGAAGATGAGAGCATTCTTAAGAAATGGAAGTTTGAAATTAGATCTGCTAAGAAGGAGAATAGCGAGAGACATTCTCAGCGCTGTGATATAGAACTCAAGCTTTCGGTGAGCTTTATACCCCCTTGGCATCAAAGTAATGTGCCATTTTGAGAGTCTTGTTGGTAAGTATTTAGATATTTGAATGTGACAGGTAGCACGGAAAATGAAAGATGAAGAAGGTTTTTACTATCCCCACAATATTGACTTCCGGGGACGTGCATATCCCATGCCCCCACACTTAAATCATCTCGGTTCTGATCTGTGTCGGGGTGTTTTGGAGTTTGCTGAGGGAAGGCCTCTAGGAAGATCAGGCTTACGTTGGCTGAAGATACACTTAGCAAACTTGTATGCTGGTGGTGTAGACAAGTTATCACATGAGGGTCGGCTAGCTTTCACCGAGAATCACTTGGATGACATATTTGATTCGGCAGACAGACCACTTGAAGGAAGCAGATGGTGGCTGAAAGCTGAAGACCCATTTCAGTGCTTGGCTGTGTGCATAAATCTCACTGAAGCTCTCAGAAGTCCATCCCCGGAGACAGTTCTCTCACATATTCCTATACATCAGGTATTTTATGGCAGAAGTTACCATATTGACATCTCCTCTTTCAGGATTGATTTTTTTTTTTTATTGATTTTACGTTGTAGTCTCTCTTCCAATATGTGTTCCTTAATACGAACTTCCCTTCTTTCACTTTGGTTCTGGCCAGGATGGTTCCTGCAATGGTTTACAGCATTATGCCGCGCTTGGGAGAGACACAGTAATTCTCTTCTTTTTATTTCTGTGGTTTTCCTTTTTCTGGCCGCTTGTCATCTTTCTTTTCTGATTTTGGTTTTAAAAAAATGAATATCAGTTAGGAGCAGAAGCTGTAAATCTAGTTGCAGGTGAGAAGCCGGCCGATGTTTATTCAGGAATAGCTACCAGGTAAGCTTTGCATCTACTGCGTTATGCTGACATAATTTTAAAAATAAATGTGCAATCAAAATTTCATATGCATATGCGCTGCAGAGTTCTTAATATTATGCGCCGAGATGCAGACAGAGATCCTGAAGTTTATCCAGATGCACTGCGTGCAAGAAAATTAGTCAACCAGGTCCGACTCTGAAATTCTTTTCATTATATTTCCATTCTTTCATCATGTGTATCTCGGTTTTCAGCTTCCTTGCTTGCACAGTGGAGAAGAAATCTCATTTCTTACATCCTCGAAAACCATTGTTAAATCACACAAATTGGATTTTCATGAACTGTTCTAATGTATATATAGTTTTGGCGTGTGAGCAAGTTGCCTGATGTATGTTTTGTTTGGGAATATTATTGACGCAGTCACATAACTTGGTCATGTGTTACCACTTGATGGTTGTTCAAAATCTGTAGGTGGATCGGAAACTTGTAAAGCAGACGGTTATGACAGCAGTCTATGGTGTCACATATATTGGTGCACGAGATCAAATAAAGAGAAGGTTGAAGGAGCGCAGTGCATTTAGTGATGAAAAAGAAATTTTTGGGGCGGCTTGCTATGCAGCAAAGGTATATTAGCAACAGATGAAAGTACTTTCCAGTTCTCATGTACTTGAAAACTAACCGAAAGCAAAATGCTATTAGGCGATAATCTTTTGGTTTTGTCATGCTTGGGGCAGGTAACATTGACTGCTATAGATGAAATGTTTGAAGCTGCACGCGCCATCATGCGTTGGTTTGGTGACTGTGCAAAGGTGTGTAGACATTTTTTTCAGCATCTAATAAATTTACTTTTGGACACTATTAATTCTTCATGAAAAATAAAATCTTTATATGAGCACAGATTATTGCTTCAGAAAACGAAACAGTTCGATGGACAACACCATTGGGTCTTCCTGTTGTGCAACCTTACTACCAAATGGGAACAAAACTCGTAAGTCTTCCTAAAGTTAATAGAGTGAATAACATTATGTAAACACTAATGCTCTTGTATGAATTTAAATGTAATGGATGTCTTCTTTTTTTATCAAAATGAATGCAGGTAAAGACATCCCTCCAAACCTTATCGCTTCAGCACGAAACTGATAAGGTCTGCCTCAGCTTTACCTTGGTTTCGATTATAGACAAAAGATAGTATGGTGATGGCTTAATCCTGAAAGATTTTTGTGGATTTTGGTTTTGCAGGTCATTGCCAGGCGACAAAAGACAGCTTTTCCTCCAAATTTTATTCACTCCCTCGACGGATCCCATATGATGATGACTGCAGTTGCCTGCAAAAGAGCTGGCGTGTGTTTTGCAGGTTCTGTCCTTTTTTCACAACTTAAAATCTTTTTGACCTCCATCTTTCTCGAAACCTTGATCTTGTGTCAACTAACACATTGTTAATAAAAAAATATTCTAACAGGAGTTCATGACTCATTCTGGACACATGCGTGCGATGTGGATAAATTAAACAGAATATTACGCGAAAATTTTGTTGAGCTGTATTCGCAACCGATACTAGAGAATGTAAGCTTCATCATCTGTCTCCATCTTCGGTTTGCCAATTGTATATGGCCTGTGGAAGACTGATCATGACATGACTGTCGTTTTCTCTTTGTAACAGTTGCTGGAGAGCTTTGAGCAATCGTTTCCTCATTTAGAGTTTCCTGCTCTGCCTGAACGAGGAGATTTAGATTTGAAAGTGGTGTTAGATTCACCTTATTTCTTCAACTGATTAAGAAATCTATGGCTTCAGTAAATTCTCAGAGATCTTCCAAGCTCTAAAGAAACAAGACGAGAGACTATCAGAACAGATGATGTGATCCTGAGCAACACCAAAAAAGAAGAGCTTGAATCAGAGCAAGGAACCAAGGAGCAGCTCATAGCCAAGGAAGACTTGTTTGCAAGAAGATGAGCTAAGACTACTAAACTCAAAGAAGGCATTGGTGCGACACTCGAACAAAGCCAAGACCAAGACAGACACATCTAACCATAATGGTTTCAAGTGTTTTGGAACTACAAGCTTGGGCTGGTATAAGAGATCGAATCAATGAAAAACAAAATTGGATGTCATTTTTTTCTTAGAATATAGTAGTTTTATAAAACTCTAATTTAATATGATATATTTGCGTTAAATTTGTATATGAGCATAGGAATCAATAAAATATATAGTTGACATATATAAATGAGTTTTACTGATAATGTTTGACTCATTATTTTTCTTTTCGCTGTGTAATTTTTTGCTTCTCCACGAATAACAATGTCGAAGTAGATGATATAAAAACTAGTTTAATGCTTCTCTAATTACTTCCCGACGTGCACAACAAAAGAAAATTACTTTCCAGACAAAGGATCCAACGATTGATAATATTTAAAGTCAATACTTTATTTATTTAAATTTGGTTGATTTATTTGTTATGTGTTGTTAGAAATAAAAATGATTTTTTACTTAAGATGTTGACGTTAACAGCTGCAGATGAAAAAAACAAAAAAAAACAAAACAAAAAGAAAATAAAAGAAAAGAGGAACGAGGCAGCTCGTCGATCAAAGAAATTTCTTAGCGATTCTTTTACCGGATCGAACTAAGTCCTAGAATGGTTTCGTGATTTGTGGGTGTTGCTCTTCTTTGGTATGGCTTATTGATTCTGGGAATTTTCACGAGATTTGAGTCTCGTATTCTGTTTGATTCGGGGTCTATAATTTGTTGAATATATTTCATTTATTTACAGAGGACAGTGTTGAATCGCATTTGGGGATCTATTGTTGTTGGAAGTGATGAAGTCCGGGAGTGCGGCGAAATTGATAGTAGAGGCGCTGCTTCAGCGGTTCCTGCCTCTCGCAAGACGGCGAATCGAGACAGCTCAGGCTCAGGTTCGTCTCCTTCTCAATAAGCTTTTTTTTTTTTTTTTGAGTTCACACATTTGAATCCATATGTTCTTTGGTGGTTAAGTTTTTTTTTTCCCAGTGCTTTAAGGTGTTCGTTTCTGCTTATTGGGTAGTTTCCTTCTCGATAGTTGAGACTTCGTAGTCCAGAGTAGGGTTTAATGGAAGTTTTACATTATAATGAGGACTTGTGAAGGAAATGCATATGTTCCCACTTCCCACTGCAACTTACAGACTAGTATATATGTTTTCTTAAAATAGTTTTTCACGTTCTGTATCTTTTTTTACACCAGTCGTTGGTAGTGATATTGTTCTTGGTGTGATGTTTGCAGGATGGACAGTACCTTCGTCCATCAGATCCTGCTTATGAGCAGGTGCTCGATTCCTTGGCTATGATTGCGCGTCACACACCTGTTCCCCTTTTAGAAGCTCTACTTAGATGGAGGGAAAGGTGGGTAAATTTTGTTCCTCTCGTTCTTAACAATGAGATGGTATCTGGCTTTTTTTTCCAAATGACATACGTCCAAAAGACCCTTCTCCCACAGGCTACTATTTCTGCATCTTGCATTATTTTAGCTTTAATCGTTGATCGTCCATGATCCAGTGTTGCTTTTAAACTCTGTGGTGCATTATCATTATTTTCTTATGTGGATATCACTTTTGCTTCATATAAGTGAGTTTATTTACTAGATGTAATCTATATGATTGGGGCGAAGCCACTTCTCTGGGCCACTACTAATATTTTGTTATTTTTTGCGTGCTTGTATATCTGTCTTGCAGTGAATCACCTAAAGGTGCAAATGATGCATCGACTTTCCAGAGAAAGGTATTTTCTTTTGACTTTTCACAGGAGCAAGTCCTCAGGGTTTCGTAACTATGTGTACTACATCCAACTGACCAGACTGTTATACTCTTACTGTTACCTCTCTTTAAGAATACTATCATCCACGGTCTTATTTTTATCAGTTTTCGAATTTGGTTTTCATTTTTCTGATATATGGTTTTACATGACTGGAATCAGTTGGCTGTTGAGTGCATCTTCTGCTCAGCTTGTATTCGCTTTGTAGAGTGTTGCCCGCAGGAAGGGCTCACCGGTTTGTTAGTTTCTCTATTCACTTTCTTTCCAGCAAAATGTGTATACTGCCTTGCTAAAAGAAAAAACATTTTGCGTCATTGGCAGAGAAGCTATGGTCTGGACTTGAGAATTTCGTTTTTGATTGGCTAATTAACGCTGACAGGTAGAAATCTCAAGCTGTTGAAATTTATATGATTCCCTAAACTGTATGCTTTGATCCTTTGGCTTGCCTTTTGTGAGTTGTAAAATGCTAATTTTCTCAAGTTCTGGGTACTTCTCGGTTACAGGGTTGTTAGCCAAGTGGAATACCCATCACTGGTCGATTTGAGGGGTCTCCTTCTTGACTTGGTTGCTCAACTGTTGGGTGCACTATCCCGTATTAGGTATTTCATTTTGTAATGTTAACGATCCTCCAAGCATGGTAAAGTATAAATGAAAAAAAGGGTGGACTTACATTTACAAGTTTAGTTGGCAGGAAATAACTTGTAAAAACGGTGATCCAGTTCTGAGCCGCAATCGCAACCACTCTAATCCATTTATTACTATGATTTTTCACTAACAGATTCAGCTCTGTCACTGAGCGGTTTTTCATGGAACTCAATACACGCCGCATTGACACAAGTGTTGCAAGAAGTGAAACTCTCAGCATTATTAATGGGATGCGATACTTAAAGCTCGGGGTATGCCTCTGATATCTTAAGTAATGCAGCCTTCAGGATGCGAACGTGACATTTTGTTGATGTCAGGTCAAGAGTGAGGGTGGGCTAAATGCGTCTGCCTCATTTGTAGCAAAAGCAAATCCTCTTAACCGTGCTCCACACAAACGTAAAAGTGAGCTTCATCATGCGCTTTGCAATATGCTTTCTAACATCCTGGCGCCACTTTCCGATGGTGGCAAAAGCCAGTGGCCTCCTTCAGTTGCAGAGCCTGCGCTGACACTCTGGTATGAGGCTGTTGGACGTATTAGAGTGCAGCTAATCCATTGGATGGAAAAACAGAGCAAACATCTTGGTGTACGTCGATCTGAATTTCATATCACTTTATCATGTTTTCTGTGATTCAGTCCTTAACATGTATCAATGGGCATATAGGTTGGCTATCCGCTTGTGACGCTTCTTCTCTGTCTCGGTGACCCGCTTATATTTCATCATAATTTAAGCTCTCACATGGAGCAATTGTACAAGCTTCTGAGAGTAAGTTGGCTGCACCCAAAATTTAAATTAAGAATGCACAAGAGCAATTGTCACGTCCGCAAACCTTGATGAGTTCAGTTGTAATTACAGCAGCTTCTTTTTATTCTTAAGTAGTTCAGGACCTGTGACGACATTGGCTTTTTTTTTTTAAAGCCTGTTCTTGGTAATATATATATCTTGGTTTCACTCACTATAAAGCATACTGCACTTCATGCAGGATAAAAACCATCGTTACATGGCACTTGATTGTCTTCACCGGGTGTTGAGGTTTTATTTGAGTGTATATGCTGCTACCCAGCCACCAAATCGTATATGGGATTACTTGGATAGTGTGACATCACAGTTGCTAACAGTTCTGAGAAAAGGAATGCTCACTCAGGATGTCCAACAAGATAAACTCGTTGAGTTCTGTGTGACCATAGCTGAACATAACCTTGACTTCGCCATGAATCACATGTTACTAGAACTGTTAAAGCAAGATAGTCCAAGTGAAGCAAAGATTATTGGTCTTCGTGCTTTGCTTGCACTTGTTATGTCACCTTCAAGCCAGTATGTTGGCTTGGAAATATTTAAGGGTAACCTGTTAATCTGAATTAGTTCGTTAGTTGGTCTCAATAAGCTTGTCCTTTCATACACTTAATTTAGTATTCTCTTAACAGGTCATGGAATTGGCCATTACATACCAAAGGTGAAAGCAGCAATTGAGTCAATTTTGAGATCCTGCCACAGGACCTATAGTCAAGCTCTTCTAACATCATCGAGGACTACAATAGGTAAATGTAGTTTTACACAAAATTCTTCGTCTGATGTACATAGTTTTATGGGGAAGTCAAAAGATCACTAGATGTTGTGCGAATTTGAGTGTGATCGCTTTTCTGATTTGTACCTGGGATTCTCTGGCTAATACTTTCTCCTGAAAACAATTCTTGCTAACCTTCAAGACATATGCAGATGCTGTGAATAAAGAAAAGTCTCAAGGATCTCTCTTCCGATCAGTTCTGAAATGCATACCTTATTTGATAGAGGAAGTTGGAAGGAGTGATAAGATCACAGAAATTATACCTCAGCATGGTATAAGTATTGATCCTGGAGTTCGAGAGGAAGCAGTGCAAGTCCTGAACCGGATTGTTAGATACCTTCCTCATCGCCGTTTTGCGGTTATGAGAGGGATGGCGAACTTCATCTTAAAGCTTCCTGATGAGTTCCCACTCCTCATTCAAACATCACTAGGACGCTTGTTGGAACTCATGCGTTTCTGGAGGGCTTGTTTAGTAGATGATAGGCAAGATACTGATGCTGAAGAGGAAAAGCAAACAGCAAAGGGAAATGATAGGTTCAAGAAATTATCATTTCATCAATCAGCAGGTGCAATTGAGTTTCGCGCTGCTGATATTGATGCTGTTGGCCTAATTTTTCTTAGTTCAGTTGACAGCCAGATACGGCATACTGCGCTAGAATTATTGCGATGTGTACGTGCATTGAGAAATGATATTCGAGATCTCATGATTCAAGAGCACCCTGACCATGTTATGAAATTTGAAGCTGAACCCATATACATGATCGATGTCTTGGAAGAACATGGGGTAAGTACCTTCTGTGTATATCTTGCTCTTTCAGAGGCTTTATGGAACATTTAAGATTGTATCCTTTTTTCATTATAAATATAATAGGATGATATTGTTCAAAGTTGCTACTGGGATTCTGCCCGTCCATTTGATTTAAGACGAGATTCCGATGCCATTCCTTCCGATGTGACTCTTCAATCTATAATCTTCGAGAGCCCTGATAAGAATAGATGGGGTCGGTGTCTCAGCGAGCTTGTTAAATATGCTGCTGAGCTCTGCCCACGCTCTGTTCAAGAAGCCAAGTAAGTATACTTCTTAGCTGCATTGTCTTTCGTGTGTTTGCTCCTAGTATTTTTACGGACCACATCATCCTAGGTGTGTTGTCTTGAGTCTTGTTATGATTTTTTTTTTGTTACCTTCTTCTCTGACCGTCAACACTGTCCTAAAAGGCTAAAACATTCAAAAATAAGCTTCATGGATCAACAAGCCGTTTAAAATATTTATGCCCTAGGTTAACGCGTAGATAAAATTTTGCTTTTTTGTGAAAGTTTTAAGAGGTTTCTCCCATGAACGGAAAATACTCGAGAAAGAAATCTATTTTTACAAGCACTAGTGCTTTTCGCACAAAAAACTGGTTGTTTCATTTTATGGCCATACCTCTTTTGCTATTATTAATTAACAAGAACGAAACTAATGTGCCCTTTTCATCTCCAGGTCGGAAATTATGCACCGCCTTGCCTATATTACACCTGTTGAGTTAGGTGGAAAGGCTAGCCAGTCACAAGATACAGATAACAAACTGGATCAGTGGCTTCTGTATGCTATGTTTGTGTGTTCGTGTCCACCTGATGGAAAAGATGCGGGTAGCATTGCATCAACCAGAGACATGTACCACCTTATTTTCCCTTATCTTAGATTTGGGTCAGAGACCCACAACGTAAGTGTTTTTTTACGTTTCTGCGATTTTTATTTGAAACTGGTCGTTTTGTCAGTATTTTAAACTTGTCTTGTTCTGTGGTTTTGGTTGACTCTTTTTCTCCTGGATAATTTTTCAAACAATCTTTACTTTATATTTCTCTCATGTAGCATGCTGCAACTATGGCTCTCGGGCGCTCGCATCTGGAAGCATGTGAAATTATGTTTAGCGAGCTAGCATCATTCATGGACGATATTTCATTAGAGACGGAGACAAAGCCAAAGTGGAAGGTATATACTTGAGCAAATTGTAGAAAATCATGTAATCTACATTCGTTAAAAATTATACCTGGAATAACTCCCTGCCCAAGATGGGTGATTCTCAATGCAACTGCCTGGCTGCACAGATATATGGTGGTATTTTTTGTCACTTAGACAATCTCCAACCCTACTCCAAATTTTACTGCAAAATAGAGTTTGCAGCAAGATTATCTCCAACCCTACTCCAATTCTCACTCCAAAATGGAGTAAAAAATGGAGTTACTCCAAATATGGAGCAAAAAATAAAATTTCTCCATTTTTTTTGTCATAACTCCATTTTGGAGGAAAAAATGGAGTTTACATTGGAGTAAAACCCAACTCCATTTTGGAGTTACTCCAAAATAAAGGAAAATATGCAGTCATACATTGGAGATGCTCTTAAGAAGGATTAGAAAACTTCGATCTACTCAGATTTATTGTCTCATTAAGAGGGTTGACAGATGTCGAAGTACTAACCAGATTTGGCAGAGTTTTCCCCTAAATATGAAATCGATGACCATCTTTTTCTTCTTCACCATGTTCCTTACAATGATTTTCGGCTGCATGAAAAATATTGGAACTTGACATTAAAAGATGTATGCTTGTGATATGAATGCAGATCCAAAAGGGAGGTCGAAGAGAGGACCTCCGTGTTCATGTTGCTAATATATATCGGACAGTGTCTGAGAATGTCTGGCCTGGAATGCTTGCTCGTAAACCAGTTTTCCGCCTCCATTATCTAAGGTTCATTGAAGATTCAACGAGACACATTTCATTGGCACCTCCTGAAAGCTTTCAGGACATGCAGCCTCTGCGCTATGCACTTGCGTCTGTTTTAAGATTCCTTGCCCCTGAATTTGTTGATTCAAAATCAGAGAAATTTGATGTTAGAAGTAGGAAACGTCTATTCGATCTGCTCCTTTCTTGGTCTGATGATACAGGAAGTACGTGGGGACAGGATGTTGTTAGTGACTATCGCCGTGAAGTTGAGCGCTATAAGACCTCGCAGCATAACCGATCCAAAGATTCTGTAGACAAAATTTCTTTTGACAAGGAACTGAATGAGCAAATTGAAGCCATCCAATGGGCCTCGTTGAATGCAATGGCTTCCCTTCTATATGGACCGTGTTTTGATGACAATGCAAGGAAAATGAGTGGCCGTGTGATATCATGGATAAATAGTTTGTTTATCGAGCCTGCTCCCAGGGTCCCTTTTGGTTACTCGCCTGCTGATCCGAGAACTCCATCATACTCCAAATACACAGGAGAAGGTGGACGAGGGACAGCAGGCCGTGATAGGCATAGAGGTGGTCATCAACGTGTTGCGTTGGCAAAATTGGCTTTGAAGAATCTTCTACTAACAAACCTGGATCTCTTCCCTGCTTGCATTGATCAGGTAAAGTTCTCTCAGACCGAATGTATGGAAGTTGTGTTCAGTAATTTTTTTGGTGGCAATTACAATATTAATGTATGATATTATTTTGTTCAATGATGAAAGCTTATCCAGGCAATGATGATTTTTTTTTTTTTTTTTAATTTTAAGCTCCAGTTTCAGCACCGGAGTTTTCTTGATAAGCTTTTTTTACTTCCATGCCGTGCTCATTCGTGTGACTTCATCGTTAATTGGACTCTTTTAAACTACATGGACTAATACATCTGTGCTTTTCCCAGTGTTACTACTCTGATGCGGCTATAGCTGATGGATACTTCAGTGTGTTGGCCGAGGTCTACATGCGACAAGAAATACCAAAATGTGAAATTCAGAGGCTCTTGAGTCTAATTCTCTACAAGGTAGTCGATCCATCTAGACAAATTCGTGATGATGCTCTTCAAATGCTTGAGACACTTTCTATGCGTGAATGGGCTGAGGATGGTATAGAAGGTTCAGGAGGCTATAGAGCAGCGGTTGTAGGTAATCTTCCGGATTCTTATCAACAGTTCCAGTACAAGCTCTCCTGCAAACTCGCCAAGGATCATCCTGAGTTAAGCCAGCTCCTTTGTGAAGAAATCATGCAGCGGCAGCTTGATGCTGTTGATATAATTGCTCAGCATCAGGTCTTGACCTGTATGGCTCCATGGATTGAGAACCTTAATTTCTGGAAACTCAAGGATTCGGGTTGGAGTGAAAGATTACTAAAAAGTCTTTATTATGTCACATGGCGACATGGAGATCAGTTCCCTGATGAGATTGAAAAACTTTGGAGTACTATTGCTAGTAAGCCCAGAAACATCAGCCCTGTATTGGATTTCTTGATCACAAAGGGCATTGAGGACTGTGATTCAAATGCCTCTGCCGAAATAACTGGTGCATTTGCTACATATTTTTCAGTTGCTAAACGTGTAAGTTTGTACCTCGCACGGATATGTCCTCAGCGTACTATTGATCACCTGGTTTACCAACTGTCACAGCGGATGCTCGAAGACAGTATTGAACCCATTGGTTATGGTGCAAACCGGGGTGATTCCAATGGAAATTTTGTGCTGGAGTTCTCTCAGGGACCTGCCACAGCACCTCAAGTTGCTTCAGTTGCCGACAACCAGCCACACATGTCACCACTTCTTGTCCGAGGCTCCCTTGATGGTCCCCTAAGAAATACAAGTGGGAGCCTAAGCTGGAGAACAGCAGGCGTGACTGGGCGAAGTGCTTCTGGACCTTTAAGTCCAATGCCTCCTGAGTTGAACATTGTTCCTGTAGCTACTGGTCGTTCTGGTCAGCTCCTGCCATCATTGGTGAATGCATCAGGACCGTTAATGGGAGTTAGGAGCTCTACAGGAAGTTTGAGGAGTCGCCATGTCTCACGTGATAGTGGAGATTATCTCATTGATACACCAAATTCTGGGGAAGATGTGTTGCATTCTGGGATCGCAATGCATGGTGTCAATGCAAAGGAACTCCAATCAGCCTTGCAGGGACATCAGCAGCACTCACTCACTCATGCCGATATAGCTCTGATTTTACTTGCAGAAATCGCATATGAGAATGATGAAGATTTTAGGGAGCATCTGCCTTTGCTTTTCCATGTCACTTTTGTTTCGATGGACAGCTCTGAAGACATTGTGCTAGAGCATTGTCAACATTTGCTTGTGAATTTATTGTACTCACTTGCGGGTCGCCATTTGGAGCTATATGAGGTGGAAAACAGCGATGGAGAAAACAAGCAACAGGTTGTGAGTTTAATTAAGTATGTGCAATCAAAACGAGGGAGCATGATGTGGGAGAGTGAAGATCCAACGGTTGTGAGAACAGATCTTCCTAGTGCTGCTCTTTTGTCTGCACTTGTTCAGAGTATGGTTGATGCTATATTCTTCCAAGGAGATCTTCGAGAAACTTGGGGAACTGAAGCTCTCAAATGGGCTATGGAATGCACTTCAAGGCATCTAGCCTGTCGGTCACACCAAATATACCGTGCGCTACGGCCAAGTGTGACAAGTGATGCATGTGTCTCCCTTCTACGGTGTCTTCATCGATGTCTTAGCAATCCCATCCCTCCAGTTTTGGGTTTTATTATGGAAATCCTTCTGACGCTACAGGTGATGGTAGAGAATATGGAACCAGAGAAAGTCATACTATACCCACAACTCTTCTGGGGCTGTGTCGCCATGATGCACACAGACTTTGTCCATGTGTACTGCCAGGTTCTTGAGCTCTTCTCCCGAATTATTGACCGTCTATCATTCCGTGACAAAACAACTGAAAACGTTCTCTTGTCGAGTATGCCTCGGGATGAATTCAACACTCACGGTTTGGGGGAATTCCAAAGGACAGAATCTAGAGGTTACGAGATGCCACCGTCAAATGGAACTCTGCCAAAGTTCGAAGGTGTACAACCTCTTGTCCTCAAAGGATTGATGTCTACTGTTAGCCACGAGTTCTCGATTGAGGTCCTATCAAGGATTACAGTGCCTTCATGTGACTCTATATTTGGTGACGCCGAGACAAGACTCCTTATGCATATCACAGGTCTACTGCCTTGGCTTTGCTTGCAGCTGAGCCAAGACCAAGTCATGGTTTCGGCGTTACCACTCCAGCAGCAGTACCAGAAGGCATGTTCTGTAGCAGCTAACGTTGCTACATGGTGTCGGGCGAAATCGCTTAATGAACTAGCTACGGTTTTTGTTGCTTATGCTCGAGGCGAGATTAAACGAGTTGATAATCTCCTTGCATGCGTCTCTCCTCTGCTTTGCAACAAATGGTTCCCTAAACACTCAGCTTTAGCTTTCGGTCACTTGTTAAGACTGCTGAAGAAAGGACCAGTGGACTACCAACGAGTAATATTACTTATGCTCAAGGCATTGCTCCAACACACTCCCATGGATGCTTCACAGAGTCCCCACATGTACACCATCGTTTCACAGCTAGTCGAAAGCACTCTGTGTTGGGAAGCATTGAGTGTTCTCGAAGCCCTTCTTCAGAGCTGTAGCCCGGTACAAGGCGGTAGCGGTGGGTCCCACCCTCAGGATTCCGGTTACTCGGAGAACGGAAATGATGAGAAAACAATTGTACCTCAGACTTCATTCAAAGCTCGAAGCGGACCTCTCCAGTACACGATGATGGCGGCAACAATGTCGCAAGCTTTCCCTCTCGGTGCAGCAGCAGCAGCAGCAGCAGAATCAGGGATACCTCCGAGAGATGTGGCTTTGCAGAACACAAGGCTAATATTGGGTCGAGTTCTCGATAACTGTGCTCTAGGAAGAAGGGATTACAGAAGATTGGTGCCTTTTGTCACAACGATCGCAAACATGTAAGTTTCTCCAGTAAATTTTTGCAATTATTTTGGCTACTTGTACGTTTTTCAAGAAGCAATGTGTTTGTGTGTGAATAGTTTGGTGTTATAGAGACTAACTTGTATGCTCACGCTTAGTGGAGTCCAATGCATTTCAGACATTTAGTAACGAAAGTTTTTTATTTTCTTACTACTACTCTATAGATGATGGGGGTTTTTATTTTCTAGTGATGACAAAAATGTAATATATATATTATCTTTTCCATTGATATTTCATCGATAAATTGTACGTACTTATTTATGAAGTGAAACCAAAATTGTAGTAGCTACCAGTTGTATATATACACACATTATTCTAATGTACAAGAGGAATCGATTGAGAATATCTATCAGTGGGTCGACAGGGCAACGACACCAGAGGTCTGTCTTTCGAATTGTTCTCGGTTATCTTCTTTATGCGGAGACTTCTTTCCCATGATCGCTCGGTCTTTATTTGGAAACCCTAGCTAGATTTTTTAAGTAGGAAAATAAAGACGCATCGGGTTTAGCAAGCCCATAGTATGGTTATTGGGCTTGCCCATCTAATTAACCCAAGTTGGAAAGCGGATCTTGCCTTGCCTAACCGGGTCTAGAGTCTTGCAAAACTCTGATGTTTTTTTTTTTATTACTTCTTCTGTTTTCCTAAAAAGTATTATTCCGACATATTTCACACTATCACACCAATTAAGAAACTCATAAAATGAAAAAAATACACCTCTAATTAATATATCAATAATTAAATGTAATTGATTTAAATTCAAAATTTATAATTTGTAAATATAGGATTAAACAGAAATTGATGTAAAAAGTTACATTAAAAAATGTAAAGTGAAATTTTAAAAAAAAATAATAATAAGTCCAAAATAACATTTTTTGTGAAACAAATGGAGTAATTGAGAATTAAGATAAATTACTGAGAAGAAATTACTCAAGGTAAACCCTAAAGAAAAAAACTTTTGCTATTGAACCGAAGAGAAAAATTAAACATAAATAGAACCACGAATCCACAACCGGTGGACTGTCATATTGATGATGAAGATGACAAACTACGTACTCAAAAGTGTAAACCAGGAAACCTCAATTTAAAAGTTAAAAGAAAAGATCATTTGATCTAGTACACTGCTCAAGCTTTGCCAAGACTATATATATAATCAACGGGGAAAAAAATATATTGATATTATGAGATATCATAAACTGTATCTCTTACAAAAACCAAAGACTCTCAACGTAACCCGAAAAAACAATTCCTCGCGGACAAGGACACCTAAAGTCATTGTCTGTGTTCACTTCAACCTTAATTTTTCTAAGGGTATCCGTGTTGGGGTTGTAATAGACAACATAAACATCATCAGATTTGTAGGACGTTGGTGTCAAAATAAACTCACCCGTCTGAGTAATGCCTCTGATGCGTATCATCTGATTATATTGAAATAAAATTTTCCAAGTTTCAATACCCAAAGATATTTTCATTAACGTCCATTCATGTTTTTCATCATTCGGATCCATAATCCACACATCAAATTCATATGCATATGAAGCTTGGATGGGTATTGCTACTTTCCCCTCGTAGGTTAAAACAAAAAGGGTCTTCCAGCTGGTGTAAACTACAATGCCTGTGTTTGCGGGTACTCCAGTAACAAGACCAAACTTTTCAGACCTCAAGTCAAAACTCATTAAGCTAACTTGCGACAAATCATTGCCCGTCTTGGAAAGATAATAAACAACACCATCTATGCACACACCGTTAGAGCAAGGACGGTGAGGAAGGCTACATTCTATCAATCTCCATGCTTTTTGTTTTTGTTTTTCTATATCGCCGCCCAAATTGTATATTTGATGTTGAGACGATGGCTTTTTAGGAAGACCATGCAGTTTTTCAGTCATGCACAATACTTTATACTCATCATTAACTGGATCATATCCGAAGAAACTTTTTGCAAACCTTCTCCTGGTTTTGACTCTAGGTAAAGCTATGGACTTACCGGTTGTAGGGTTAACTATGAACTGTTGTTGACCATATCCGAAGCTTAGTAAGCCATTAACATAATGCGAATGGTACTCTATTTCCTCAGGGTTTGGGAGCGGACATGTCACATTCGAACGCGACAGAAAATTGGATGATGACAAAGTCGACGAGAAGAAGTTCCAGTTTTGCATTCTTGGATCCCATCTCCTAGCATCGTGACGTCCAAAACGTCCTTCTGGACTGTCTAAACCACCGAAAGCTATTAGGAGTCGAGGCTGGGACGAAGAACACGACCTAAACGGGAAGGACGTGATGAAGTCTCTACTTCGGATGATCTTTTCCCATAACTTGGACACTAGAAGAAACCTAGCTACGGATTTCGCAGGCAGTCTCCCCATAACCTCCCTCACCAGGTCCACAGGGATTACATCAAAGTTTGCTTCCTCTTTTGAGGTTTGTGGATTGGCGTTCACGCTGGTTTTGCTCTTTTTGCTGCGTGTGATCATGATTGTTTCGAAACCCTTATAAATCTTTTTCTCTCTTTTACGGCGAGAGAGTAGTACAATATATAAGCAGGGAGCCAATCAATCGTTTAAAAACAGAGAGTATAAATAGCTCTAGCTAGATGATCATGGTTCAAAACCCTAGTTAGTCTCCTCTAGCTAAAAAAAAGGGCGGCAGGCCCACATTATAGTGAATGGGCTTTCCCATCTAATTATCTGACTGGGAAAGTTGATGATCTTGTCTGCAAGATTATGGAAAGAAATCTTGTTCACTAAATCTTTCTTCAACCAAGCATTGTTTTTAGCGTACTGGTCCATAACCCACACTTCAAATGTGTATGGTAGAGTTTTAATGGGCATGGCTTCTTTCCATGGGATCGTGATGACGTAAACGTTTAAAGTCTGTGGATAAACTAGTAGTAACAAGCTAGTAATGGTAAAGATTAATTACTGACAAGAAAATAGTAATGGTAAAGGCTTTTATTAATAAAACAAAAGAAGAAAAAGTGTGTGAGAATCGCAAGAAAAAAAAAAAAACATAAATAGAACTACAAATCCACCATGATTTATAAATAAACCAGACCTGTGGCAATGAGAAAGTATTGATAATGATAAACAACTACAAGAAAGCACATAAAATGATAATTTGAGCTAAAACAACCAAAACTGTGGTGGTTTTTTTTTTCTTGGCTCAGGTACTGCTCAAGCTTTGCCATTGGCTGCTGCAGCAGTTGGCGGGTTAAGCTCATCCCAAGCTTCAATCCATGTGACCATGGCGTCTGCAAGCTTGTCAAAGTATGGGTCTAAGGAGCTCAGCTTCTCCTTCACCATCTTCGAGAGCTCAATGTAGCATTGTTGAACAGTTACTGCTTCTTTTGATAGCTTCGCATTCTGGAAGAAAGGAATGATCTCCTCCTGCCAGAAGATTCCCTTGTACTCCTTCTTCAGGTTCACAAACGGGTTGCTAGCTTTGCTGTGGTAAATGTATGGCAAACCGGTCTTCACTCCCAAGCCCAAGTGGTCACAGATCACCTGTACAAAAAAAGATTCATCCCAAAAAAGGATATCGCTGAGTACAGGGCATGTGCTGAACATAACATTAAAGCTGCTTTGAGTTATATACTAATGGAAAAAGTGACTACCTTGATGCACCAACCAGCCCACATGTCGTCGTAGCGACCAATAGGCTGACCATCCCCCATGAGACCAAAGTACATAGCTGGGCCGATCAAATCACGGTCGAAAGCCAAGTTCATACCGCACATTGGGAAAAGTGTTCCCTTTGGGATGGTCATCACAGCATCCACATACCTGACACATTACCAAATGTTTAGAGAAAGAATGACATTTGAATTTCCTGACATAGAACCGGCTAACAACAATAAATTCTCACCTAGTGTTCCTCTCCTTAGGTTTCACGAGTTGGGTCGGGGCATCGTAGTCCGGGATGTTGAGCCAGAGACCATGGGAAACAGCAGTGGAAACACCTTCACGAAGGCTAAAAGGGTATCCACGGACGAAATCAGCGCCTTCACGGTAAGGATCATACAAGGTGTTGAAGAAAAATGGAGACGATGGACACAGAAGGTTCTTGATGTGTTGCTCAAGAGCGTTTACTGCTTTCCCAGATGGATCCTTGGCAACCTATACACAACACACATCAAAGAACAAGTATGAATGAGACAAGTGGCTAAAATACAGATCCTTGGTAAACTAAAACTAAAGAGAGCGTAATTGAGACTCATCCTTGAATATACGCCTCAAATCACAAAAGGTAAACAAAAGAAAAAAAAGTGAAGAACAATGACGTTCAAACAAAAACCGTAAAGGTATCTGTTTTTTCACAGAGAGATCAGCCCGACAACAATGACACCAGCTTATAAAGTAGAGAAGTGAACACATCAGAAACCATGGCTAGTGAAACCAGATCGAGACTCATCAAGCGGGTATATGGATCGAGCTGGTACAAAACATTGACTTGCCTAATCGACCTAGCTAATCGAACAAGGATTATCAACAAACCTAAGATCCATCGAATTTAGTCAACCAGTATATTAACCTCACATCAAATCTACGAAATTCAAGCAATGAGCTTAAACAAATCCACACAGGGGAAAACAATAAGCCAAAAACAAACAGATCTAGAACCAAAATTCGACAAACTTACGAAGCAATCGTCATCAATGGTGAAGATATACTTCTTCTTCGACACCATGTACCCAAAGCAACGACAAGCGGAGTCCTTGAACGAAATGCAAGAAGCTTTGGGTCCGAGGATTCGATTGATGTCGTTCCTGTTGTAGAGCTCGTAATCGTAACCTTCAGGGACATGAATCTTCTTCGACGGATCTCCGTCCTGGACGATGATCAGGTGGTAAGGCTGAAGAAAAGGCCTCCACATCTCGAGGAAATCGAGGTTTCGGATGGTCGGGATCACGATGTCGAGCTCATCTTTCAGCAACGGCGTCGGGTTCACCGCGATGCCAACGGTATTCGCCGGCTCAACCATGATTTCAGGGGAGAGGGATGAGATCGGATCTCGTCGGTGGATTTTTTTTTTTTTTGGCTGATGAGATAGATATTTTGGTGTTTTATTTTTATTTATTTTTTTATGTTTTGAAACTTAGATGAAACCCGTCGCTTTGATTTATACAGATCTGGCACGTGCTTTAGTGACGGCACGTGCTGGCTTTGACACGTGTTTGATGAAGACTCGTTCAAGATGTCCAATCGGAAAAACTGTATGGTTGGAAAGTGAGTTTCTTCTATTCTGTCTTTTGCTGCCCGTACAATTCGGGGTTGTAATAATCTTAATTAATTATAATTTATTATAAAATGGAAAACTTGTGATGATATTGATAGCACCGAATATTTCAAGAGTTTTAGGCTGATAAAAATTAATTCATGGTTAACAAAAAAAAGTATCAGGTGTGTTTAATACTTTTTAATCCATCTTATTTCAGTCTTAAAGTCCTATTTTGCTTTTCTTTTTAAAACATCTTCATATTTCAATTAAAGGCATGAGAAATCCTCATGAAGTTCTATAGCAATACATCTCGGAACATAATGATGAAATACAAATTGGTTTTGAATAAACATAATATTTTGCTTTTTTTTCAGTTTGACTTGATTTGGATTTAATTATCTTTCAAACGGTGAAGAATGTATAATTAATTCGTATGCACATACAATTTTGTTTTAATGTACTTCTTATTTTTTAATTACAATTTACCGTATGAATCATATGAACGTAGATCTAAGAAACTAAATAATTAATAATTGTTGACTGGAATGTAATACAGTATTAGGTTGCGAAAGAAGGTTTCATTCCTTTACCGCTTTACCTTAAAGAAAAACTGGAAAGAAAAAATAATGAATTTGTAACAACTCAATAAATGCTCTGTTTTACTTTACTACTTAACAAAGTTATAGTGCATGTGGATGTGGGGATCAGTGGTAGTGTCTTAAATTTTACAACATTTAACTTCCATTTGAGTTAAAGTTCGTATATTAAAAATAAAAGCCGTTATTCAAATAATTAATTTTTGTTATCAGAAAAAAAAATCGTTAGTTTACTCTAGCTAATATACACATCGTATTGTACAAGGTAAACAAGTACAACGTATATAAAAACAGAGAATCATAATTGTCGACAAAAAAAGGACAAATCATAATTCTATAATGATTCGTATTAGATACGAAACATTTGATAAAATACTCTGATATTTGTATTTTTCAAACAAATTTAGTCATTCTTTTTTTTCTAAATAATTACCAGTCATTCATTCTAAACATATAGAATTTTAAAGTTATAAAATTTGAAGCGTAATCCTTACGACGTGGACCGTAATCCTTACGTCGTGATCGTGGACCGCTCGTAGACGCACGTCGTCTATGATTATTGCATAAATCATGTAACTATCATATAAAAGAGAATACATGCACGTAGGTGATGGACACTGTATAGCTATTTCATAAATATTAAATAATTATCTAAAAAGTCTGCCGAAAATAATTAAAAGCTTCCATGTTCAAGTTACTACCGAGTATCGATGACACATTAGTATATTTGATTCTATTCCGATTTGTTTTTTAGATTAAAGAAAAAAAAAATCACAAGAAAAGTAGGAGATTTCAGAGAATTAAGTACACGAATATTCTAGTTTTCTCGTATACATTAGTGTTTATCTTGAATTTTCCCGTATCTAAAATATTTTTACTTAACTAATTTTATATCACCATGAGAATATACTTAAAAAAAAATCACCATGAGAATATATATATATATAAGTGTCACGAAAAAACCATGAGATATATGTCGATAGGCTTTTGTTGGCCCAGATATAAGTAATCCAAAATCTTAAAAAGCAGAGCAACATGTTAAAGTATTTGGGCTGAATATAGCCCAGTAAGCGTTCTTATGGTTTGCCTTAGTTGCCTATGGTTGCTACTTCTCTAGTTTGATAATGATGATGATTGTATATAAAATTAATATTTTTGTATACAAAATTAATATTTGTGATTAGGTAAAAGATTGAACCCAACTGAATAACCAAATGGGAACAGATATAACAAAATCATTTGTCCAGGCGGAGATTGAGGATAGTTTTGTGAAGACAGTGATCCAATTGAGAAGTCATTTCAAGCAAAACTAACTCAATTCTGGATGTTATGACAACACATATACTATACATATGATTATAAGATTTGGTGAACTGTTTGCAAAATGGAATTTCAAAAACCACTTATACTCATAGTGCTATTTCCAAGTTTTGAAGCTTTGTAACTCACAGAAGCTAATAAAGCAGAAGACCATGATCTAGGAATTTCTTCTGCTGTAAGAATACACTCCAATACGCAAAGTTGAAAGAATGATTACAATAACGGAACTCAAACTTCAAAGTTGAAAGAATGGCCCAATTGTTAAAAAAGAGGAAGCTCCCAATAACCAAGATTTGAATCGGGTTTATGCGTCTATTCGAGTTAGTCGACGGAGAAAAACCAACGAACAGTAGTGAGGGTGGCCTTTCCTAATCTTCTATTGCACACAGGCGCTCTGGAAAAACAATCAAGCATGAAATGAATATGCCAGAGAAGGAAGAAGTAAGCAGCTCAAAAGAAGGATCTTGACTGTCTTGGGAAATGGCTCAAAGAGAGTATAAAAGGAAAGATTCTTACTTAGGTATTCGTAAGTCAATATCATTGAGGTACCCCAAGCCGACATGCTGAAGAATCTTGGACCCAAACCCCTATAGAATCCTTTCCAACCATCTTGTGCTATCAGATCCTTCACCACTTGTTTCGCTGAAGGTCTATTTTCTTGGTGTCCCATGACCTGAATATAGATTTATGGTTTGATTATTCTTGTTTTCATATATGTAGCAATACCCGTAGTTCTCTGATTGAGAACTAGTACATCAGACCCGAGAGCTTGATTAAATTCATGAGAGCTAAACAATTTCAATATAAAATATCAAGTTTTTTTGTATTATGAAGGGGAATAGTTAATACCTGCAGTCGCGTTTTGATTGTGTCTAAGGGTGTTGTGATTGAGGATGCAGTTGCACCGGCGATAATTCCTCCAATAGCTTGGACAAGAACAATTTTTGACTGACTAGGAGCAGTAGTAACCTCTGAGTCACCACCATAGCCTAAGAATCTGCCCAACAGTAGCAGATATTGGATCAGTGAAAAAAGGATCCAGAGAAACGAGAGTTCTCGCAGTCAAACTAAAATGAAAACTATCATCAATATATCACACCATTCATGTCTTACTTCCAGATAACACGCTGACTTGATCCATAGCTAGCCCACCAAGCAGCACTTGAAGGGGAATAGGTCATAACAGACAAGCCAAATCCCCTGTATAATCCCCTTAGGCCATATGACTTAATGATTTTTGTGGCAACATCAATACCACCAGTATATGTAGCATGACCGGAGTATCCTTGCACCATCAACTTTTGGCTAACCTGCAGCAAATAGGAGACATGGGGTTAACAATCACAACATGAGCCGCTTTTCTTACAAACCATAAGTGGTGTAATAATACATACAACATCAATTGGGACAAACACGGCCTGTGAGAAAAGAGATGCCGTCATCCCTGCAATTCCATTCGCAATGGCGGCTTGTGTAGGTTCATTTAACTCGAAAGGTGCAACCAGCTTAAAAGCAGAAATCTTTGTGGTCTCCAGAGCAGTTAGAAAGATGATCCTTGCAGGTACTGCACCTGTAATTACAGTACCAAAACCTCGATACAGACCAGGTACACCATCGTTCTTCAGTATTCCTTTAATCACGGAGAAAGCACTTCTCTCAGCAATTTCTTTAGAAGCAACTTGAAGCCTTGTTTTCACAACGGAGACAGGGTACAGAGCTACTGTAACACCAGTGAAGAGACCAGCTCCAACAACGTAAAACCTCTTTTTGTCAAGCCTGCAAGTAAAGGGAAAGAGAGAATGAAAAATTCAAGCAACTTCTCTGTAAGATAACTAATGATAAAGAAGAACTATTATCTGTTGTATGATTCTTCCAGTAACACTTGAAGTTTAACAGCCACTTTGGTATTGGTTTTAAGTTTTGTGGCTCCTTACACGTTTCCAAGAAACTTAGACGCACAAATTCAGATTATACCATAAGAATTAAGAGCCTTAAAAATCTTAGGCCTCTCAGATCTTTCAACAAAACAAAGATTTTGATTCAAAACCAGAGAACAAATAGGTAAATGGCTGAGAATCTGAAATCGAGCTGCTCAACTTGAGCAATGAGCCCTAGGAACATATCATTTCCTATAAATTTCAGAAATCTTTGAACTATCATTTGTTTCATTTCCACTGGCCAAGGGAATCCGAAAAAACCAAAATCCACCAAAGAACCAATCACAGAATCACGAAAAACTGGATCGAAGCAATAAACAATTCGGAGTAACAACGCCTAGAAGAACAAATCAAAACAAAAAACAGAGTCGGATCAATCAATGGAAAACGGAAAGGTACTTGTCCCAGTTGATCTCCGTCTGTCCAAAAGATGCGACTCGAGAACTCGGCGGCGTGGTCATGACTCTCAAATGCGGCGAGACTGAGTTGGAGGCGAAATTACCAAATCTCCCGAAGACTCAGGAAGGCATCTGCATCAAGCGAAGACCAGCAGAAGAAGACGACGATGACGGCGAGATGAAACTTCTAATTGCAGATTTCTTGGAGGCAAATTCAACAAAACTAATGGGATTCGTCAGGAGAAGAAATGTACTTTCACACACACAAAGAAGAGAATTTAAAAACGCAGACGCGTTTTTTAACCGAACGTCAGCGTTTGGTTAGCTGCATAGTTTTCAATCCTATATTCAGATTCCGATCAAAAGGCGTTGTTTTATTTCACAGATATAAGTATATGCCAAGAATTGTTATTCATTTCACAATTTATTTGTATAACAAAATTATGACACTTAACAGTTTTTATGTTTGCTGCATCAAAGTTCAACTTTTTCACATACATCAATTTACATGTAAAATAAATTCATTTGTTTCTCCTTACCGTATTTTAGCATTATTTTGTGTAAATATAAATATTTTGCAAAACCGTACTTGTTTAGCTCGTTGATACTCATTGGCGTTAAACAGTTAATTTTAAAATAACTAGAACTATCCGCTATAAATTCATATTCAATCAGAGGACTCATTATATAGGTTTTTCTTAAAATACTCTTTCAGACATTGAAAAAAAATTTGTAGACTGAACAAATGATAGACTGGCGACCAAAAAAAATGATATTTATTCTTTTATAGAGCCATTTCGAGAAAATATCTTCCAACAAAAGGCGTCTCCCAAAACAAAACGCCGTTTTTGACCTTCCGCCTTTTCGGACCAACGAAATTTATACATATGCGAATATAATAGAAACACGTAAATATCAATAATAAAGTAAGGAGGCCTAACTTTTTACCGAAAAAAAAACTTTGGGCCGATAGTATAATGCGCGTATATATATGGCCCAAATAAAAAAGTGCTTTGACTATTATAGCCTTTCGTTCTTTCTCAGTCAATGTTTCAAAGGATGGCTGCTTCCAAGCCCACCTCCTGGTTGCTGTTTCCATTTGGTTGTTTTTTTCTCGTTGTTGATAGAAACTTTACTAAAAATACGTTTAATTTGAAGAATAGAAACTTATCAAAATTAATCACTCCTATGCCAAGAACCAGATTTGAACTGGTGACACGAGGATTTTCAGTCCTCTGCTCTACCAACTGAGCTATCCCGGCCATTACCGATTTGAACTGGTGACACGAGGATTTTGAGTCCTAGATGGTCGAGGCATTTCGAATTGTTTGTTGACACGGACAAAGTCAGGGAAAACCTCTGAAATTATTTCAATATTGAACCTTGGACATATAAGAGTTCCGAATCGAATCTCTTTTGAAAGAAGATCTCACTGCGTATGCTCTCTTCTCTCACTGCGAATGATGCCAAAAAGAGTTCAGCTCGCAAGCGGAGTCTCATTGGCGGGAACCTGTGGCTGGATTGAATCCTTCCCGATGGAAATGCACTCGACTCAAAGGCGCGTAGCGGGCGCGGGTCACAACAAAATACAATCGTTCCATTTGACTGGATTTCCATCTTTCATTAATGGAAATTTTTTTGATGTAGTGAGTAATAGCTCTGGTTGTTCGCTGTTCAAGAATTCTTGTTTAGGCAGTTCATACCATCCATACATAGTGTTTTGATCTAAGATTTCAATTCTTCCATGTTTCAGTAGTAGCATATTGTTCCATGGAGCTAAGTGGAAGAAACAGGTGTTTCTACAACAAAAGCAAATTGGCTTTGAATCGATCAAGAAGTACAGATTACAGAACCATTCAATCAATGGCTGTGATCAAGATTTAAAAGAAAAAAACTTAGACATCTCTAATCATTTTCTGTTACAAAAACTCGTAAAACTCTGTTTCTGGTACTGTTTCTGAAACCCAGAAGGATCAGATTGAGATTAATAGAAGAAGAAGAATCGTGAGTGACAGTGTCGAGAGAGAAGCGAAGTTTCCTCGTGCAGAGTTTGGCAGAAAAGGGTATGAATCTGGTGGAGGTAACATACATTCATCGCCATTAAAGTAAACTTTTCTCGGAAAAGCCCAACCTTGCTTGAAAGTGAAAGTCTTTTGATCTTTCTGTAGCAAAACCTCTGATTGAACATTCCCTGAAGGCCCAGCTTCCATTAAAAGATCGTTGTAGAATTTCGTTCCATAGAACATTCCAGTGTCATCTGCATAAAAAAGATTTAATAAATTAGTCGTGCAATGTTTGGGTTTCAAAAGGTTTAAAAGTTGTAGTGAGAGAGAGATACTTACTTATGGATCCATAAGGAGCAACTGATTTGTAATCAAAGCTGAAAACTTGAGTCACATTGTTGAGGTTTGGGTGCTGAATTGCTAAAGTCCATAGTGTATGATTCATCCGGTAATTGAAATTTGTGATGGCTATCTTCACGCGCCAATAGTCTTTATAGTTCACTTTAACATGCCAGTGAACTCTAACCGGGCACATATGATGTGTGCATTGTAGCAAAGGAGCGTTGTCTTTTCTCGGTGTGTTGAGACCTTTCTTGGTTAGAATCTTAGAATCAGCCCTGCCAGAAAAAAAAATAATAATGTCGTTTCAGTTTAGGAGATAAGAAAGAGTTTTCTGAATTTAATTGACTTGTGCTTTTCTTTTTGCTCACTTTACGCAGCTCTTTTTGTTCTCGCAACCACAGGCACAAGACGGGCAAGGAGTTATGGTGTCGTTGTAGAAAGAAGAGAAGGAGACGCAACAGCTTGGATGCTTTCTGGCTAGAAACTGTGAGTATGTGCAGGTAACGTTCCATGTCACTGCAGAAGCATAAGTTTGGATCAATGATGTATATAGACGAAGGAATCATAATGAAAATTGATGGTTTTTAAATGGATTGGATCAAGTTAAGATTTTTCTTTCTTCTTGATTTACCCTTTTAAGTTTACTTACTCAAAGCTTGTGTTTTTCGCCGTTTGTCAGTCGTGAGAAAAACGGTAGATGGCACGATTTTGGCAGGACCACAAGTGTAACCAGGTCCGGGACCAAGTAATGTGAAGTTCTTAGGAAGCTTGACAGTCTTGTTTGTAGTTCCAGCCAGACCAACACTAACCTGAAACTGTGATACAGCGGATGATGGATCCTGACCCCAAGCTCCAACTACACCGCCTTTGCAACAGTTTGAGAACTGTTGATTGTAAGGGACACCTGGCAAGAGGTCAACGACTGTTGGGGTTTTCTTACAGCAATGAGGTACATTTCCCTTGAACTTGGAACAGTCTCCTTGTTCTGTTGTTTGCGCACCAACCATTGACCAAATCACTTCTTTCTTTGCCCATGCCCAGCCTAATGTCCAACCCGGGTTTTGTATGTGGCGGTACATTTGGAAGTTGTTCATTGTTACCGTTGCCTGCAAATGCATATAGTGTACAGAATGATGAGAGTTTGTGCGAGTAATCAAATGCGCATACACGCACGCACAAGAGTGCAGAGGATTCTTACCACATAGCCATCTGCTGTCCAGGACATGATATCCCATTTGATTGTAATGTTCCCACTGGGATCCAATGGATCATATGCAGCTGTAAAACAAAAACAAAAAATCATAGAATAAGAAAAAGGAAGTTATGGTTTTGCAGATAACGAGCGAAAATGAATAATCAGAACTCACTTGCACTAAGAATGATCATGAAGAAGAAACAGAAGCAGAAGAAGAGCCTCATCTTCTGTAAATTTCCTAAGAAATATCCAAGGAAATTCATTTTAGATAGGGTTCTTTATCCTTAGTTTCTTCTTCTTCAGGAATTTGAAATTGATGTGTTTATGGGATTTAAACAGAAGCTTTTCACAGATTATAGTAGAGTCTTTTTGGTCTGAAGATGGGCTTTACCTACTTGTTGTTGCATTCTCCCAAATTTATTCTTTCTTGTTTACCATAACTTTAAGCAATGTTTATGGTGATTGATAATAAAACAGCAACAGAAACTGACGTGTTCTTGTCCGAACACAACATCTCAACTGTCTTCTCTTTTATAGAAAAGAAAAAGAAACGGAAACCCTAATGATTAAGAGATGAGAAGTGAGAAGGTAACTTGGGGTTGAAAACAAAGAAAAAGTGGGGGCTGACCATGAGTCAACTTCTGACACAAACATATCTCCCAACTTAGCTTACCATCTTACTAAGCTTTCCTGTTTTCTCCTCTAATAACTTTCCCTTCCAAATTTTATTCCCAGTAATTAATAAGACATTCAAATTGCTATATCTTAAATGATTTATGCAGTTTATACCAATTTGAAGAAAATATCAAAATAACGAGGTTCTGTGTTTTCTTTCTTGATAGGTCAACTTGTGTTACTTTTTTTACCCTCAGAGATCAACAAAAGCCTACTACAATTCCATAAATTTGGCAAACAAAAAAAAAACTAAAAGAAGCAGTAATTGTATTCGTGCTATTTATCAGATTGGATATCAGGTAGAATTGTTCTTAACAGTATTATCCGTTGGATCATTAATACGTATAGTCATTAGATGGAAGCAAAGATGGACATTTTGGGATTTGGCCGAAGAAAACTCTCTTAAGAGAGAAGTATGCATAGCCGAATCAAAAGATTCAATAGTAACAAGAACAAAAAAACAATACCAAAAAAAAAAACTCTGCAAAGAATACAATAAACGGCTTTTGAGATGACAAAATGGGTCTTCAAACTAAGAGCTTCTTCGTCAAAGAAATCGTTCAACGGACAGTCAATCCCTGGGTTGCTGATGATGATGATGATGATGATGATGCCTGAGTACCTTCCTCTGTTACCTTGTTTGCTTGAATCGTGCTGATGACATTCTCAATATTGTCCTGCACAAACACAAAACGAGATGAAACAAAATGAACATGGTTTACTATTACATCAGCATTCTCAATATCGCAACCGTGATTTTGTGTTTACCCGCCAAGCTGCAAGCTTTATTCTAAGAGATTGCCATTGCTTTTGTCCAAATTCACGCTCAGCAGAACGGCTGTAAATAATGAAAAGTATGAGTATGTGTGTGGCTTTACACATATAAACCGAAAGAGAAGCGTATAGAACTTGCCTGACAATAACAACTTGGTTCATCTGATCCATCTTACAATCAACCAGTTTTGCGGTTATTGCCTTAACCACCCACAATTCAATCTCCTCGTCATTTACCTGTAGCCCGACAAATTCTATGAGTCTGAGAAGCAATGAAAGAAAAAAGGTTATCAACGTCTCCTGTCTTGTTCAAGCAAAAGAATTCACCTGTAGAGTGTTCTTGATAGAGGCATAAGGTATTTTGCCAGATTCATTTGAGGCCAAATCCACCAGTGACAACAATCTCATCTTCGCCAAACAATCTTCCTCGATAAGCCCTGCGAATACCATCTATGGCTTATTACGCTGAATACTTAAGGCTTCACTAAAGAACCAAGGATTCATCTGGACTTTATGACCGGATAAGAACAGTACCATAGGTTTGCAGAAATCCTGAATTTGCATTTTGGAATTCCATGTATGCATCCAGCCTCTGAGTAAGAAAGATTTTCAGTAGCTGGTAAACTGGTGCGTTGTTAGGATCCTTCTCCAATTGTGCAACGGCTGGCATCTCTAATAAGTCACACTGCAATTTGAAAAAAGAAAATCATGGATTGCAATTCAAATCAAAATACCTCACTGAACAAAAAGCAGTAGCTAACACTTTCAATGACAGTAACAAGTTTAGAGGAATAATTTTACACATTTGAATCAAATATGAACACGATACCTGAAATTTATTGGGAGCCCTGACAAATTCAATAACTGCTCGAACAGCTTCCTCCTTAGCTTCACTCAGGACCTGTGTATCCTCATCGGAGAAAGTCGCCAAATATTTTGTCACAAACTCAAGGGAGTCTTTGGCCAAACTGGAATATTGTTTAAGAAAACGCATGAGGCCATTGGTATACGTAAACAGAGAAGAGAGGAAAGAAACATTGTTGCAGTACCTTTTATTTTCTCTTAGAACATTAGCAATGGCAAGAAATAGTTTCCGCTGATCGTTGATGTCAATATTCCACTCTTTCAAGAAGCTGTCAATCTTCTTAAAGGAAGGCACTATATACTCAGTGACCTTCCCATTCACAGCCAGTTCCAGCGCTTTCATATATACTTGAAAACGAGCATTTGGGTGGTCCAGCAGATTATAAAGATTGAAGAGGCTGTACAGAGAGACAAACAGCAGATGAGAAGAGCGTAATACATAAATGAAACACTATAACATATGGTAAAAGAATCCTACGACAGATTAGCTCAAAGATTCACACGATCATACATTTTCAAAAGCAATGAAGCTTTGTCATTCGGCTGCTGAACAACCTTAGAAGCTATAGCTTTCACCATTTCAAGGACTTCCTCAGGACTTTTCGCATTCTTGACAAGGCTGCAAATTATGGTGTAGGTACACTCAAGATCTGGTAAGAGGCAAACAACATCAAACTTCTGCCAACAAACATACACAGTATTATGGCCGAGAAAGGACTCTAGCAAACAAATGGGCCAGTGTTGTTATGATACAATGATAAAAGACTGACCTTTTTCAGAGATCTTGGATGATACCAAGTCAGCTGAAGTTACCATTAACGTTGCCAAATCCAGCCACCTTCCAGCTACTATAGACTCCTCTGCCTCACTGCATAGTCTAGTAACTTGGGGCTCTGCAGCCTAAGCAAAGAAAACAATCGTTAATTGAACAGCTCCACACTGCGCCAAATTCTTATGAAATCAAGTGAGACTGCAGTATTCAATTAGTCATTGTGGTTAGAACACGAAGCTGTTCAGTTCGAATAATTTCAGCTGGATAAGAGTAGACTATACTTCGCAATAGTCATATGCATCAAAATCCAAAATAACCGCCAAATTTTCCAATTGAAAACATCTAATTTCCGCATATATTCCCAGAAAAAAAAAACAAACTTTAGCGATTTCGAATTCAATATATATATATATATATATGCATTGGAACGTCCAAAATAATCAATCCTTTGCACATGTTTATGATCCAGATACAAGGGCTCTACCTCGGGACCTGCATCGGCCCAGGCAAGCTGGGAAGTGAAACGGACAATGGCGAGCGAAGGATCTTCTTCGGAGGTGGGAACAATTGTAGTCATTTTTCTGCTGTGGTTCGAATCTCTGGTTCTTTTCTCGACCTAATCCTAAATCCGTAAGAGAGAAATTCTTCAGCAGCAGGGCAGAGCAGAGGGACAAAGGAACAAATGAAAACCCTAATCAACGCTACATCTTTTTCGGTTAAGATTTAAACCGAATCCGGTCCAACAATTAAACAAGGAGGTAAAAAAAACGACTTTTTGTCCATCCAACGGCTATTCGTGCACTAACATTAACGTATAAAATCGAACGGTCATGAGTAACAAGAGTCCACTCCTATTATTTGGCGATCCAGTGAGCAAGGTTTGTCAATGTTTTTTTTGGTTCTTACTGAAAACTTAGAAACACGTTCTCGAGATCTTTAGACTTCAAGAGCCATAAATTGACAAATCTTTGTTTGAAAACACACAAGAAACGGCCAAATCCATAACTTTCCTCATGAACACAAATATCGATCACCAGTTTCAAGGATAGGAAATAAAGTTACAATTTTTACACTTTTTTTTTCAACGGATCAAATGCAGATATCGATCGTCGTGGAAGATACAAAATCATTTGCCAGATCCAGAAGGACCAGATCCAAACAAGTAACCCAGAGAAGATCCTCCACCTGGTGCAGCATGAACCTTCGTAGATGGTCGGTCCTGTTTTCTCAAAAACCAAAACAGAACATTGTGTTACTTAACTCTGTTTCGAATTCTGATTCTCCATACAACTTTTAAACTCAAGAGATCTTGTATTAATACCGTGAGGAAGTTGCCACAGTTTTGTCCCTCTGTTCTGAAGTAGTTATTAGGACTTCCTCTTACACCAGCTGACATCTGTTTCTTCTCCTCCTCCTCCGTCTTGTTTTTATCTCCGGTGGTGGTGGTGGTGGTCGCGGTGGGATTGTTGGGTTTGGGAACAGACTCGCCAGATCCAAAAAGATAACCAAGAGAGCTCTCTCCGCCGCCACTGTTAACTCCTCTAGCTTTCCCCATTTTCCGGCGAGAAAACTCCGCCGCCGATACTTGAAATCCTAACAGTGTTTAACATTAGATTAAAGAAGAATATAGATCAATTATATGAATTTAGATAGTTTTGAACCATCAAAGACACATAGGAGAGAGTAGATTCGTGATCTTCGTAATAACCTTTTTCTGGTTTTTGTTTCCTCTTCTTCTACGATTGGCCGCAAGTCAAGGCAGAGGAACAAGGAGATACACACATGTTACATATATATACACGTGTAAGATAATGTGTGGTGGGATAACATGAAGTTATGGTAGGCACGTGTGGGGTTAAGTCGTTGGTGCATCACTTATAAATTTATACCGGTTTTAGGATCAAACCGGTTTTTTCTGTTGGGTGAAAGTGATGAAACTATAAAAGAGAAAGTACTACAAGTAAAAGAGAGACTCTGCTTGGTAAACCGTTCAGTTGATTTAATGATTATACAATTTTTTGAAGTTAATATTTTTGTTTTCCCTGTGTCTTTAGATAACTTCTTCACCTCATGAGAGCTTGATCCTCTAGACATGGTAGGAGTGATTACATTGGAGAATTGACCACTTAGTCATCAGTTACTGCCAGTATTTTGTTAATGATGTTAGTTTAATGTTTTTCCAATTGGAATGAATGTTAGTCAAATCAATAATTTTGACAATTTTTTAGTTTGTTGTAAAGCCGTCTGTAGCCATGGTTATATACGTAGTATTAAAATTGATTTATATCTTTTAAAAAGGCTAGAATCTCCAGAATAACAATGACAACCCACAAAATACATATGTCATGTACATTGTAGGTAACGAATAGAGGCAGACCATTATGCAAGATGTCTATATATTATTATTATGTTCTTATAGATCTTATACTAGTCTTCCCTAACATTTCTCGTCCATCACATGATGATTTTGCATATCCTAATGGGAGTTCACAGCTAAGAAGAAGAATGTACAATCAATAATTATGTTATCTACATTGACAAACAACAAATATTTTATCAAAAAATATGACCAACAAAATCATATATATATATATATATATATACATATAGTTAAGGAAGATTCTAAACTATCTTGACTCTTTTCTACAATAATCTTGAACCGCTTATTTGTGAAAGCTTAAGAGTATCTTGGCAACGGGAAAGAGTTCACCTTTCTAACTCGTTTTTTGGGAAGCTTGAAGTGACTCTCTTCAACAGTTTCTGAAACTAACATTGCGGGTAAACCCTAGAGATAGAGGCTTAGGTAGGTGGAATCTGCAAATTAGAGCCTCTACAGGTCCCTCTAACATTTCAACGACTTTCCTCTTTGATGGACGATCAGATGGATCTGTTTGAATACACTATAAACCCACCAGAAAAAGTGTTGGCTGTGTTGAAATGGGCTTAGCTATAGAAAAAGTAAAAGGGAGCTTATGTTATAAAGAATACAAAAGGTAAGCCCAACCTACTTGAGCTTCTTTAAGTTTATTGGCCTATTCGCTATAACTCTCTCATGATTTGTTTATTTTATTTTTAATGTTTGTTTTTTTCTTGTAACTTTTGGAAGTAGAAATTCGAAGCTTATCAAGTTAGTGCGAGCTTTTCGGAATTACTCTCTTTTTTGTCAACTTTGCCTGAATATCTTCCACTTTTTCTTTTTTTAGTTTCTGATAAATAAACCCAAAAAGAGGATAAAAAAAGCTCCTCAAAACTCTGACAAAGGAGCTAACCACAATACTTGAAAGCGTTGCCAGAGAACCCATGACTTCAGGGACCATAACAATATGTACGATCATCATCATGATCTTGATCATGACCATCATCATCATCATCCTACGGACGAGATTTTCTCGTTGACTTAGATTTATAAGTGACGTTGAAGGATGGCAATGGACATGTGAAATACTGAAGAAACACCCTCACTTTTACACCCTCACCTGCTGCTACATTGATGAAAGAAAATATATTGTTTTTTTTTTTCTGATAGTGCTGTTTTAAAAACAATACATTTAAGTTTTATTTCTATGGATAAATAAATTCAAGATGACATGACTTGATTTCGATGTAAGTTAAAGATAAGATATCGAGGTTAATAAAAATGGCATCATGAGTCATAACTACATTATGTTTTATAATAATCATTTAATTAGCGTCAACACTTACGATCACCATTTGATGTAGTATTATTTGCATCTTATATACATATATATATATATATATATATATTTAACTGAGTGTGAACGACTTTTAGTGGCCTTATTTATCAAAGTAAGAGTTTGAATCTTTTTTTTAACACTAAGAGCAGCTCCAACGCTGAACTCGACGTAATGGGGTTTTTGGATTTTTTTATTAATGTTTTGAGATATCATTTTTTTATTAATTATTTTGAGATATCATTCTTATTTGTGGACCAACCAAAAATGTCCATGTCATCTTGAACCCCAAATAAATGGACTCTTCAAACTCTTCAGGAAGAGACTGACTGTTTCAAACTTGAGCTTTTTAATATTATTTAAATCCAAAAAATTGATGAACCCCACTTTTAAACCCTGCGTTGGAGCTGGTCTAAGAGTTTGAATCTTTGAATCGAAAATATAATTTAACTAACATCGTTTTGTAGAGTTGAATATACATTTGAGAGTGAAAAAGATAAATAACAGGAGAAAGAGTTGCATCATTTTGGCTGAGAAAAGCATATGGTGCTTACATGGTTTCCATGCTCTCAGTTTATCAATGTTTTCAATGTGATTGATTGTTTATACTATTTTTATTGTTACTATGTTTCCAGTTCCGTCACATGTGTTCAAATAATATTTTTTTTGGGAATTTAAATGAGTAAATTAATTGAAAACTAGAGGAGATGAACTAAAAAGTTCGGAAGGTACAGCATACTTGTGCGCTTTTGAATTAGCTTATGGATGCAGCAGATAAAAAGGGAAAGCCCATATGATTGGAACAACTTAACCAAATAAAATGAACGACTGACTATCTAAACTCCATCTGTCTCCAGAGTCGAGCACAGGCTAATGAAAAATATGCTTCAAAGCCAGAGAAGTTAAATAATTTTTTGGAGCTAATGTTTTAGAGTTTAAGCTAGTCCAAATGGTTTGTGAATAGGTGAAAACACGTCTGGTTAGAAGTTTGTCTGGGTTCAATTCTTCTCAAGCGCATATTTGTCATTTTTTTCTTCTTTTTGCCAATTATTTATGGGATAACCTGCATTAAAAAGAGTTTTAAAAGGCCAATTTTTTTTTCTCGCTTGTAGTTAGAGAAATCTCCGACACGGCTGACTGTCTCATAATATAAGGTGTTTTAAATTTTTAATTTTGCTTTATAACATAGGATGTTCTCTATTTTTAGGCAAATTTTAATTTTGTTGTACTACTTTATAACCAATTGTATTCATTAATTTTTGAAAAGAAAAAAAAACTATCTTCATTTTTGTGCTTTTTTGCTAAAAAAAAATCTTAGATTACAAAACAGAGAGTATTATTTAAGCTTTCTATTGCCATCAACTCGTTATATATATTATTCGATGATTTGCGTATTAGATAACCACACATGAAGGTAAATGTCTTAATGGACAGTCCGTAGAACGATGTCTAGACACGCAATTAAACTTCTAATCCTAACCTTGATATACAGAATTAAGATTACTTTTAAAATAGGAAGAGTTAATTTCCTTCAAAACAAAAAAAAAAAAAAGAACGAAGAGTTAATCTTATGGGACGACAATTCTGTAAGAAAACTGGTTCGTACATTAATACAGAACACCAATAACTTATGCTGTGAATGTGATGGATTTTATATAATTAAATACTTATGCTGTGAATTAAAATCTATAACACACCCATTTTAAGCTTTTTAAGCAGATCAAAATCCAGCAAATAAAATCTAAAAAGTGGAAAGATTGCTATAATCATTATAGAATCCTTCATAGTCTCATAGACCGAAAAATGTAGATCACATCGTTGGTTTGATTAAAATATCTGATCTAATCTTAGTTAGTTACGAGCAATATCATGGTTTGATTTTCGTACTTTCCAATGAGGCATTCTGCGTAGAAAGAGTTTGGTAGTAGTGGGCAGATTAGGATTATATGCTTAGGGAGTATCAAAGTGATCATGTTTTTTAATTAGCCACTAGATCCTCTCACCAAAACAACCTTCAGTGCTGGCTCGTATTTTAACCAACTGCTTTGATATTATAAGTTTTTGAGTATATACGAAGGAAGCACCAAATTGCCATGTGCATATATATGATGAGAACTATTATCTAATACATTAAAATGTAATGTAGATGCCAAAACTTGCATGCTTTGAATTGGTAATTTGTTTCTTGACTTTTCTTATTTTCCATTTTAATCCATACACCATACCATTAATAGTGTACCTAATAGTAATGGCTTGGTTCAACTTCCAACCAATGTTCATTGATAACACACTTTTTAGTAAATGTTTTATAGTATATTTTTTATGATTTTTTCCAAATTAAGTGTCATTTTAGATTTCTAATACAAATTTTTAGAAATTATTTCAGTTTTAATCCTAATTAGGTAGATAAAATTTAAAAATATATCAGCAGAAAAAATATAAAAAATA
This sequence comes from Eutrema salsugineum, assembly GCF_000478725.1. Taxonomy (NCBI): domain Eukaryota; kingdom Viridiplantae; phylum Streptophyta; class Magnoliopsida; order Brassicales; family Brassicaceae; genus Eutrema; species Eutrema salsugineum. Next base: position 5,172,766 of record NW_006256829.1, on the reverse strand, counting down.
GCCTTTCGTCTTGCCACAAAAAAAAAAAGAAAAAAAAAAGCCTTTCGTTCCTTAGGGAACATGAAAATACTCCCGGCGATGTCTATTATCTATGTTCCATGAGTTGACCTAATTGATGTGTATAGCGAAACAATATGTACGTTATATGAAAGATTGCTTTTATATTAGTAATGCCTAAAAAGTTAGGGATAAATCATAAATATTTAAGAAACAGTCTTACGAATCGCATTTCTATGACAGAATTTATGACTTTGTCTGCCATTTGCATACACATGTATAACGAAATTAACAACATTTTTCCCTAGTATATTTAGCTTTAATTAATTCATTTCAACTATTAACTTTTTAAGTAATTACACTTTCTCTAATTCGTTAAATTAGCTGTCTTGCATTTTTCTTACGTACTCTGATAGTTTGATACCTACATCTAAATGGTTTTCATTTTTCACACGTTTAGTTTTTACATACCCAATACTAACATTATTCTATCATATATGTTCAGTCTAGATTAAATTAAGAAATGATATGGAAAATTGTATAGAACTATACTGTTTTGGTTAAACAAATTTTTTCTCAAAAAAAAAAAAATTCTATCACAAATTTTACATGAATATACAGTGTAAGTACACATTACATAAATGATTTGTGCGTGTAGTGTTTCTTGTCAAAATCAAAGAGAAAAGAAACCTACACTTAAAATTAATGGTGAAACTCAACAAATGTTGAAAGGGTGGGTGATAATCATGTGCCAATAATTGAATTAAAATGAATAATGAGACTTGTCACAAAAGAAACCACACTACGAGGTCTGATTTTATTTGAACGTAATCACTAACAATAATATTCGTATGCTATTTCAAATCAAAGTTGATTTTTGCTTCATGTGATCATGTTTCCCTTCTATTTTCTGTTGCACTTGCCTATCGTTTCCCACTACTTTTCTTTTTGTTTCCATTTCGTAGGTTTACCCTATATAAACACTTTTCATCTCTTAAATTCAGTGTAAATACGTAGCATAGATCAAACATTCGTACGGATAATGGATATATATATTGTTGTTATATATTTTTCTTGATTCTTGTTATATGTTGACAAAAAAAAATTGTTGTTATATTTCATTGGTCATGAACATATGTGGACTTTAAAGAATTTGATTGATTCTGATGAATGGGTTCAACTTACATGATGTCATAGTCATAGACGATACATGCATGGCGTGATTGATGTGTGATACATATGTACCGTTTTGGGAATTAAGGGTCAATGCAAAAAGTCAACTTGGAAAAGCACATTACCGAAACAAAACAAGGTCCATGTTCAACTTCTTAGTTCGACGTTCGTACTCTCTTTTTCACGCATTCTCAAGTTTCTAAAACACATCAAGATCTTTGGGAACGACAAATATCTTTCATATATAAAGGTTAAGTAATTTTGCATATGTCTGCGTTTTTATTTCAACGACAAAATGAAAATCGATTAAGTATACACCAACTCATAGAGGATTAATAATCTTATTTATTTGTATGGTATAGAAAATAGTTTTTTTTTAAGAAATGATAATTACAAGTTACGTTTATATCATTTTATCAATAGATGTATGTATGTATATATTTTTAATTTATATATACCATATAAAATAAAATGCATAAATATGAATAGTTTTGAATCTTTAACAAATAAAATGAGTAGTTTATTACTAACATGCGCCTCCATATGTTTTTACTTTTTACAGATGACACGAGAATTGTGATGTATGTTCCGTCAATTCACTATTCTGCTAATGATAATTAATATAAACTTTTTTTAATTAATATAAACTTTACCATCATATGTGGTAAGTTTTATTTTAATTTAAAATATGTCATTCGTTGACATAAACACATTAATTATGTCATTATATTCTTCAATCTTTTTAATATTTTCATGATTTTGTTATTTCGATTACAAAGGTTAAACTCGTCCGACCTTAATCTTTTCAGAAACAGAACCGATACGTCTTATTAGTTGCAGTAACTTATAAACTCGTATATTTCTGCATTCCAATCCAAATAACCGGTTAAATCACTATAAATCAAAGAAAGAACCTGAAACACGCTTAGTAACGACTAGGATGATGATTCTTGATTCGCAACTCTCACTAATTGCCCATGTGCAGCATATTCCTTGGTTACTTCCAAGACCACAGCTTAATTTCTTAAAAATGATAAAATAAATCAAATCATTATAATACAAAACAAATAAATAAGTTCACAAACCCCACCTTGTTCACAGCACATAGTTGAACAAAAGCACGTGATCCGCCCAAAAGGTGTTTAACTAGTACATCGCATGACATAAACTCTCAAATCAATGTATTAAACTCTAAATAAAACAAAAACCAAAAAGACATTATTCTACCTCATAATAGAAGCTTAAGTTCCTCAAATTAAAGTTCATTATTATGCCTTATATAATGATACATTATTCGAAATATAAAAAATATATATCTGGTCGTTTATAACTTACATGTGCACATTTTCAAATCTAAATATGATTTATGATTTAACGGAAACATTATTATAACTCACTAGGCTATGATATATGTAGTTCACTTTAAATGTATAAAAAAAGATATGTAATTCGAAAGAATCAGAATTATGATAACATGACTCTTTAAAATATTAGTATTCCATTTCCAGAATTAAATTATATTTTTGTGAAGCCCAAAAAAAAATTCTTTTGTAAGACCCACCAATCTAAGACCATGCAAACTTTCTTCCAGTGCACCAATCCACTTTATTCCTCCTATACAATTAACTGTAATTGTTTTTGGCCATTAGTTTCCTCTCTTATTTATTAGGTTTTTCTCTTTATATATCTACATTTAAAAAAAAAAAAAAATTTCTGCTGTCTGTCTCTGACAAACTCCACATGCATATGTAAAAGGGCACCAAAGACTTCTGAGACCCACCCACATTATGTTGTCCACATGGATGTGTAAGGAAACCTCTTTTTTTTTTCATTTCTTATTGCCTTTCTCTGTTCAATAATCAAAATTTATATTAGTGATTCTATCATCTAATTTGTGTTTATAGAAATGAATAAGAGTAGGATGTAAAAAAAAGTGTGGATATATTCACCATTGGTTACCAAAAAAAAGCCACAGATTCAAATAAATAAATGAAAAAATTCTCGGATTATCGTATAAACCCACAAAGATAAGGGATTATCCAATATCATTTGTCTTACTAAATTAAAAAGAAAAAAAAAAGAATTTAGTTTTGTCTGTGCTTTCATGTGCATCACTTTCATCAAGATGCATAAAAAATAGATACCTCATTATTCCCAAGCAGATTTTTTTCAGTGCTTCGTCATAAATTTTTATTTTAAAATTATTAAAATATTAAATAATTCAATTACATTCTCTTACATGTATAAATCTACGGATACACACGTATACATGTGTACACGCATGTGTATATACATTTCATAACGGATGTTTATATATGCTTCAAAAGCTTCTCCATATAATTGTAGGGAGAGCTCTTTGCCTTTTACAGACTCATTTCTCTGAAACATCACAAACAAAAAAAAACTTTTTTTTCTTCTCTTCTTTCTTCTTCAAGGAACCCTCCAAGAGAACAAACACAGAGAAACCTAATATCTTGTCTGGTCATAACTTCACAAGTAGCTTTACCTTTGTCTTAATGCTGGGTTATTCTTTGTCCTCTTGTCTCTTCTTCTTCTTCTTCTCCCTCTTCCTCCTCTGAGACACTAAACAAAGGTTTTCAAGAACTGATATGAGAGAATCCCAGAGTTCCATTGTTTTTTAGAGTCAAAACCTTCTGAGACCAGAGCTAATAAGAAGAAGAAGATGTCGGCGAAGCTTTTGTATAACTTGTCGGATGAGAATCCAAATCTGAATAAACAGTTTGGATGTATGAATGGGATCTTTCAGGTATTTTACCGGCAACATTATCCGGCGAGACGTGTTGCCGGCGCCGGAGATGAGCTCAAGTCTCTGCCTTCATGTAACATTTCTCTCCCTTCTCTGTCTTAAGGCTTTCCTTGCAATGTCATCATATCCATTAAAACCTGAAGAAAAAGTTTCAGAGAAAAGTTCTTCAACATAAGACGTTGTTTTTGTATTCTAGTTTCTGACTAAGATCCTAAATCTAAGATTCAGGACCACAAATGAAAGAAACCAAAGCTTTAGAACATGACTTGTCTATAGATGGTCATAGTGTCTAAGTTCGCTATACTTATCTATAGGTTTATATCTAACGCAAGTACGCAACTAAGTATTGGTTAAAAGCTAAATTTGAGTTGGGATTTTTTGGCAGGCAAAGCAAGTGACAGTGTTGGTGATACCAATATTTCAACGGACAGCAAGGAAACGGTAAGAATCTGTATCCAGCAGAGATATGATAATTTCCACGGAAGAAAATGGATCTAAAAAATGATTTTAACTGGAATTGCAGGAGAAGAGTAAGAAGAAGAAGAAGGCTGCAAAGGAGAAACAGAGGGGAGCCTCCTCTGAATCGTCCTCGAGGCTGTCATTTTCTTCTTCACCATGCTCCTCGAGCTTCTCATCTGCAGATATCAGCACCACGACATCTCAGTTCGAACAACCCGGCTTGATTCAAACGAATAATGGTGAGAATCCGGTAAGAGAACCAACCTACGGGTCGCCAAGGTTGGGCGGTTTAATGATGCCGAGTGATTTAAGAGAGCTTGTGAGAAGCTCCATTCATAAGGAGACAAGAACCAGAGATGAAGAAGAAAACTTGTCTCAGCAGCCTAAATCAGCCAGAGCTAATGTGTCTCTTCTCAAAGAATCATCACCATCTCGGAATTCTAATGAATGGAGCGAAGGACGCAGAGTAGTGAAGCTGAAAGACAGTCCTCGGTTCTCTTATGATGAGAGAGAGGCGAGAAAAACAGGCGCCAAGTTGAAAGAGACACCAAGGTTGTCGTTAGACAGTAGATCAAATTCATTTAGGAGCGCAAGATCTAGCTGTTCACCAGAGCCGCAAGAGTTTGTAACGGGTCACAGAAGAACAACATCGAGTGTCGTTGCCAAACTAATGGGTCTTGAAGTCATTCCAGACGAGTCTGTGAACGATCAGAACAGAGGGAACCAGAACCGCTTCTGTGACTCCCCAAGGCCAACCTCTCGAGCGGAAGCAGATCTACAAAGATCAAGAAATTCTGATTCAGTCAAGAAGATGATGCCTGCTAAGTTTCCAATGAAAGCAGCCCCATGGTCTCAAGTGGATGGTGCCAAGACCCAAGGTATAGCAGCTGACGCTGCTACTACACTGACAGTTTATGGTGAGATACAGAAGCGGCTTTCGCAGCTTGAATTCAAGAAGTCTGAGAAAGATCTCAGAGCTCTAAAGCAAATACTTGAAGCAATGGAGAAGACGCAACAGTTGATAAGCAAAGATGATGACAACAACAGTCTGAGTTCAACCAACTTTATGCAGAGAGCTGATCAGCCCATTCCATCTGCAACAACAAGCCCGTCGTCCAAGAATTTAAGATCTTCCTCCATCGTGGTTATGAAAGCAGCGGAGGCTGCAGTCTTCAAAGAGACAGGAAATTGTGGTTCCACCTCTTTCTCGCCACGGAGTGTTGCTTTACCAAATGTCAAGGTCGCAAACCTGAGGCAAACCCAGAAAGTCACTCAGAGGAAGCAGAGCGGCATGGATGTGACACCGAGGCCGGGCTTTTACAAGGGCCAGACAGATTCTGCAACGAAAAACACTACTACTAGACCTTTACAATCGAAAAGCGACATGATGAGGTCAGGAAAGAGCCAGAAGCCTAGTGTGAGCCCAAGAACACAGCCAAAGAAGCTCGCGTTCGAGAAGCAGTCTCGACCAACGTCTCCAAAACCAGAGCCAAACAAGATCCAGAGACAACAACTCAGTAGGCAACAGACAGAGTCAGCTTCCCCAAGAAGAAAACCAGGGATAAAATCTCGCGTTCAGCAGCAATCCGAAGACCATTTCAGTGACGAAACCAGTGACTTGAGAAGTCTAAGATCTGACAGCAACATAAGTTTGACCTCTAACCTTGACATCGAAGGTACAAGTAGATATAAATATGAGAGGAATAACGACATCACCGAGCAGCACACCCCAAAACAAAGGGTACAAGCTTTTCTTCTATCTCAAATTCACGACACAAGTTGTTCACTACTACATGTCTCACTGAATCTCATCTGTTTATCAATGCAGAGTCCAGAGTTGGGAATGAGGTCGTTGCCAAAACCTCTCAAAATTACAGTGGAGCAGCCCAGCCCGGTTTCAGTTCTTGATGTAGCCTTCGACGAAGATGAGTCACCATCCCCTGTGAGGAAGATATCCATTGTCTTCAAAGGTGAGTCACTGAGAAATTTTTAAATGCAATTTTTCTCCGAGATATGATCATTGGTATTGAACTCGTTACATTTATCGAAACTACATATATCCAAAACAGATTGCCAGTTTTGATTGGTTAAAGTTCTCACCTTTACTATTTCTCTTGCCACAGAGGACGATAATCTAGGTTCTGAAGAGTCCCAGTGGATGAACAAGCAGCGCAACATATGTAGATCGATTGTGTGGCCTGAGAATAACGCGAGTAAGCAGCCTGATGCCGAACCTATTATGGGTTTCATGGATGAAGGTGTTGAATTCAAAAATGGTGACGACAAGTACATCTCAGAGATACTGCTGGCATCAGGGCTTCTAAGAGATATCGACTACAGCATGATAAGCATTCAGCTGCACCAAGCACACCTACCAATCAACCCGAGCCTTTTCTTTGTCCTAGAACAGAACAAGACAAGCAATCTGAGTCTACAGGACGACAAACACAAAGCCAGAGGATTTGGACAACAACAGACAGCGAACCTGATAGACAGAAGCAGGAGGAAGCTCGTATTTGACACCATCAACGAGATCTTAGCTCGCAGATTCGCTGCAGAAGGATGTACAAAGCAACCATCCATGATATCATCGATCAGGCCGCTGAGGACAACTGAAAAAAGTTCAAGAGGGAAAGAACTTCTGCAAACTCTGTGTTCAGAGATTGATCAATTACAAGATAAAGCAAAGTGTATCTTGGATGAAGACGATGAAGACCTCATTTGGGAGGACCTGCAAAGCCAAGGCATGAACTGGAAGGAGATTGAAGGAGAGACACCGGGGTTAGTGTTAGACATTGAGAGGCTAATCTTCAAGGACTTGATTAGTGAAGTTGTGACAAGCGAAGTTGCAGCTTTTCCAAAAATGCTCAGTGGGCAACCCGGGCAGCTTTTCCATAGCTAGTATGCATTATTAATCATCACTTAGAATTGTAAATGAAGGAATCAAAATCATCGATTTTACAGAGTAGAGAACATTTGGTTTCTTAGTTCTCTGAACCTTTTCTTGTGTTCTCTTCTTAGTTGTTTATGTAAAAACTCAACTCAGGATAAAGCTCATGATGTTGTATTAAGATGATTATTTCAGAAAACCTCAATTAATGTGAAGACCCGACACCACTTCTTTTCCAACAATTCCGAAATAAGTTTGATTTACTAACTTTGTAACGCCTACAGGAAAATCGATAGTCACTAGAAATGAGGATATTTTATCTCCATTTGAAAAAGAATGTTTCACCAGCAAATGATGCTAAAGACCAAACATGATTCTCTTCCTCCAGCAGTTTGAGTCAGTAAAAAATCTCTTTTCCCTAACGAGTCACGTGTTCAATTGCAAACTATCACTAAACTCAAGATGCATAGATATTCCGTCTACAAATTCTAATTGACAAAATACCTATTTTACATCTGTGTCAATAGTTTCCCGCTTTTCTTCGCGTTCTACCTTCTTCTCGCTCTTGTTGTCTCCATCCTCTTCAAACCAACCCTTTTCCTCTAAGCTCGGCTTTACCTTCCAACACATAGAGGCCTTTCGAGTCCCAATCTTGAAACGAAGCAAAGCTCGTTGTGTTCTTGCACCATCTTTTTTCTCTCCATCCTCTGTTTCAGCTAAAATGGTCTTCTCGTTGATCACATTAGATGGAGCATCTGCCTCAAGGGGTCGAATATGATGGCTCTTGTTCATTTGTTTCTCAGGAACGTGGCTAATGCTAACTTCTTCATTCGGAAGCTCCGACAGGCAAAACACCCGTGGCACGTTCTTCTCTCCAACCCAAACAGGTGCCGCAAGAAATGGGTTGCCTTCCGGTTCCTCTGTTGGTTTCTGAACATCTATTTGATCCATAGATTTCTGAACTTTTAACCTATCAACGTCGACAGACTCCTGCATGTTCGCCAAAGACGGTCCATATTCTTTACTTCGCATATCTCCTTCTATTTTGTCAACATTAGTCTCCTCCAACCCGTTAGACACCTTGGTTTCGGGAAAAGCAGGAAGCCAAACTGGAATATGCTCATCTGGTGGCTCTACTCCAATCTCAGAGAAGCTAGGAGCTGGTCTTTTCCCTTTGTTGAAAGGGAAACGGGGAAGAGAATAAACGAACGGCGTTTCCTCCGCTTCACCTGTATAACGAATAATATCCTTGACCACACCAGAATCAGCAAGACAATGCTCAACATCAGGGGCACCGTCGAAACCCAATCCAGATCCCAAATCCTCCAGTGCTTGAACAATGTCCAGAGCATTACCTTCTACTCTACCAGCCATATTAGCATAGAACTGCGTAGTCTTCCCAATGCTTTGAATGTATTGGATCACTACGTCGGTTAGTGTTTCGAGCGCAGACTCTTGGAAAGAACTGAATCTCGCACCTTCGCGTGCCTGTGATTCCTGATAAGTGCTAATCTCGACTCCCTCGCATATCTGAGCCACGGCCATTCTAGCTAGGGCGTACGCAAAATCATTGCCACGAAAAAGATTTCTTTTCCCGTGTAATTCTCTCCGCTGACTTCCACCCTCCCCACCTCCATTGGTCATATTCAACCCTTATTACAACTTTGCACAGCGTAAAATGTAGAACCATTTCTTGAATCAACTCAAGATGCGCATTCCTTTGAGATCAGAAATATTGTTAATTCATTCCCACACGAGTTCTCCTCTCGGTACCTTAAAGCGCAAAAGAAGGGAACAAAATCAGAATCGACATCGAATTGAAATAAAAATTGAGTTATAAGAACCCGTTTGGCCAATACAGGTAACGAAAACTAAACTTGAATAAAGATCAATTCTTCCCCAAAAAAAACCACTACTCTCCCCAGCAAAACCCTAGAAAGTTCACGACATAAGAGCGCACCAATTAAAGAGAATTCGATAAACGGAATTGAAATGCTTACCGGAGAGTAAGCCTTCCCCATTGTCAAAACGCCGGTGCAGCAGAATCAACGAGGAAGAAGGGTCGGACGGAGTCGGAACCCAGGGGCGAAAAAACTAGAGAAGGAGCGAAATTGGAAGAAATTTAGGGCTTGCGGAGGAACCAAGACACCCAAATCGAAGTGGAAAGGCGCCAAATTCAAGGGCTGAGAGAGCGATTAAACCCAGCTTAAACCCCTCGATCCAGAGAGAGAGACAGATATTGAAAGTGTGAGTTTTTCGTCCTTACTTATAAGCGGAAGCAGATGATTAAAGGAAAGAGAGAATGATAACTTCACGACCGAGCAGATAGAGATCCCGTCACAAATCTCCATCCTCTGACACGTGTCTTTTTCCTTTTTTTAGTTAAAATACATTTTTTCGCTCCAGTGATACTAATTAGCAAGATCCATTCCATATATATATATATATATTTTTTTTTTTTTCTGTTTGAAAAACTCCGTAAATCTTACTCGTGTGATGAAGTCACATGCAATAATTTATCCATAAGAACAAACTGAATTCATATGATTATTTTTCTTTTGTTTAGATGTTAATTTATCGTTAAGTTTAGACGTTACGCTGAAAATAAATTATGAATAAACCTTCTAAAGTAATAGAATGGGAAAAAACAATTTTAAAAATTTTAAAGGACCAAAATTTCTGTTTTCTTATCAATCAACAAATTAAAATTGTCCTTAAATTAATTTATTAGCTAAATTGACAAAATGCTGAATACATATACTGGGAAGGCTTGGTTGGCTTGGCTATATGATAGTAAACATCGAACGGCCTTGAATTAAACACCAAACCCATATTGTAACTTGTAGTGTAAGTTGTGTAACAAGTTAGACCATGCCTATAGGCTACAGAGATAACCTTCTGTTTTTTTTTGTGTATCTTTCATTCTTCAGTCTCTTGACTGATCTAATCACACGTTAAAATGGACCAAAAAAGCAAGAGAACCAGCGGTTCCGAAAAGCTTTTTGCGATTGCGTTTCAGAGGCTTGCTTTGAAAACGACGACTTCCTTTGTGGCGGTAGGTGATTCGGCGTATGAGTTGATGGGATGAAGTAAAATTGTGGCTGCGAACGCGGCTGATGAGACAGTTCCAGCCGCTTATCAAAAAAGTTCCGTCTGGATTCCATAGTCGGCGTTTTGACACTTCCATCTTCATTATGCAGTCTGTCATTATAGAACCAAACAAAGATGAATTTTTGATTCAGATTATAAGAATTAGGGAAATGTTTTCTTGATGTGCAAGCATAAGGATTGAACACAGAGCAGATTTGTACATTGGGAATGTGAAAGAAGAGATACTGTTGTTGCTCCTGTCTGAACGACAACAAATGCTTGGATCGTCTTGTATAATTTCCTTAACATCTTCTACTTCTTCTTGTTCTTCATCTTGTTTAACGGATGCAACTGAAATTTTGTGTTCTTCTCCTTTGATGTCATCATCACACTCAGAGTCTTGTGATTCCATAACCGGGAGAAGGGAAACAACCGAGTTTGTTTCGGGTATTTGGCTAACCAATTCGTTCGATCTATGTGTTTCATCCAATTTTAACGCATCTGCTAACCAAATGATTTCATGTTCTCGATAGAGACTAACATTCTCCATGTATAGGTTAAAACTCGATGCGTCAGAGACTACACTCCAATCGATTGAGCCAACCGGTTTACGAAAGAGAGTCGAGGAAGGAATTCGGTTTGTGTTGTAACCAGTTTCTGTGTCCATGTCTTCGATATGATTCTGATATAAAAAAGACCAAATACAAAAATTGTCAGATTTAGAGCAGTAGAAAACTAGAGTGTTGTAATTGATTGCTGTATCTTATATATTTGCCATTGTGATGAAGATAACCTGGAAAATAAGAAGCTTAAGAAATAATCTAAAAAGTGTTTTGTGCTTTCGCTTGTGTGGTAAAAACAAAATAAGATTTATAGAAGGTTTTTTCTTTTTCTTGTTAGTTGCTGTTGTTGTTTGTTAACTATTAAAGTTGAAGGCATTAGTTTATGGCGTTTGTTAAATGCGCCGGAACGTTTAAGGACATATGTAAGCAATTAGTTTGTAGTTAACGAAGTTTAGTAATGAGGTTAATGTGTTTGTGTGTGTGTGTATGAAGATAAACTGATCAATAATTAATTTATCCTGTTCTGTTACTATTCCACTATTTTTAGCAAAAAGACGGTAAGCTCGAGAAAAATCATTAGTATTGGACCTATTGATGGAGAGTTTGAATAATTTAATCAACAAACGTCAAAAAAGGAAGAAGGTAAATCTAACAGAAATTCAATGCTACTTAAATTTATACATTTTATAATGAGAAAATTCCTCAAACTAATCTTTAAGGTTAATGAAATGACAAACATAGCCTAACATATTGAGGGGCTTACTAGACTAACCTTACAAAGTTGGTTTAAGTCCATTTTATCCAGATGTTGAATATTATTACGAAAATGCCATTATGATTTTTTTTTATAATTTTTTTTTCGAAAAAACTTTAATTTTGAAAAAAACTTTTCAAAAAATCGAAATTTTTTTTGACGAAAAAAAACATTTTTTTTAAACGAAAAAAGCAAAAAAAAAAAAAAATACAAAACTAAAAACTAAAAAAAAAGAAACCCTAATTCAGCCGTTTTTTTTTCTCTCATGGAGCTGCTCTTCTTCTTAATCTTTTCATTCCTCTCTTGCTCTCCTCTTTATCTTTTCTTTTGTTTTGTTAAATTTTGTTGTATGAATATGTATTATTTATGAACTTCAAAGCTTCAATGTTTCATATCGAGAAAAACACAACTAGTTCTACCGATTTTTTGTATCAAGAAGCCTCCAACGTTTCCAAGCTCGGAGATCTAGATCTTCCCATGGTTTCTACAATTCATTCTGCTATTATGTGAGTTTTTTTTTCATTTTTTCGAATTCTTTGATTTTTTTCTAGATCTGGGTTTTTGGATCTAATATCAACGATAAACTATGGAGATGTGGCGGTTGGCGGTGACTCTTAAGCAACATTCTCGCTGCGTCGCGCACAACCGCAGTGGATAGACGTTGTTTCGATGGAATGGTGATGTTGTGGAGGTTGTCGGCGGCATAAATTTTTTTTTTTCAGGTACGTTTGGTAGATATATTTGGAAATCGATTTTGTATCTTTTTGGTTGTAAAGTTCATAATGTGTGATGGTAGATTTATTTGAAAAACGGTATGTAGTTTGGTAGATTATTAGTTATTTGATGGTAGATATATTTAGAAAACGAAATGTGGTTTGGTAGATTTATTAGTTATTTGATGGTAAAATTATTTTAAAAAACGATGTCATTTGGTAGATTTATTAGTCATCTAATGATAGACTTATTTGTAAAACGATGTGATTTGGTAGATTTATTAGTCATTTAATGGTAACTTATTTGAAAAATGATATGTGTTTGGTAGATTTATTAGTTATTTATGGTAGATTTATCAGTCGTATATATTTGAATTTTATATATGAATAGCAATATTTGTTTATTTTTTTCTGACAGATTATGGGCTTTGCCATGGTGAACAAATCTTTGAAGGGATATCCAGCACCGATCCGACATGTTTTACTATGAATTGTAGATTTACATTTGATAGATTTGTTTTGTATATCTATATTTGAATTTGTAAAAATGATAATTAGATTTTGAATGATAATATTTTTGTTTTCAAATTATATTTGTCGTAAAACTTTGATCCAGACATTTCACATTTTTATCACATTTGCTAGTAATGTTATTATTCAATTTAATTTATTTCTTTACTTTCACTATGATGTATATCATAACTGAAATCATTTGACATTGTGATGTTGTAAAAGTTTATGTAAATAGAGTTAAATGTAACAAATATTCAAAAATAAAAATCAAAAGATCATAAGTTAAGAGATGGTTATTACAAATATGACATATATGTTCAAAGTTAATATGAAAAGCAAAGTTATCTTAGAGAAAAGATATATCATAGAAATAATATTCATGTTATAAATTTTTGATCATTTATTATGGGATCTATATCGTAAAGACCAATACTCATCTGTGATTGAATCACAGTTAACCGACATAATCTTAGCAAACTCATGCAAAGAAAACGTCAATGGTAACAAAACCAAGTCAAATATAACCATGGAACAAGTCTACCATATGTACGAAACCTGTTTAACATACAACATTCCAAAACAAGTATACCAAACCGCTGGTTTTTTCGTAGATAAGAGAATATATTTAGGACAAAAAAGTAATTTCAATCCAAAAAGTCAAATGTCTGCCAAACATTAACAACTAAGTCTACCTCAAGCATGAAAAATAACTCTACCATATAAACAAGTCTACCATAAGCATGTCATATGTCTACCAGATCAAGGTTATCTCTGTAAATACCAAACTTAATTAATCTACCACATTATTATTTCAAGAAGTCTACCATACGGTCGATAAGTCTACCAAATTACATAAACTCTACTAAACATACAAACAAATCTACCAACATCTTGTAAGTCTACTTCATGTCATTATTAATCTACCACAAATAAGAATGAAATTTATTTAAAATATAAGTCTACCATAAAACAAACATATCTACCACAAAACAAATAAATCTACCAACAGTTTTTAAGTTTACCTCATGTAACATATAATCTACCACTCACCGGAATGAATTTTAAGTGAAATAAGTCTACCACAAGTCAAACAAATCTACTACAATAGCGAAAACTCTACCAACTATATATAACTCTACCATTAAACAGATATATCTACCGCACGTATTGACAACTTTTTTCACATAAATCTACCGCTAAAGGAAATAAGTCTACCAACTCAGAAAATAAATCTACTTCATTATCAATAAATCTACCGAAAAAGTCAACTATGCAAGAAAGTCAACGCTTTTTTTAACAAGTCTACCAAAACTTTTGACAAGTCTGCCATTCATAACAACAAATCTACCGAAACATAATAAATCTACTTCTCATCGTCAAAACTCTACAAAAAAAAATCTACCAACAGTTAAAAACTCTACCAACTCTTGAATAAATCTACCATCGCCCTAATAACTCTACCAACAAAATTTCTGCGTTGACCAAATTTTCATAAGTCTACTGTCATTGCTTGGTAGAGTTATTAATTTTTGAGCGCATAAATCTGCCTACGTGACATTAAAAAAGTAATGGCATTTTCGTAATAAGGTTTTTTTCAACAAAGGTGAAAAGAGTGTTTTGGGTATGTTAGGTTAGTTTTGTAAAAAAAATAAAAATGCGTCGAATAAGTAATATAGATACTTTCTAAGGTTAGTGTAGTAATCCTCCCTTTTATAATTGATTCTTTTCTTTTCAAAAAAGTTTAATAATATTCGATTCAGATTATTAACCAACTTCTTTGGTCTCTTTTGACACAGTTAAATTTCGGATTTAGTTTCTGATTCATATTCGGTTCAGTTTTTACTTTAAAAAACTAGAAAAATAATTGTTTTTAATTAGTGTTATAATTCTTAATAAAAAATTAAATATATTTGATTCAGTTAAGGTTCTCTCAGATTTGATTAAATTCAGATAGTTATGGTTATTTTTATTTTTTGTCGCCACTAAATCATTTTATTGGTTTACAATTTACATGTTAATATTTATTTTTCTGTCGAAAGGTTTTTTACATATAGTATAAATAGAAGCAAAATAAAGAAAACAAAAAGTAAGATAGGCCTTACGAGGGCCCATCTTTGAGATTCAAAGACTTTGGGCCCAAAATTGATCTGATCTCAGTCGTCGAACCGCAAATTGCCCCTGGTTTGAGTACACTCGGTTCGAATCAGCCCGGACAGAGCTAAAGGAGGTTAGTTTCGTAATAATTTCCTTAAACCCTGCTCAGTGATTTTAGTTTCACAATACTCTTCTCCTCGAGTCAGAACCCTAATTTATCTCCGTGTTCTTCTTCTTATTCTGGTTGCTCTGTAACAAGCGATTGGAGAAGTTAGAGGCGAAAATGGATGTTGAAGGAGAAGATGCAGCTAAGGTAATCCACGTGAAGTTCGTGACGAAGCTTGACTCTCCGTTCGAAGCTCCTGTCAGACCCGTCGTTATCCCTTCCAATGTCACTCGTCTCGGTCTATCAACCATTGTCAACTCTCTTCTCACTCTCGGTAGACTTTTCTCTCCCTCTCTATCTTGTACCTTGATGATTTTTTTAGGGGGTTCAGTTTCGATTGCTGCTGCTTTTTGGTCTTATGTTATAAATTTGTGAAATCCAAAATGTATTTATGGGATGCTGGTCTCATTCTCATGCGAGAGTGTGTTAGGTCTGTTTCAGGCATTTGCTTTTACTTATGGATTCGAGCGTACTTGAGAACATCTATAAGTGATTACCTGAATTTATGTAATTTGCATTCTGAGGTTCATTTTTTAAGGTATATAAGTGATATCTTTGGATGAACAGAGAACACTGAGCCGTTTGATTTTCTGATCGATGGGGAGCTTATTCGAATGTCACTCGGAGAGTTTCTTCTGGCAAAGGGAATATCGGCGGTAATGTCTTCAATACTAATCATCCACTAAACACATAAACTTTTTCATATCGTGAGGCACAGCAAATTTATCTTGGAAACATATAGTTAACTTTGATTGTTGGTTGCTGCAGGAACGAACTCTTGAAATCGAATACATAAGGGCTGTGACTCCACGAAAGGAGGAAAATCCCTCATTGCATGATGACTGGGTCAGTGCGGTTGATGGTTCTTCTCCCAGGTAATGTTGTTTATCTCCACTTCATTACTTGATAAGGTAGAATGGCGTTATAAGTTGACGTCTTTTCCGATTTTTTCTTTTTATTTTACACCAGTAATTTGATTTAAAAAAACGTATTCAATCATTTGCGTTACCACCTTTTGGTTGATGCCATATGGAAAATCATAGAACTGTTTAACGGGTTAATGTACTCGATTGCCTTATCATTGTTGTTGGGATTATTCTTCACCTCTTCGTTCTGTGGGTTTTGCTTTAAGTTAAACAAATTTGGGTCAGCCAGTGACTGTTATGATGTTAAAGGATTAATATAATAATTTGTTCTTGTTTGTAATCGTTGTGTAAGTGGTTGTCCTAAACTCAGTTGTTGTCATTTGCAGGTTCATTTTGACGGGCTGTTGTGATGGCTTAGGAAGGTAATCAATTGACTCATTTATTATATCTTGTATGCTTCTGTTTATTGTATTGCTGTCAACATTTGCAAGAATCTGAGCTTTTTTTTTTGTTTTTCTTCTGATAAGGTTATGGAGCTCTAGTGGATCGTGTACACACGTTTTAGAAGGCCACTCTGGGGCAATCTCCTCTGTTGCTTTTGTTAACTCCAATGGTATGAGCATAGCATGAGAAATCTTTACTATGCCTGTTTGTTACTAGCAAATGATATTATCAAGAAGGATTTTGCCTTTCGCTCATAGGTCACTTCCTTACCTTATCTAGTTTATTTTTGTTGGGTTGATTCGTGGATCTAGGTGCAGAAACTGTTACTGTAGCCACTGCTTCGAAAGATCGGACATTGAGATTGTTTAAGGTAAACATGGATAATATATAACCAACGGTTTTAATTTTCCGGTCAACTAAAGTCATCTCTTTCTTTATAAAGGTTGATACAGCTGAATCTGTTGACTCTACTACAAGAGTTAGGGCTTACAAGATATTGCGTGGGCACAAGGCGTCAGTGCAAAGCGTTGTAGCTCAGAAATCCGGGGACATGGTTTGCTATTACCCCTTGCGCTTACTTTGTGTATTGCAAGTGAAACTACTTTGTATTTCATCGTGCTCATCTGCTGTTTTATATAATATAGGTCTGCTCGAGTTCATGGGATTCAACAATCAGTTTATGGCACACAAATGATTCTGCATCAGAAGGCGAGTCATTTGCAGTGAAGAAAAGAAAAGGGAATAATCAGGCCGAGGAATTCCAATCAGAGGTACCCGCAATTAAGCCTGGATGATATGGAAACTCATTTAAAAATGCACAATCTGCTCTTCAAATTAAGAGGAAGAGAGGGATGTACTCAGCTGAAGTATCTGATAACAGTTACGACATTGAATTTCTTACAGGGAGAGGCGGAGACTACATTTGTTGGCCACACACAGTGTGTCTCATCAGTTGTTTGGCCAGAGCATGATGTAATTTATTCCGCTTCATGGGACCATTCCGTAAGGAGATGGGATGTTCCGACAGGGAAAGATTCTTTGAACTTGGTAGGCCTTCTCACTCTCCTGTTCTATCTCATAAAATTCAGGCGCACAACCCTCCCTGTCGTTGCTGAAAAATCAGCTGTTGTGTCCGTCGAATTATAGCCGGTTTGTTTCTGTCAAATTGTAGTTCTGTGGAAAAGCTCTCAACACGTTAGATGTTGGCGGTGAAGGTTCTGCACTTGTAGCTGCTGGTGGCTCAGATCCAATCCTTAGAGTATGGGATCCTCGTAAGCCAGGTGAGAAATCTATATATGAACACACGCCGGATCAAAATATCTAAGCAGAGACCGGGTTTTTATTACATGGTTGATAAACTCTCTTCAATTACTCTGTAGGAACATCTGCTCCTGTGTTTCAGTTCTCTTCCCATTCATCATGGATTTCCGCCTGTAAATGGCACAAAAGCTCTTGGTTTCACTTGCTCTCCGCTTCCTATGACGGCAAAATCATGCTCTGGGATCTCAGAACCGCTGTAATTACTCACACACACACACACTCACTCTTTTCCTTTATTACTCGCCGGTTTATCCGCTTTGACACTAATTTCATTCCTCCATGTGCAGTGGCCTTTGTCAATTATCGACACACACAAGGATAAGGTAGAGTAACACACAATCTTATCTTCTATCTTCGACTCTTCTTTTTCGTTCTTTTCTACGTTACTGAAACGGTGTTAATAAAACTCGGTTTTAAAGGTTTTATCTGCTGACTGGTGGAAAGGAGAGAGCGTAGTCAGCGGAGGAGCAGACTCTAACCTTCGAATTTCTTCCGGAATCTCAATTTGTTAAAAGGTCTGAAAATCCGAAAATCTTTCAACCATTTCTTTTCTTATATGAAATGTGGAACGAAACTATACTC
This sequence comes from Eutrema salsugineum, assembly GCF_000478725.1. Lineage (NCBI taxonomy): Eukaryota > Viridiplantae > Streptophyta > Magnoliopsida > Brassicales > Brassicaceae > Eutrema > Eutrema salsugineum. The sequence goes on along the minus strand of NW_006256829.1, from coordinate 5,154,375 downwards.
GGTTTCTTCAAAGGTCTGAAATCTGAACTCTTTCGACCATTTTTTTTCTTAGATGAAATGTGGAACTCAGAAACGCCAAGATCATTAACGATTCTCGATCCTGGAATGAGAGACTGTTGTAAGTTCTGCTCGAGAAAGATTACTGCTTTTAAGGTTTCGTATGTTATTCATATTTCGAAATTTTTGAATCTTAATTTTATTTTTATTGTTTAATACCGATAGTTAAAGAAAGTTGTATTTGCTTATTTTGTCTGCCAGATTGAATACCATTTTTGTTATGCTACGTTTGGTAAGGGGAAATAAATTGCATCAACAATTAAAAAAAGATTTGCTTTTAGCTTTTCTTAGTAAAAGATGCAAAATAGTTTGGAAATAACATTTTTAGAACCTGCAGAGAGAAGAAAAAAATAAAGAAAAAAATCACGCGTTCATTAAAGCGCGTGGGATAAATTATCTCAGAACCAATTTCCACCCACTTTAATCAAGCTAAACGATTCGTAGTTATCTAGGTCAACTTTCTCTTTTAAATCCACATCGTACGATCCTCAACTCACCATCATCTTGGCCGTTGAATATACAAAGTGCATCCAATATCTAATACACGTTGTGCACGCTATTGCTACCCTTTTTACTGAGCCAAACTCCGAACCTGAGGTTCGTTTCCTTGTCACGCATTTATTATAACTTTTTATTTATCATTTTTATTTCTGGAAATCAGTTTTCTCTCTCTTTATTTCTTTCACACTGTATTTTTTTCTTGCTGTAGTATCGAAACTCTGTCTTCGGCCTCTTGTCCGAAAATTTTACATCTTGGAAGAATCAGAAATTTCTCAGTCTACTGTTCATAGAAAGAGAGGAAAAATAGTCTCAGAACAGTGTGTTTTTCTTTGGGCGAATTCTGCAGCGTCAAGCCTAGGGGAGAAGAAGAGAAGCTTGAAAAGAGGAGGGAAAGAAATAAATAAGAATTCTTTTGTATTGGTGGCAAATTGAGCCGTGTTGAGGTTTGCGGTTCCAGTGAAGAAGAACCCTAGACGATTCTCAGCTTCAATCACGATTTTTCCTTCTGGTAATTCTAAGTTTCTCATGAATAATCTGTCAAATTAACTTTAGTTTGATTGATTCTGGTTCATCGTTCTAGCTCTAGGTCCTGAAAATCTGATGTTTCTTTGCTTTAAATTTAGTAGTTGTGTTAGTGTTTTAAGTTATTTTTTTATTCAGGATTCTTCCCCCAATTTACTGCCTTTGATTGTCATTTTTTGAGTAGATTAGTCTATTAAGTTTTGCATTCCTTTACTGAGATGACACCTCTTGAATACTGTTTCTGTTACAGATTTTGATGGATCTATCGTCTTCGGAGAGGGATCAGCTGTTGATGGGGTTAGAAGTTTAATGCCCGTGAACGGAATTGAACAAAGGATTCTGCAATTTATCGGAATTTCAAGATTTATTCTTTAGCTGATATTTGATAACTACAGAGCGTGGAGCAACGTTGAGTTCCAAATCTAAAGACAAAAGGTAAGTACCTATTTTTATGGTTTTTGCTTTTGGATTGATGATTTGGTACGTTCTGTAAGTTAATTGTTGAATTTAACCGATGCAGTACCAAGCCACGGAGCTGCTCTAGAAATCTGTGTGTGAATTGTCCAGCAAATCAAAATGTTTCCTTGCTTGATCAACAGTATTTGCACGGGATGCAAAACCAACCAGGGTTGTTATGTGAAAGCTTAGGCTATAACTAACTATACACTACAAGCCCAGGTGGTTCGTCTGTTTTCAAGTTTCCATCAAGATAACTGAAGCTTCTAGTGGTTATTTATGTTTCCAAACAAAGCCTCAAGAGAACTTCCCTGTCCACCAGCAAATATTTGCACAACATAGCCCTATGCAGCAGTCTGGTTACGATGAGATGCAGTTGTTGCAGCAGCAGGTGATGCTCAAGCAACTACATGCTCTTCAAATGCAGCAGCAGAACTTTTTAAACCCTTATTCATCAACAGTTCAGAAGCAAGCTAATAATAGCGGGCTGCAGTTTCCACCTCTTCTTGATGAAATGCCTCTAAATGATTCTTCACAAGGATATCTAAACTGGGCGCAAGGGAATGCATTCCCAGGTCAACAAGGAACGCTCGATAAAACCATGTTTTCGGTGGGTCTTGGTTCTCAGCAGCCTGATCTCTCTCTGTACGGTACTCCGGTTGCTAACACAAGAGGTAATATAGGTCAAAAGCCTCCCATCCAAGTCATGTATCAGGATCCCGGCAGTCTAGCAGCTAGGCTTCCTAGTGGTCAATCACAGAAATCTTTGATGCAATCATCAGATTTTAGTTACCCCTTCTTTAAAAGTCAGTATGATTTATCTCCACCGCAAGCATCTTTACATAATGGAGCATTTATGTCAAATCTTGGAGTTCGAGGTATGTCCGAGGCAGGTTCTTTCCAAGGTCTGAGTAATGGAATTCACTCCGGAAATCTCCTTTCTCAACAATTTGACACTTCATCAAAAAATTCTAGTAGGAGGCAGGAGGAACAAGCAAGTTGGTCTTCGTTTCAGCAGAAGGGTACAAAGCAATCTCAGGGTTTGGTTCCTCTTGACCCACTAGAAGAGAAGATTTTGTTCAACATGGAAGATAGTAGTATTTCTGAGATTGCTTCTGGAGTGTTCGGTGACAAATTTGACAGTGTGAATATCTCCAGCCCTTTCCCTTCTATGCAGAGTGGGAGCTGGAGCGCTCTAATGCAAACTGCTGTTGCAGAAGCTTCAAGCAGCGATACTGGTCTTCAGGAGGAGTTTAGCGGCTTAACATATCAGAATATGGAACTACCTGCGGATATTAACGACATATCTAATTTCCTGGACAGTGATAAGCAACAGGCTGGTGGTGTGAATAACAATACCTTGCATGGCTCTGCGTCGTTAAACTCTAGCTTCCCTGGGTTTCAGGTGCCTTCAGATCAGCTGGGATCAGGTGTCTTTCAAGATGATAGTACTCTTGATTCTACTCAGAGGTCCTCGAACGTGACTGGTCATTGGATGGATTTTAATCCTCAACCGAAGATATCTTTTGAAAATGTATCTACGGGTAATATGTATCTGCAGTCCTCCGGGATGCTTGATCAGCTGCAATCTCAGACAGGCAATCATCGCTCCATTACAGCTGATTCATCTGCAAGTCAGTTAGCCGGCATGTCTTCAACTGACCAAGGTGGAAAATGGTTGAATGTGCCCCGTCAGCTCGGAAAACCAGGGATTTTCCCGCAGCATATACAACAGAATGATCTTGCTACAGTGTCTGTGTCCCAAATGCAGATGATCAATCCATTTGTAGCTTCTCAACCTGACAACGCAACATTTCCAGGAGTTAATTTGGATGCTGGCCTTGGAGGTCACACCTTTAGTCAGACTAGATCACCCCAACAAGGTACCAATCAGCAGTTTAATGTGTGGATGGACTTACCAACTCGCCAACATCCTTTGGATCAAGAATCACTCAAGGTTCCCTTGAGTTCAACATCACCCGTGGAGATATCAGGAAGTGATGTCACAACCTCGCAAAAGGCGCAACGTATGTCGCCCACAGCATATAATATGCCACAGAAGTTTGGTTTGCCTCAAGAACAAGGAGCTGCTGCGAAGAATATCTCTGATTTTACTGCCTCCAACAAAGATTCTAACAAATTGCAGGGGGAGAATAACATGGATTATGGTACATGTTTGAAGTCAATGTCACAGCTTGAGTCATGTGCGTCCGATGACCCAAAGATGGAACAAAATGTTTGTTCCAGTGGAAAGCAGCCCACCCTAGCTAGTGGCATGGTACGTTGCCAACTTAATCTCCCCGCTTCAGCTCCCGTGTGGTTCAAGCAGATGGGAGCCTATAGAAATGACCAGATGCAACCCGTACATGACTCTCAGGAGACTCGCGATCAGTTGCTTCAGCAATTTGAGCCTTTAAACACAATGAACAAACACGTGGAGATAATCGCAACAAAGAAACGAAAACTTATGAGAACAAAGCAGTTGAGTTGGCATGAAGAAGTCTCTAATGCATCCCAAAGGGACCACTCAATCAGGTTCATTCCATACTATTTAGATCTCTTGACTTTTCCCTTTTGTTTTCGCATTCGATTAACTTAAAAGATAAATTCTTTCTGCAGTGGGGCAGAACAAGAATGGGCCAGAGTAACTAACCTGTTAGTTGAGAAGGTATATTACCTCACAGAAACTGGTTATAGTATTGATATGTGATTTTATCTCCATATCCTGAATATTCTATTTGCTTTCTGTTGTAGGCCGAGTATGGTACTCAGACCTTTGAATTTGCACCGCCATTGCACCGTTCAAAGAGAAGACTTGTTCTAACCTCACAGCTTATGCAGCAGCTATTTGATCCTCCACCGTCATTCATATTTTCAGCTGCATCGTCAAGAAGCTATGACTTTTTGTTCTTCTTCATTGCTAGAGCAACTCTTGGTGATGCTTGCAGCCTAACCCACAAGGGAGAAACTGTGTTGCCGTCATCGTCATCTGAAGTTGAGAAGTGAGTGTTATACTGATATAATCGCGTTTCACTTTCTTTATACTAACTTTACCCACAGTTTTTAATTTCTTTACTGAGATCCTGTAAACTCTTTATCCCGGAATATCTTGACAGCATACCAGAAAAGACTGAGAATTGTGAGAGAAAGGATGTGCAACATTCTGAAGTTGCTAAGAAATTAATAGATAAAGCAGAGAAACTCAAGGAAAGCTTCGAAAGGTATGAAACTACTTTAGCAGCTGCTCTATCTTCTCATAACATTTCACTTTAATGTTACACATCTCTCTCAATGATAACAACACAATAGTTGTAAGAATATGTTACCTCATTACTGTTATAGAGACCTTTTCCAATTCCTTTGATGCAGACTGGAGAAAACGCCATCAGTGGCAGACATAAAATTCGACATCGCGGATTCGGAAAGATTCTCTGTTATCAACCGTTTCGCGAGGTTTCACAGCAAGGGCTCAGTCTCCGGAAACCCTTCACAATCCACTCTTCTAAAACCGATACCACAGAGATATGTTGCAATGGGACCCTTGCCTCGGTACCTACCAGAGGGAGTACAATGCCTTTCGTTATGATTCTGCGTTTCGAAACTAATCATTGCTATGCATATAACCAATCATCCCAGAGAAGAAAATACAGTATCTGATCTCTCTATTTTGCTAGTATTATTTGCCTCCCCGGCACGCAAGAAAATATCGAAAAACAACCATCCTCGGATTAGCGAATAACACAACAGCTTAGCTATGCTCCTGCTGCTGTTCTTTTCCAAGGGAAGTAAATATTGTTCTATTGTGACTGTGTGTGTGTGCGTGTGTGTTTTTTTTATCTGGGTTGAAAAGATCAAGAATCTGGGATAATGCAATAAGTATCAGGTCTCTGCGGGAAGAATAGGATGATCCTTTTAGTTACAGATATGTCTGTTTTTGTGTTAGTTTTAACTTTTAAGTTAGTTTGGAAGCTAGAATCTCATCAATACATATGGACAATGGCATTGCCCTTTAATATATCTTTATTTTTCAGAATCTCCATTCTCTCTCTTTTCTTCTTGCTCTTCTCTGTCACTTTCCTTTCAGGTTTAAAACTCTTATAAGCTCTTCGAAGTAACATTGAAGCCTGCAATAAAACAACTCTTAATAGAGGTATGTTCTTAGCTAAATGTTTTTGTGCTTCTTTTAATGAAATTAAGGACCAAAAATTTAAATCTAGAGGCATAGATGTGTTTACAGGATGTCTGTATACGTACACAGACACACACACGCATATACATGTACGCACATTTGCTTGTTACTCATTCAAATTCCATTATAGATGGAGTATTATATATGGACCAAAATAAAGGTAATGTTATGATAACAAGATGAGAAAATAAAATCTTTATGTGCAAATTTTTGTCGGATTCTTCCAAATTTGTGGGAGCTTATTGTCTGATAGTTGAAGTGACACGTGAGCTTAGAGAAGATCCTTATTAGTAATGACGAAGAAAACTGTCTTCAATGTCAGTATCTTGAGTTTGTTGGAAAGTGATTGTGTAAGACGACAAAAGTACAGTTTTTTGCTGACCACAATGATCAGAAGTCAGAAGATGACATATAACTATTGGCATTGGACATGCAATATAATATAAACTATATAATACAAAAAATGCGTATGAAAGATAGTTTTAAGTAATAAAATACCCCCACAAGGCCATAACTATATTTTAAAGTTTTAGAGATAACAATGATTTTTGTTCAAAAGTACATTAAAAGAAATGAATTTTCCAACTAGAAATTACTCTTGCCAGCAAAAGTTTGATTAAACTGCCAATTAGGTGGAGCAACATTATCAAACTTCAAACGTTTCCCATCACTGACAGCAACCGAAAACGACAAACTCTGTCCGGTTAACACCGTACCGGTATCCCAAACCTGTCCCCAGTTCCTCCTCATCTGAATCCAACCGGTCTTCGAACCTTTCACCTTAACCTCGGTCACAACACCAGCACGTCCAACGTTGAAAACAAGAACCATCAAGAAATAAGGATTTCCGGTTAACCGGAACTTGACACCGCCTTGTTTTTTGGGGCATAAAACTCGCCTGTATTGCACCGGAACGATCCCGGCTTTGTACTTAGCGAACTTGAGAAACATCGGTAGCGAAAGATCGAAATGTTTCTGCGGTGGATTGCACCAAACACCTACGGTTTTGGTGTAGTTTGGTGGGCAGAAATTGGTGGCTGTCACGCGTATAGTTCCGGCTCCTTTGATGCACCATTGTGGATCGTTGACGCATCGAAGCTCGAAGCATGCACCGCACGTGGCTCCGTCTTTGAACAAAACCGTGCTTAGAGCCGTCGTCTCTAAACCGTAGCCTTGCTCGAATAGATTTTGGTACCCACATGCTCCTTCTGGTTACGTTGGTTGATACATAAAAATACATGTATGGTTTAGACTTCGTTGAAATACCATATTTTCTACTAATAATAAACAGAACTGCATGCATTTCTTTTAACAATTTCAAAATGATGTCATTGAGTAAATGATTGTATATAATACGATTCAGCACAAATTGAGTTGCATGACATAAGTTAAATTATAACCAACAAAAAAGGTTTTAAAATCCAACTCATTGATTTATAAAACAAATCCCACAAAAAAAAAATCAATTTTTGTTTCTAAAACATATATGTTAAATTTTGAATCAGTACTCACTTGCATTTCTTGCAAATGAAAAAAAAGGAACCATAGATAAATAGACACACACACACACACACAGATATTAATTCGATGAATAAAAAAACATACGCATGGTTTCTTCGCCCTTCAAACCACCGTAAAATGTGGCGTGAGCATCCTCCCATCCGTTTTCATCACTAATGGCGGTATCAGTGCTTCTTAGTCGGTGGCCCATGGCGGTCAAGGTGGTCAATAAGGCTATAACCACCGTAAATTTACGAGCCATGTATGTAGCCAACATAACAAATTTCACCCAAAAAAATCAAAAGTTATTAGTATATATAGAGATGATGATGAAACAAAGGAAAATACTCCATAATCAGGTATTTATACGACAAAAAGAGGGGTAACGTGAAAAGTAGTCTAAGTAGAAACCAATTAATTATTATTTTGAAAAATCTAAAAAGAAAAAGGCGTTGCACACTTGTTCTAAATTTAGCATACGTTCTTAAATTTTAGATTTATGGTTTTGTGTTTGATAGGGTACTAAAAAACATATGTACATATAACTAATCGTGTTTTCTATTGTTCATTAATTTTGGATTTCTTAAATCAAAATCAAAGTGTGAATGTTGAACCATTTTTGTTTACTTTTATGGTTTGTTTTATTAGAGCTCTCTTGAATGAATATATATATATATATATGTAATACTTTTTGCTTTAAGATTCAAATTGTAAATGTATTAATGGTTCGTGGTTTTAATCATCTTTGTTTTTTTGTCAAAACATCTTTTTCTTGGTAAAGGTAGGGTCTTCATAATCATCTTAATAATATATGCACAGATAACAGGATTTTATATGTAAACAAATATATTAAGCACAGATTTTCTTGAATTTATTTTTGCGTTAAATTTCACATAAGGAGTGAAACTGCTTACGTAACAGCAAAAGTTAGAGATGGACGGTGGCATTGGATAATTTGGAAATATAATTTCTTCACAGCGAAATCCCGATAACGAACTTTAACTGACACAGAAGAAAACATACTCTTTTTATTTTCTGAGCAATTAAAACATTCCTTGTTTGTTGCAGACTTGCAGTGCATGTCGCTGTTGACTGTAGAAAGTAACTTTTGCTATAACAGTCAATAAATATATCCCACATAGGCGCATATTAAACAAAAAAATGAAGAAGAAGAAGAGGACAATAATCAAGTACACTTGTACATCAGTACATCAGACTTCAGAGGATCTATGTAATATTATGGCTAATTTACTCGAACTCTACTTTTTACAAACCCCATAACTGCCGTGCAAAAATACCACATAACTTTTTGGGTTTGTTTTCCTTGGACAATTGTAGTTAAACCATATATATATATATATATATATATATATATATATGAATCTTTCTTTTCGGTCAGACGTTTCTGTATCTATAAATAACAGTATTTTATAATTTGCAACTTGTTAAAGCAGGTAATCAAAATCTGTATATAATGGACTACCAATCTTATCATAGTCAATATAATATACATACATATATACTTTCAACAATGTAAAAGATAGTATGTTGGATGTGATTTTCGGCTAATTGGAGAAAACCAATTCAATCAACGAACGACGTGTGAATGCATCGCGCGCCAACTTAATTGCATTCGTAATAATACCAAACTCTTTCCGAACCACAACAATCGATATATAGACCCAAACGCTAATCGGCATGAGTGACTCTAGAGTTGTAATCGTTTGCTTCTTCTAAGGCTTTCACATGGACATGTATCACTGGATGGATCCCATACATTAACTACTACTTTTTTTTTTTCTTTTTTTTCTTTGAACATTAAACACTAGTGGATACTAAAAATAGACGCTAGTCGCGAGGCCACTTCACGATACAGCTTCATCCGACAGATATATCGCACCATACAATAAAGCTACTCGGACGCATTGAAACATATATAGCATATAACAAAAGAATAATCATATTGAGATGTAGTTTTGAACATCCTATTATATAAAACCTTGCTAAAAAACATTATGTTTATATTTTCATTGATATTAAATAAATTATGGTAAAAAGAACTAGCAAGTCCATTCATACAATAGTAAAATACACATATGATATGTATGATATTTCAAATAGATCATAAACTCAAATATCTTTAACAAAATTTGGTATAAAAAAAACTAGAAAATGTGTATATATTTGTATTTGAGAATAGTGTATATCTGGTTTAAACTATATAATTATGATGTAAGGAAAACATCATCAGTTCATCATCAATGCAAGCCGTATGTAGACATGTGTAAATATTGTAATGTATACATTTGCATACGAACCGTGAAAAATTAACAAAAACTTGATGTAGTTTAATGTCCAAATTAATAATACTGTAAAAAGGAAATTTACATATGGTGCAAGTAGTGGTAATTGAGAGGGATAAATTGAATAATGATGAGATCGAAGGACTAGGTTTTTTCCACTTATTTTCATTGGTATTTCTCTTCTATTATAATGAGTACCGAATTTCAGCGAAACCATTTTATTTTATTTTTCCAGTTATTTCGTGGACTCGAATAGAATTTAGATTAATATCGTAACTAAATTTTAATAGTAGATTGCAATCTAAATTTTATCCATCTTTTCTTTAAATGTGTCAACTATTTGCACTTATAGTTAAACTATTAATTAGGGGCAATATTTGTTTTCTACTTTCGAGCCAGGCCTGCATCACTGAGGTTAAAATTAAATATCGTAATCCGGAGGGGAGAAATCCAGAACTACCCTTGCTTACTTATCGGCTGATAACTGCTAATCAGGTAATAGTCGTGGGTATAACGGTCATTGAAGAGGTGAGAAATAACCTTAAATCATTTTAATGTAAAAGGAGGAAAATTGCAGAGGAAGATGTCTCTTGCTTTTCCCCGCCAATTGCATCTCCCCAATTTCTTCTCCCCTAATTTCAATCTAGGTCTCAATCCTCTCTTATGACTGATATACGTACTTCAAATTCCCCTCAAATTTCCCCGTCAATTCTCGGAAGTTCTTCGAAATCTGATATCTGGAAACCCTAATTTTTGAATCCGTGTGTACACTTCGATCCGAAGATGAGCAATCCAAGCAGTTCCGGATGGGGCTCAAGCTCGAGTTTGACTCAGTTCGGAATCGGTTTGGCCAATACAGTGCAGTCGGAGGTTGCTCCTCACTTGCCGCTACCGTCGTTACCCATTTTCTGCGGCGCGACGGAACCTGGGGAGTTCAAGCTCTTCGATGAGGTTAACCAAGGTAGTAGCGGCAACAGGTCATTGAATCGCACTGAGATTCTCTCGCAATCCTGTAGAATCGCTAGCCTGCTTGAAGAAACTGACGTTTCTTACCTGTAAGTGATCTGTCTCGTCTCCTCCCTTGACCCTTTCACTTCTCGTTTTTGGCAACTATAATTCGTGACTGGAAATCAGAAACTAGTTAGAGCTCTTCCTCAATTGGACTTGTGAAATGCTCTGCAAAGGGTTGAGAATCTTATATATCAAAATCTGTTGCGTTGCTAATATTGTAAGTAGATTATCCCGCGTGTGAGATTTAGAAGCTACCAGATCAGCTACTTTACGAAACGCAGTCGTGGCTGCAGTGAATCATCTGTTGTTTTGTTGGATGATATCGTATATTTCAGTGATATAAAGAGGTTTGATGATTAGATAGGTTCACGTCTCAGGTTTTGGCAATTTTTTGTGCTGCTGAAGCGAGCAGTAACATTTGGTTATGTGCTGCGTAAATTTACGGCTAACCTTACGTGATTCTGAGATTTAGATTGTGCTTCTTTCTTTCGAAAGCTTGGTAGAGCAGCCGTGTTCCCCTCTAGCGTAGCTTGGTTTGTTTTAGGTCTGTGGAAAATATTATGATGGATAGCGTTTCTGTTCCGAGACCATGATTGTAGAGGGCACTAACTTATTTCTCTCTGTAATCATCTTGCAGGGATCTTAGAAACGAAGCTAGGGCGCTCAGTTGTAATTCTGAGGAGCCTTTTCAGTTATATGACCAAGTTCTACGATTCAAACCTAGAGCATTTGATATTGTTACCCCTGGTAAATGAAGCCTTCTGTTCTTGTCCCTTTTTTGGCTAAAATGTGGAGTGCTACAGATTTGAGGAAAGTTTTAGAATATTTGGTCCGCTTTTAAGATGCCTTTAATGCTTGATACTAGCAGTATCTTCCTTCTTTTTTCACCCACTCAGGTGGTAGCGAACCTATATTCTACGCTCCACTTGTGCTGAGCTTTAATAGTCGTGTGGTTGCTCTGGGGAAACTCGTTATTGCGCCAGTCTATGATATATTTAATATGTATCTGTTTACTATTTATTAAAACTTTCAAGTTTATCAGGTCCGACCTACGATCCAGTCTTTATCAATGAAGAACCTAAAAAGAGAAAATCTGAGCCAAGTATTCCTGTCAAGATTCAACGACAGACAGATCATCATTTAGCTAGGAATATCCAGCCTGATCCTGTGAAAAGGGTCTTACGATCAAATCATATTGAAGATCATAGTTGGCAGGCTGAACCTTTGACAAACCAGTTACCGAGAGATGATATTGCAATTCATGACTCTCGGCCTGAAACGATCAGCATGAATGTAAGGCCATTATCATAAGCTTCCTCTACAGTAGTTTTATTCTGTGCCGTAGACATAATTGAATTGAAGTGCAGGAATCTTCTGCTTCCAAAAAGCCAAAGGGCAAGAAGAGACGTAAAGATGACCTGTCTTCAGTTCAACCAGATCCATCTGTGCTTCAAGGTCTGTTTGTCTTCTTTTCCTTGTTTTCTTTGCAGTTACCCCTACCCTCTGAATAATTTGTAGTTTTCTAACTCTTGTTTAGAGTCCATCGTAAAAAGCTTTTGTGAGATGTTGGAGGACTTCTGTAGCAGAGCTGAAGTCCCTGGTGATGATAGGGATGAAGCAGAGTGGTCATCACTGCCTGTTAATGACGTTCGCGTTCTTGTGAATGAATTGATGACTATACGGTCAAAAATGCTCTTGCATATGGTACCTGTTGATATTCTATCGAGGTTATTGCACACTCTGGATCATCAGATACATAGGGCAGAAGGCTTGTCCATTAATAGTGAGCATGTGAGTAATTTTGTATTTGGCTCACTCTATTTTGCGCCTCTCTTGCTTTATAGGGGATTGTTTCCATGTTGCTCTCGATGCATGGACTATTTTATCGTACATTTTAGCTTTCAATGAAAATTATTTCTCTCTGCTTGAAGTATATTTTCTTGGAATTGCACGAATGCATTAATGATTAGTTCATTTACTTTGTATCAAATTACTACGTTTAGTATTATAAAATTGGTGAATTCTTGTTTTTCTTTTTAGCTAACATTTCCTGTCCAAAAACATTTCAGTCAGATTCAGATTCTGTTTTGTTGGTTCTCGGTGCCCTTGAGTCAATCCATGCATCGCTTGCAGTGATGGCTAACAGTGATATGCCAAAGCAGCTCTACAAGGAAGAGGTGATTGCTTCATTAGTGTTGTTTTCCCTGAAGTCTGTTTATGCTTATGCTTCTCTGCACACTGCTACCATTTAATCATGTTTAACTTACTCATTTCTTTATTTTTTGTTTATCTTTAAATCAGGTAATTGAGAGAATTTTAGAGTTTTCTCGGCACCAAATGATGGCTGTTATGTCTGCTTATGATCCATCATACCGCACCGCAAGTAAACCGGCAGATAATGTGGCATTTGAAGGTTGTTTTCCGATATACTTTGGAAGTTGGATTTGCTATGCATTTTTGGTTCCAATGCATGGCATGTCATTCCCAATATCTAAAACTTAGTTTTATTGTAGTTTGTAAGCACAAGATTGTGCCTTGCGACATGCTTTGCTGTTTTTTTTTTTTTTTTTTTCATTCTCATTCATCTTCCAGTTGCTTCACAAGGTATGTTCTAATTACACAAATCTGACATTATATGCCACATGCATTTGTAGGTGATGATGATGATGATGATCCCGATCCTGACATGGGCTCAGCCAGCAAAAGGCGGCGCACAGGAAAAAGTGGCAAAGTGAAGAAGTCAGGAGTGAACAGGTTTATTGATTGATACCCATTCTTTTGTGGTTTTAACTGCACACATTTTCCCATCTGATATCTCTGTTTCGTAGGATATCTGGAGCAGTGAATACTGCACTTCAGAAACTGTGCACTATTCTTGGTTTACTCAAGGACCTGTTGTTGGTAGAAAGGTTATCTGACAGTTGCATTTTACAACTGTTGAAGACAAGTATTACCACATTTTTGGTGGAAAATATCCAACTTCTGCAACTTAAAGCAATTAGCTTAATTGGTGGTGTAAGACTCTTCACTTACTCCACATCTTTGATGTGTTTTCTGTTTTAAATATCAGTGTCTTTCACGTTTGTAATGTTAAATCTACTTTAATGCAGATATATAATTCATATGCTCAACATCGAACCTATGTGATAGATGAGTTATCTCAATTGCTTTGGAAGTTACCTTCCTCGAAACGAGCATTGAGAGCGTATCTTCTTCCTGATGAAGAACAGAAGCAGATTCAAATGGTCACTGCTTTGCTCATTCAGTTGGTTCACAACAGCACAAGCCTTCCTGAAACCCTGAGACAGGCTTCCAGTGGAAACTCCATACTGGAGACCCCAGTTGATGCTGGTTACCTAACTAAATGTCATGAGGCGGCTACAGAAACATGTTGCCTTTTCTGGACTCGTGTCCTTGAACGTTTTGCCAGTTTGAAGGCTCAGGATGCTTCTGAGATAAAAGTGATGATTGAGAACCTTGTTAATGATTTGCTGACAGCACTGAATCTTCCTGAATATCCATCAGTGTCCCCTATTCTTGAGGTAAATGTAATGTGTAGTAGTGTTTGTAATTATTCAATTTTCTTTCCATTCTAAGAGGTAAGATTTTGCAGGTTCTCTGTGTCATACTGCTGCATAATGCAGGGTTGAAATCAAAAGATGTCTCTGCCCGGTCAATGGCCATGGAACTGCTAGGTACCATTGCTGCAAGGTTGAAAAAAGATGCTGTCCTCTGCAGTAGAGACAGATTCTGGACGTTACTAGAATCAGATAGTGAAACTAGAGTTGACGAAGTTGGCACAAAAGACTGTGCTCTTTGTTTAGGCAAAAGAGCTGGGAACTTATTGGTCTGTCAAATTTGTCAAAGGTGGTTTCATCCTGACTGTTTGGGTTTAAAGGAACTAGACATTTCAAGTCGAAATTGGCACTGTCCGTTTTGCGTATGCAAGAGGCAACTTCTTGTACTGCAATCTTACTGCAAGACGGACACCAAGAGTACTGGTAAGTTGGAGTCAGAAGAAGACTCAAATATGATTACACAGACAGAAGTTGTGCAACAGATGCTCTTGAATTACCTTCAGGATGCAGGATCTGCTGATGATGTGCATACTTTCATTTGCTGGTTTGTTCTTGACCCGTTCCACATGGAATTTGCTATATAGGTGGGTCTTATATGAAAGTTACTTTGTGCAGGTTTTATCTGTGCCTTTGGTATAAAGATGTCCCAAAATCTCAGAAGAAATTCAAATATTACATTGCTAGACTGAAAGCAAAGTCAATAATCCGTAATTCTGGAGCAACTACGTCGTTCTTGACAAGAGATGCTATTAAAAAGATTACATTAGCTCTGGGACTGCATAATTCCTTTTCCAGAGGATTTGATAAGATTCTACACATGCTCCTGGTTTGTGAAAGGTTTTGTATGCATCTTTATTTTTTTGGAGTTTCCGTCTTTCTTCTAACTGTGTTAATTTTTCAGGCTAGTTTAAGAGAGAACTCTCCCATTATTAGGGCCAAAGCTATGCGAGCAGTAAGTGAGCAAAGTGTGCAAACACGTTATTATTTCCGTTTGTGGGTAAAACCAGAATTCAGTTATGCTATTCTAGCAAAATGATAAGACATTCTCTGATTTTGACCATAACAGGTTAGTACAATTGTTGATTCTGATCCAGAGGTATTGTGTGATAAGCGTGTTCAGTTGGCTGTTGAAGGAAGGTTTTGTGATTCTGCAATATCTGTTAGAGAAGCAGCACTGGAACTTGTTGGTAGGTACATTGCATCACATCCTGATGTTGGTTTAAAGGTAAATTGACCTTTCCATGTATCATTTTTGTCATATGACACTCCCTATGATTGCTGTTTCTTTGCTGATCTAGTGAATTTATTTTTTCCAGTACTTTGAGAAGGTCGCTGAGAGGATTAAGGATACTGGAGTGAGTGTTCGAAAACGAGCCATCAAGATAATACGTGACATGTGTACTTCAAATCCAAACTTCTCTGAATTTACAAGTGCATGTACTGAGATATTATCTCGTATCAGTGATGATGAATCTAGCATCCAGGTAATCTTTGTAATCAGTATGCATTGCTTTTTGATCTATCTTGTCATCATTCTTGTATCTTATCCTCATTCTTTAGTGTGATATTATGCTTAAATACAAGATCTGTGATAGATATTTGTTCATGCGCAGGATCTTGTGTGCAAAACTTTCTATGAATTTTGGTTTGAGGAACCTCCAGGGCATCATACTCAGTTTGCTAGTGATGCTAGCTCCATTCCAGTCGAAGTGGAAATGAAAACCAATCAAATGGTTGGGTTGTTAAGGAGGACCCCAAATCATCAGCTTCTTGTAACAATTATTAAGCGAGCCCTGGCCCTTGATTTTTTTCCTCAAGCAACTAAAGCTGCTGGTATCAACCCAGTTGCTCTTGCATCAGTGCGCAGGCGCTGCGAGCTGATGTGCAAGTGTTTACTGGAAAAAATATTACAGGTGAACATTAATGCTTCATGTATGTGCATTGAGGGGTTGGTTACAATACCAGTGTTTAACATCGTTTCTTCCGTCAGGTAGAAGAAATGAGCCGTGAAGAAGGAGAAGGGCAAGTGCTTCCTTATGTACTTGTTCTGCATGCTTTTTGTCTCGTGGATCCTGGGCTGTGTACACCGGCGTCAGACCCTACTAAATTTGTTATCACCTTACAGCCATATCTGAAGAGTCAGGTTATATATCCCCAATCTGTTCAAGATTCTCTTAAGTTTTGTAGAGGAATGATTCTGTTGGGAGCTTATCTATGCTTGTTTTCTTTGAAAATTAGTGGTAGTAATCCTGAGAAGATATCAGTTGTGTGAAGGTGTGTCCGCAATAGTATCTCAAACTTTGAACTGTTGCTAATTTGCCTTTCGTCCTGTATTTGTTGCAGGTTGATAGTAGAATAGGAGCACAGTTACTAGAGAGTATTATTTTCATTATAGATTCTGTCCTACCCTTGATCCGCAAGCTGCCGCTTAGTGTGACAGAAGATCTGGAGCAAGATCTAAAGCATATGATCGTTCGGCACTCGTTTCTAACCGTTGTTCACGCTTGCGTTAGGTACCCTCTATTACTCAACTACCATCATTCCTGGTTTTACATCGTCTTCGCTTTCACATGCGTTCATTTTTATTTGGATGATCACATGTCTTCGTGGAAGATGCAGTCGAGGAAAATCGTTCATCTTTTTTTAGGAGACTAGCTCTATTTGATTAGTGCAACCCTTCAAATTCTCAGGTGTCTCTGTTCTGTGAGTAAATTGGCGGGAAAAGGTGTTAGTGTAGTTGAGCATCTTCTTCAGTTCTTTTTTAAACGGCTGGAAGCCCAAGGGTCCGATAACAACCAGGTGGGTTTTCTTTGAAAAGATTAAACAAAATTAAGGCCTTCTTCGAGTCTTGTTTCATGCACATGATTATACAAGTGAATTTTCTGTGGGTCGGTATATTGTACTGTTATGGCTTGCATTTGTGAGTGTAAATTTGGTTGCAGCATTAACTGAATTGGGGTTTTTTCTATTCTCGTTGAACTGGTATTTTGTTTAACCTTGACTAGAGACACAAGTGACTATCATTTTCCTCTTGCTTATAAGATCATAATTCTCTATTGATACTGCTCTTCATTGTGGTTTTACTGCTTACTACTGAATATAGTAATATTCAGTGTTCACATATATCTCACTTAAGAGTGAGTGTTGTCTGAGTTGAGATAATTGATATTCGTTACAAGATAAATCCACCAACGGATTACCCTGAAGCCAAATGGTGAAATTTTCTTGTCTATTTCAGATTGCTGGGCGGTCCCTTTTTTGTCTTGGCTTGCTTATTCGGCATGGAAACTCTCTTATTAGCACCTCAGGTGGCAGGAATTTCAATCTTTCTGGCTGTCTCAATTTGTTCAAACGACATCTCTGCACAGAAGATTTTGCTTTGAAAGTCAGGTCCCTGCAGGTATAGTGCATACAGTGCTAGTTTGTTGCACATTCTCAATATTTTATTATGATAGAATAATAGTGACCACAAACTTCCTGTAGGCTTTAGGTTTTATTCTAATTGCGCGGCCTGATTACATGCTGGAAGAAGACATCGGAAAGATAATCGATAGTACATTATCAGATGAAGCAAACGGGCGTATGAAGGTAAATATTCCCCATCTATGTACGTTTTTCAGTTACTATGGTGTACACGTTTTTTCTTAACGCTTGCATATGGTTACATTCTTTTTATAATGCTGATGATCTAGATGCAAGCATTACAAAACATGTATGAGTACCTTCTTGATGCGGAAAAACAATTGGGATCCGATAAAGCTGGTGATAACACGGTTAACCCAATTGAGCAAGGTGGCCATAATGTACCTGTAGCCGCTGGTGCAGGTGACACCAACATTTGCGGAGGCATTGTGCAGTTGTATTGGGATAAGATATTAGGTAGATGTTTGGACTTCGATGATCAAATCCGCCAGACTGCTCTCAAGGTTTGCCTTTTTTTTTCCATTATAATATATGCTTCTGTCCTTTTGATCAGGTGTGAATTAATAAGAGATATATCTGTTCTGCAGATAGTGGAAGTTGTGCTACGTCAAGGTCTTGTTCATCCTATTACATGTGTTCCTTATCTGATTGCCCTTGAGACAGATCCTCTAGAGGCCAACCAAAAGCTGGCACATCATTTGCTAATGAATATGCATGAGAAGTAATCCTCTGATTGGATTTTACAAAATTATACATTATTCGCTCATCAAGTATCGGCGCACTAACATACGTCGACATTTTCCTCAGGTATCCGGCGTTTTTTGAAAGCCGTCTCGGTGACGGACTTCAAATGTCGTTCATTTTCATGCAATCCATTAGCCAGGTCACTTCAGAATCAAATCAAATTCCTCAGCAAAAGGGTTCGACAAACACGCCGGGGAACGGTCTCACACAAGCTAGACTTGGAGTCTCTAGAATCTACAAGCTTATCCGTGGAAACCGAATTTCTCGGAACAAATTTATGGCTTCTATTGTACGCAAGTTTGATAATCCAACCTGGAGTGGCTCAGTGATAGCCTTTCTGATGTGAGTATGCGCTGCTACAATAAAACTTCACAGTCTCTAGGTGGTAAACTAAACACTAACTTCTCTGTATCTCTTTATAGGTATTGCACTGAAACCCTTGCTTTACTTCCATTCACAACACCTGATGAGCCGCTCTATCTTGTATATTCCATAAACCGAGTTATACAAATCCGGGCTGGTGCAATCGAGTCAAATTTGAAGACTTTGTTACATAAAGATTCCGCAAAGCCTCAGCATGGAAATGGAACGTACCAACAAGATCCGATCCTCGGACATATGCACACGATGGATTTAAACACAAGAATCCAAGAAGAACCAACGCATTGGAATTCGTATGGCCATCCAACTCCAATTGATCTCAACGGAGTAGTATACCAAGATCCGAGGGATCAATTTACTACATATCAAACCCATAATGGGGAAGCAAATGTGCACAAGATGACCTCATCTGATCCGCCCGAATTATCCATCGATGATCAGCAGAAAATTCAGGTAGTCTTCATACCTTTATTCTCCTGTGATGCCTAGGGTATTAAAATCGGTTTCTTTTTGTTTGAAGTTTTCACTTTTTCAATAGGAAGATTGATATCTTTTGTCAACCGAATCTTGAATATTGGTACATTTTGTTTTTCGACTCAGGTTTGTTTCGGTTTCATTTTAATCAGATATATACTCAATTTGTTTTTTTAAAGAAAATATAGATTTCAGTTCGGTTTTTCCTTTCTCTAGGATTTGTTTTCGATTGAGGTTGGTTTCCTTCTTTTAACCAAGCACAGACTTTTTGTTATATAAAAAGAAGATGTTTTAGTTCGTTTTTTTCCGATCTCAAGGATTTGTTTTGTTCTTCTGAATACAGAAAATCTAAAAACCTTACGAAATATGTATTTTTGTTTGTTTTACTTTTACATATGGTTTATCCAAAATGAGCACTCTTGATATCATCGTTGTTTTTTATATAAGGCGTTTTCTGACCATGCCAGACTTTCTTTTGGTTGCTCTTCCAGGTTGATTGCTTATCAGCTATAGCTTTACAACTTCTTTTGAAGCTTAAGAGATACTTAAAAGTCACGTACAGCTTAAACGATGACCGGTGCCAAGTACGGTTCTTGTCTTTCCACTACTCTTTTCCAGATTTAAGTCTCTTTTTTTTTATTTTTTCAAAACTTGCTCACGGAAACGTGATTGTGTTTGGAAAAAAAATATCGCAGGCCTATTCTCCAACGGAACCATTGAAGCCAGGAGATCCTCTGTCCAAACAAAGTGTTGCCTTTGACCTCAGCGAAACTCGCACTGACTTACCTTCAACATATCAAGACTTAGTTGAGAGATATCAGGTTAAAACCCGAACGAGTTTTTCCCACTTATGTTCACACGTCTAAAAATCTTAAATCCCTGGGGGCAGAGAAATCATAATTTCATTCATCTCTTCTCTTGCAGGAGTATAAGAACTCGATGAGAGAAGATACTCTTGACTACACAATTTATTCAACCAACGTCAAGAGGAAACGGCCAACGCCGAGGAAAGGCACAAGATCAGCTAAAAAAGCAGTGGCCTACAATGAAGATGATGGTGATGATGACGATGATGACAGAGGTTGGAATGGAGGAAGAGGAGGAGGTCGTATGACTGCTCGGAGATTAAATTACAGCACCAGAAGTAGCAATAGAAGGTAATGTGAGAGATCATTCCCCTTTGCCTCCTGTTATAGATTACTGTACATAAAGCGGCGCAATTAAAAAGAAGAAAAAAATCAAAAACGCTGTGATTTTTAGGCTCTTAACCAGTGTACAGTACGGTTTCTTACAAAATTAGGAAGACTCGAATGTTAAAAGCTTTTGTTAAGGGAAGAAATACAAAATCTAAGTAGAAGAAGACCAGAATTGGGTAGGGAAGGGTGTATTTTTTTGGTCTAATTTGATCATTACATGGAATTCACTTACTTATTGCTATTATATTGTTTTTTTTTTTTGTCTCTTCTCTCTGTTTCTTTGCCCTATTTTATTTTATAATGTAAGATCGCAATGACATTCATCTTACATATAATATATATATAACAATGAAAGTGGAAGAAAACAACTAGCTCCGAGTACCACTTCACGCGCCAGTTTTATATATGAATGCGACTGTGATATAAATTGTCTCCTTTACGTATGCTATTTTAATATTTTTAACATAGTTTATAAGTATTTACAACCGAAAACCACACCAATCTAACAACACATTACTTGAAACCATATAATCACGTAACATTCTTTAATATTATCAGAAGGCAATACACATTTCTTGATCAAACGATGGAATTTATTCAAAAAGACATGCATACACATTACGTGATTTCAAGAAGAAAGTGACAGTTCGACACAAAAAAAAAATAGGAAGAAAAATAGACAACCGAAACCAAACGCGAAATAATTACTTAATGATTTTCAGCACGTCGGTATAGCTAAGCCAAGACTTTGAGGAGGTTTTGAACCAGCTAAATTGATGCTTCTCCGTTTCATGGTACGATGATAAACAGAGGCTGCATTTAGTTTGTCGTAGTATTATTAACCACAAGTTAATGATCTGAAAACCAATTCAAATAAGAAAAACCGGGATCAACCAGAGAGAGAGATTGGTACCGTGTCAACGCTGACTGGTTTTCCATCTTCAGCCAGTAATTCAGTGATGGTTCCTGACTTCTCAGCCTGTTTTCAACACACAACTTCACAAATTAAAGACTCTGAAAGTTCATAAACCTGATCACAGAAACATATATAATCACAAATTCCACAAATTCCAACTGTAAGTTATCGTGTAATGTCATAAAGAATATCAGACCTCAATCTCGTTCATCAGTTTCATAGCTTCGATAATGCAAACAACTTGACCCTTCTGCACCTTATCTCCAACCTGCAGAGTGCAAAACAGAGAGGACTCACCTCAACTTTAAAAAAAAAAAAGTAATGACTTTCTCACGCGATGATTTCTCGGTAGAGAACTTTCAAATCTTTGATTCGATTTCACACAAGAAACAAAGATGTTTTTTTTTCTCGTGCTTTTGCATCTTCATGTACCTTGACAAAAGGGGGTTCACCCGGTCCAGGAGATCTGTAGAAAGTACCAGCCATAGGACTCTTGAGTGGAGGATGAGAAGAGGAAGGAGCAGTTGCTGGTTTTGCTGTTGCAGGGGATGAGGAGGGAGCAGGAGAAGCCACTGGTTGAGATGGAGGCATTGGAAGGCCCGCCATTGGAGGAGGAGGCATCGAGTGATAAACTGGAGCTGGTGGTGCAGGTTGCTGTAAAGCTTCCTTCTTTCGAATAACAATTTCACAGTCAAGCTGCTTCAGTTCAAGTTCCACTATGTCTCTTGAATCCACAAGCCTGAAAAGGGATAAGATAAAATGTTTGATTAGTTCGTCGAGAGAGACCAAAACTAAAAGGATACAATTGGGACTGGACTTACTTAAGAAGACCAGAGACTTTAGCCATAAAGTCAGAGATCTCGGCGGGTTCAGGAACATTGGTCTTCACATTTCCGTTCAAATACCCACCATTAGGCATTGGGGTCGAGTTAGAGACAACCTTTATGGAAAAAAGTCAGAAAATGAGTAAGAAGGTTTTATATAACTGTAAGGGTAATCAAATAAGTAAGCTTTTACCTCATTGGTTGTCGCACTCAACCTCCACATTGTAGATTGATTCTGCAGAAGACCAAGGAAAACAGAGGGTTATGAATCAGTATAACAAGAGAGCAACTTGATCATCAATCATTGAAACTTGTAATATATACACACCGCACGCACATATCTATATGAATTTGCAAAATATTTTATTGTTACTTTTCTTTTAAAGGCGGTTGAAGATGGAAGACTGTGCATGTAGAGTGAGTTCCATAGTTAATCGAGAGTGTCACAACAAGTCCACTAATCGAAACTTATAAAACACTAAACAGATCATAATTATCCAATCAGTTGCACCAAACAGAATTACCCAATCAGAAAAGTCTAATCTTTTCGTAAAGCCTCAAACTTTATTACGTGGTATAGAGAAGAGAAGCAGAAGAAACCTGAGATACGTTGGAGAGAACGGAGATTCCGTTGGGTTGCGGCTGCCATCGGATTCCAGGAATTGATCCGATTCGCCGGTTTGGAGCAGAGATTTTGGCGAAAGGTACCGACAATGACGCCATTGTTGAGATATGAAAATGCAGTGGACGATGAAACCAAGGAAGCAGGAAGAAGAGAGATATGAGAGACAGATTTTTCTTTTCTTTTTTTCTTTTTGAGTAAAAGAATCTGATTTCGATGCTTACGAGACGAAGGAACCCAATTAAACTTACTTCACCATATTTTTTTGGTTTTTTTTTTTTTTGATAAAGAACTTCACCGAACTTTGTTAGACAACGCTCATTTTGTCCTGTCTGTATGCATGTCTTTTTTTTCTGAATAGTATATTCTGTATATACAATACACACATATATATATATATATATATATATATATATATATTCCAACAGTTTTTAATCGAATCTCTATATTATTATTTACATAAACATTTACATAAATAAACTTTTATTTATAAAATATTATAAAATATTTTACATAAATAAACATTTATTTTATAAAATATTACATAAATAAATATTACTTATAAAATATTTCATAAATAAACTTTAAAAAAAAAACTCAATTAAATATTCTTCCGTAAAAATAGTTAAATATAGAAATCGAAAATTTATTTTAAATATATATAAAAATAAATTAAAAGTATATTTAGTTTATTTACTTATTAAATATTTAAATATAATCTATTATTTTAAATAATAATCAATCAATATATTAAAAAAACTTTTTTATTTTCATATTTAATTAGCATTATTTTCGAAAATTTATTTTTACTATTTTTATAAAAAAACTGAAATATATGTTTTCAAATTTTAAAATTATACTTTTTTACGAGTTGGTAAAAAAATATTTTATTAAATTACATAATAGATGGGTTTGTTCACTTTAAAAATCTTACAGATAATTATTATTAATACATATTATAGAATTCATTAACTAAAAATGATAGTTTAATCTTTAATAAAATATTTATAATTTACTGTTGTATCTAGATTTAGAAATTATTGTAGAATATACCAATATCTAAATTTAATGTGTGGATTTTAATTTGTATTTACATATTAGTAGTTTTAATCTTGGATTTCGTAGGTTTTCAAAAAAATTCTTTTTTTTATAAATAAAAACCAATTTCTTGTCTTTTTTTTTATAAATAAAAACCAATTTCTTGTATCTTAAAATTTTAAAATCTAATGTAGTTAAAATTAAGTAAAAGTGATACAGTTTTAAATATCCCACCGAAATCAAGTAAGATTTTTATGGGAAATGTATGTGTTGAATATACATATACATATATATATATATACAAATATGTATTTATATCTGTGCAATTGAAGAGCTTTCAATCTTTCAAGATGTTGAGCAGCTAATCCTGTGATTTCAGTCAATGTATAAATGGTATATTTATACACCAATCACATATACTTAAAAAGTAAAAAGTATTAAAATGCTTCAATATATATAAACAATCATTTTACTTTCTATAGCTATTAGAAAACAAATTTGATTAAAGAGACAAATGAAGAAATGAAGAGATACATGATGAAAATAGTATATCTAAGAATAATTAAGGATATCTATTATATGATAGTAGTATTCTTGTAAATTTTAGTTTGTTTCACACATAATTTTATTAGGATGAAATTAAATAAATATTTCACTTTCATACACTTAATTGGAATTATGTTATCATAAGAATTAAAAATATCAAATTGGATGTTTAAACACGAGATATCTATTAGATCCTCATAAATTCACAAACATGATATATATTTACAATCGTATGCACTAGTATATCTTGGCGTTTTGATGAACATAGGATTGCAGATACATGTCGTCATTTCGTTCAACCTTATTTGAAAATAATGGCACTCATGAGGCTAGAGAATGTGTATTGCTTAGATAAATAAGTAACACATATAATCAAATAGTAGAATTCACGTCAAGATGATCTACCTTTATACGGCAGGGATTCAGAAAGCCAGCCAGTCCATGTAACCAATTATAAGTAACACATATAATCAGAATTAGCACAATAACTCAATTTGTTTGAAGGAAACAGGAATATGGATCACAAGTTACCCGCAAAACTGCCCTATTTTGAATTGTCACAAAGAAAAGTAGCAATGTTCAGATGACTGGCAGATGGAGAAATATTATGTCTGTATTGTGGATCGTAATCTATGAGAATCTCTTCACCATATTATATTCATCAGCCATAATATCTTTACAACACCAAAAATTTATCAATCCCAACAAACTAAATTAGAACCAAATCTACCATCGAATCCCAAATAGAAACAATGAAAGAACACCTACATCTCTATCTAATGTGGTGAGAACAGCTTCCATAACAAATCCTGACAGAAACTCACAGCTGCTATATGAGTTTTTAGTTATCTTTTTTGTTTTTACTTCTATATACATTTAGTTTCAAACTGATCGAATTTTATATATTTAAGTCTAATTCGAGATTGTTTTCTTTCTCAACTTCGTCAACACATATAATCAAATAATAGAATTTACGTCAAGTATATAAGCTTATATAAAGATAAGGTTGCATACGTTTCTCAAACAAAAGAAAAATTAGAGTCAGGTCTATCGATAAAAAACCTTATAATACATAAAAAATTATAATATTATCGCTCTAATTTGGTACAAAACTTATAATAATTTACATCATCCAAAAAAATAAAAATAATACCAAACAACAAAAATTTTATGAAAAGACATAAATTTTTCTCTCATTCTTTTTTTCGCAAATTCACTAACCAAACCTTATAATAACCAGACTTTTGTTTGCGCCTCCGTCATATGCATATAGGATTGACGTACCGCATGATGCTAGACAGTCAAGTCTTGCGTTCCACAACTATGTCTAGAACTTTCAACCGCGCTGGAGGGAAGCAATTCTTCCGGATCCTTTTTTCCAAGAAACTAGACGTAGGTCGTTTTGGGTTCCTTTGTATAATGAAGTCATCAGATTTACAAAAATAGGAAATTACGTTCCAAATGAGGCTGACAGAATGCAAAGGCCGCCTTTCCTTCTCAAAGGTGATCATGCATTTGGCAAAGATTGTTTCACCGACGGCACAAACTGGAGTTATGAACATTGGGAAAACCTAAGTGATAGTGGTGAGGAAATTGACAGAAATGTCTGCTACTCATGTACCTTCGAATTAGAGGAACATCATCGTACAACTATGCTCCCTTGTGGGCATTTCTTCCACGACAAATGCATTCTGAAATGGCTCTAGGTTTCGAGTAATACTAACTGTCCAGCTTGCCGTTTCTCTATGGGATAGATGGAGAGTATAGAAGTTGTGATGAGTAAGAAAATAAGTGAAGTCAAGTTTGGTGATTATTGTGTGTTGTGTGTTTTAGGAACTGTTTGTGTTTTTTTTTTTGGTAAAAGTTTGTTTTTTCTTTTTTTTTGTTAACTTGGTAAAAGTTTGTTTGTTTAGGATATGTGCTCATGCAATCAGTGATTATTGTGTGTTTTAGGAATTGGTTTTTTTCTTTGGTAAAAGTTTGTGTGTAATTAGGATATGTGATCTTTTATGTAATCAAGTATATTTCTTGGGTGTGTGATGGTAATTAGTAACCCACAATGTTCTTTAATTGGCGACTGTAGCCCCCTTGTTTTCATGTGTGTAAGCGTGCAACATCGTTATTCTTTGGCACTTTCATGTGAGTACATGGGCTATTTTGTTCTACTGAGATAATAAGGGTGAGTTGTATCATTGGATTGAACCAGAAACAAGTCAGGGTATGTGCGGTGATGGTAAACACTACTGAATTAAAAAGGATTCATGAACTAAGTGTTTCAATTGATTATGTTTCAATTTTGTGAGTTTTTGAAGCAGCCTCTCTCTCTCTCTCATATATCTTTGCATATAATAAGAAAAATACCGGATGATTCTCTCTCATATATATCTGGGTCTCTATATATCTTTGTATATAAGAATAAGAAAATATCGGATGAGTGCAAGGCTTTATCTTGGTTGGAGTTTTGTCACTTGTTCAATAGAGTTGGCTGCGTGTGAGGAGTGTTAATTGTCGTTTTAGCTCAACCGGGTCACACGCGGGTCAAGCGTGTAGTGGAACGAGTTTGTTTAGTCTAAAGGTTCGATGGGCTCCAAATTATATCAAACATCCGTTACATTCAGTATTTGGGACTTACAGGAAAATTGGCCCAATACTTTCAATTGAAATTTTACAAACGAATTTTCAAATTAATATCTATCTTTGGTCTGCTGTTGCTTCTTGGAGATTACACAACAAATCGAGTGTCCACGTCAGCCAGGAAAACCGAGCCTAAAATCGTGCCACATTCTATCTTTAACGAGTCAAGCCCTCAAACGAACTACCAATGAGAAATCTCTATTTTTAACACATGTTGTAGAAGAAGCTAACCCTTTATATATTTTTCATTTCTTCCTCGTTTCATTAATTTTGTCGGGTTAGTATGAAAAACCATTAATTATACTCTGTAGCAAATCATGTAAGGGTTTCCTTTTTACCAGCAACAATTGAAGTCTCGTAGATTTTGTTGTGCTAAATTTGATGATAACTTCATGTGTATTCCTTTTTTTATGTTTCATTTTGCTAATAGCTGCGTCTGTCTGTCTTTTACAAGGAGTTAAAGGACTACAATTTCTACGTTCACGTCAATTTGCTTTGTAATACGTTCTAAAATGTTCATTTTGTAATTGGTCCATATTGTCTCTGTGGGCTCCTTTTGGTTGGCTATTTTCCTGCTAAAGTGTTTAACATAGGCTACCTTTTTTTCTTTCCTTTGGGAGCCCAGTGACTGTAATGCCTTAGATTTTATATGAGGTCAAGTGAACGGTTCAACTGATTAAACAAAGATTATGATTTCTTAACAATAAAATCAAAAATTTAGAACCATGTCGGTTTAACTACATTCAAATGCTTCATTGTTTTAGAAAATTGCAACAACCTCCTACTATAATTCTAATGGTATTCATTGCAATCAGGCATGATCGATGATGTTTATGTCGTCCTCTATGTGAGACAGAGTATTGCCATTATTGTCGGGAAAAGATCATCAGACTTCCATAACAACTGACCTGTAGACTTGCGCATCTGTAATTGTTGCACTCCCCCACTTTTGTTTCTCAATGGTACACCTCAAATTATCTTCATCGATGAGCCAAGAAACCAATACTAGCTAGTCAAGCCTCGAAACTGTTTGTATTGTCTCAGCCATGTTCTTTCCACCAATTCCCTCGAGACAATACTCTGATCTTCCCGAAACACACAATACAATGTTGTCCTAATTTTATTCCATTGTTTAATTCATTTATTAATTAGTTGATAGTTTGATAATGTAAAAATTAAAAGTTCGTAAACCATTCAAAAATTTATTAGAAAATGGGCTCTTAGGCCAATGTTTCTTTTATGAAAAATATCAACAAAATGAGATAACCAAATCCTATTCCTCCAAAATTATTTTCATCTACCCAAAATCTCAAGAAGAACAAATGGTCTCTCTACCATCAATATCTAACAGTCTTTTTCGTTCTTGGAATGAATGGCCGATCAAAGTATGGCATTGGTTGCGCTTTTGGGACCAATTCCTTCCTCAACCGTCTAATCTCCTCTTCCTCTGCCATCTGAAAAGAAAAATAAAAACTTAATACATACCATAAACGATGGATCTCAACTAAAAGCAAGGCTCTAATACAGCATCTCATCTTAAACTTTTACCATCTGTTGTCTTTCTCTTTCCATTTTGTATTGCTCAATGAACCTCATCTTCTCGGCAACCTAGAACAATAGTTCACACAGTTTATGATGTGGACTTCAAACCATACACAGAATGTAATGATTGCATTAGCAATGTTTACCTGATTATCAAATTCTGCGCGTTCTACTGCCCGGACATCTGAGTGTAGCGTCAAGTCGACTGGTACTGTGATATCTTTCACATGAGGCTTAACCAGACACTGAACACAGAAAACAACAACATTAGATGCAAGCCTCTTCATATTTAACAAGACATCATTTGCTTACTTAACAAGAAGCAGCATTCTTACCTCAGGTTCATCGGTTGTCCAAGGAAGACCTTGAGCAATGGGGATTCTCATCTTTTCTTCCTCCATCGTCATTTCTTGAAGCTTCTTTGCAAACTCTTCCTCTTTCATTCTACCTCTTTGCTGCAGTGAAACAAAAGACCAGCCAAAACAGTCAGGACTCGATTTCTACCATGAATCCTAAAAATTTCAATATTTTTGATCTAAGAAACTGATACCTCAGTTCTAAGTTTGAACGGCTTCAATGAAGTGACCTTAACCTGCTTCTTCTTTGATCGTCTGCTTCCCATTGTAGTCGATGAGTCCAAGCTCTGCCACATACAGAAATATAAAATGATTACTTCCTAAGCTTTATTGACATACAATGCAAGACAGATAATCATTTCAGCAAACATGAAAAATTAGCGGAAATCACGAGTAATCCAAGACACATACGTTTCTTCTGCTTCTCCTGCCAGCATTTGAATTCCCACTCAAAACACTGAAACATCAGCAGTTCAAACAAGTTCAGAAAACTAACAGTTCAGAACTTAAGTGAGATACTTTAAGTCACCAACGAACTAACCTGCCGTGACTGCTGTCCCAGGACGAAGAAATGGAGGCATTCGGGTCCAACCCGAGATTCTTAGCTGTTAAGACCAATTCAGATGGACAAAACGAAGAGCTCCATGGGTTTTGCTCTTTCTCTACCTTCAAGAACTTAGATTGCTGTCTCGTTCCAGGCAATTCCCACTTCACTGGCTTCTTTATATCCTCTCCGGTTTGGTCCTCTTCTTTCTTGTTCTCTATCTTTGGCGAAAGAGTAAAGCAAGTGAGTTTCTCAAATGCTTCTACAAGATTCATCACTTTACTCGATTCAGGCTTGTCCCTTGGCCTCTTCATTGTAGAAACGCCTATTTTCTCAGATTCTTCTCCTTCTAGTTCATCTACATTTCCAACATTTTGCTTCTCCTCCGATTCACTTCTTTCTTTGAAGAACTCCTCTTGCGATGCACGCAGCGTTTCGTATGCAACACAGACGCACTTCATGTTCCCTTTCTTCCTCTCTCCGCATTTACAATCTATCTCAGCAACAGTCGCCACTGGATCCTTGTTCCCCTTCCTCGAATTCTTCTTCGCCACCACAACAAATCTCCTCTCTCTGATCCGATTCCGGGGAGAGAAAACCGCCTGGCTGGGTTTCGGGTTCGGACTTTGATTATTCTTCTTCGAATTAGCAGATTTCACGAGCGGAGACTTAGCCGGACTAGCGTGTGAAATGTTAGGGTTCGAATTCTCCGACGACCTGAAAGTATCTTGAACCTTGGCCTGAAACTTGCTCCGATCCTTCACCGGAGTCCCCGGTTTCCCGTTCTTCAAAATCAACGACTCCATCAATCAAAGATCAAAAACAGAATCTGGAATCAAAAGAACACTACGAAGACGAACAATAATCGCTCTTGATCTGAAAAATCAACACCAACAAAAATAAAACTGACAAGGAAATGGAGAATTAGTGTTTTTTTCTTTGCTGTGGATTAAAAGATGGAGTCGAAGAAGATAAGATTGGAGGGAAATTGTGACCGTTGCGGCGCTCTTTTGGACGCTCTCCGATAACGGCTAGTCTTTTTGGTGCCCTTTTTTAATTAAATAAACTAAATAAGTAAGAAATCATTTGTTTCCATAATCTTGTCCGTTGGATCAAAGTAATCATAATGCTGAATTTTAATCCATGTTTAATGCCACGTCACATCAAACAGCTTATTCGCTCTAATATCAGCCGTTGGATCAAAGAGATGATAAACGCTCATCGTAAGAGCATGTACATCAGTGAACCCCTAAAAGAGAGGTTCACCAAAATATAATAACATTTTTTTTTGTTTTAGTTTTTTTTTTTTTTAATTCGAAAATTATAATTTTCGACCAATCAGGATGCTTTATTTGGGATGATACCGTCTCTTCAGATTCGTCGGGATGATATTGTCTCTTTAATATTAAGATCTTTTGTCTCAAAAACCGTGCTATGAACCCATTGATCCTCTGATGTATATGCTCTAATAAATCGTGTACAAATCAGATTCTCTGACAACAATTATTTTTGATCTAATATAAGCCGTTAGATCAAGGTGATTGACATGCTGACTTAGTCCACATATACTGCCAGGATAATTTTCAACAATTTTTTTCTATGCTTGTTCGGAATTTTTCATTCATTCACAAACTAGTTATCATCTTGTGGCCAATTACGTTTCAACGTTTGAGATATTTAAATTACTAAAAACATTTGATCATTCTCAATTTCTCAATTTGTCAATTTCTCTTGATCTTGGTTAATGGATCAAAGGTCACTAGAAGCTGCTGCTAAATCTGGAAACATCGATCTGTTATACGAACGAATCCATGAAGATCCATGCGTTCTTGTCAAAATCGATAACGTGCCCTTCGTTGATACTCCTCTCCACGTAGCAGCCGTCGCCGGACAAACAGAGTTCGCCATGGAAATGATGAATTTGAAACCATCTTTTGCTCGGAAACTTAACACCGACGGACTTACGCCGTTACACCTCGCAGTCGATCACAGTCACTTCTGGCTAGTTCTTGAAATAGTTAAGATTGATCCAAGCCTTGTTCGTCTTCAAGGGAGACAAGGTACGTACCCAACTCTTTCTTTAAAAAATAATATATATATATATATATTGTTTTGTCGTCAAATAAATTATGTATATTTAATTTCAGAGATTTTGTTGTTCAATAAACACCAAACAAAACAAATTGAGAGATTTTATTTTACACGACCAAGTTTTGTCGGGTGTTTTCCCCCGGTTCGATTCGATTGAAAAACTTAACTGAGTTGTTTACTTCTTCCAACTACATATATCGCTAAATTTATGTTTATTGTCTAACTACATTTTGAATTTTAAATAATTTATTTTGAAAGAAAGTTTTACACAAGCTCTTTTCTTTCTCGGTTCGACCCGGTTTTTTACAAAAGCTCTTTTACTTATCGGTTCGATCCGGTTTATTCAAATATGAAAGAAAAATAAATAGCCAAGTTAGATTATTTTGTATTTGGTTCAGTTTTTGAAACGATTTTCTCCGAAATTTGGAACAATTTTGATTTGGTATGGGTAAGTGTCATCGGATTGGTAAACCTTGCATATACTCGGTTTAATCAGAACGATAACCGAGTCGTTAATGTCGGTTTTATTTTCCCAAACAAGGTATGACGCCATTGCTACTTGCGGTAAGCAGAGAGAAGATTGATATGATATCAGAATTTTTCTTGATTTGCCCTGAGAGCATCGTGGACGCAAACGTGAACGGAGAGAACGCTCTTCACATCGCTGTGAAGAACAACGAAGACCAAAGAGAAGGATTAAAAGTCCTTAAAGTTCTCATGGGATGGATCCTAAGATTGTGTCAAAAGGATGCAGAGTGGATCGAGGCAAGAGTCATAAACCGAAGAGACAGTGATGGTAACACGCCTTTACATCTTGCTGCGTATGAGAATAATCGGGAAGCTATGAAACTGATGTTAGAGAGTTCCAAGATTAACGTCAACATAGAGAACAAGAACGGTTACACTGTTCTGGACATTGCCTTGGTACAAAGACAACACAATAACAGAGGAGAAATAGAGAGACTGGTTAAGAGACATGGCGGAAAATGTTCGAGTTCTCTTGTAAAGATCAAGACAACATCAGATCTACTCGGCTCGCGGCTAACATGGAGAGAATCGAGACGGACGAGGATGATACGTTCATATTCTTGGATCTCTGAAGAAAGAAGAAACGCTCTTTTAGTGGTCGCCACTCTGATAATCACAGCTACTTATCAGACCGCTCTCCAGCCTCCCGGAGGCGTTTCTGACGGCGGCGGAAGCGGTGGTGGAACGGTCGGTGGGAAAGTGGGTTCTGTGGTTATGGAAGAGGGAAACTTTATCTGGTTATGGTTATGGAACAGTGCGGGTTTCTACTTAGCCTTGGCACTGACGCTACGTTTGTTGAGTTTAGGGCAAGAGAGTATGTTTTGGTATTATCCTCTCATCGTTCCTCTGTTATTTGCTTACAATGTGGCAGGGCGAGTGATCTCACCAAACTCGAGAGCATTCACGATCGGAGACGTGGGTTCGTTCGTGGCTCTTGCGATTTGGGGGTTGGTGGTCTGGTTTTGGGAACGGATACAGTCTAAGCGAAGCAAGGTTCGTGGACCAAAGAGTGTATTGGTGTGGGAAGGTTTCACTACGTTGGATGAAGCTAGAGGTGTTGCGCCTAAGGGGCATTTGATTAAGTGATCTTGATTACGCCTAATAAATACTTTTACTGTTTGTGAGGTCACATGAGTTTCATAGATCGTTATGAGGAATATGCCATTGATGTATAGTTATGGTAAAGTCTGTCATCAACTCTGTTGGAGAACAAGGGCTGTGTCGTAAAATCAGGAAAGTTTGTATTTTGTGATCGAGTTTGATCATAGAGCGATATGTAAAAGTTTATAATCCTAGACTCCTAGTGTAATAGCAGCTAGACAGATAGCAACATGTAAACCAAATGCTTCAGAGAAGTAGTAATTGTGTGAAAAATAAGACTTTTGCTATAAGAAGCTTGTTTTTCCGAGATTACGACTGTCTTTTTGCAAACGTGCCCGTTTTGTTAGTTTTGTCAATCTTGTTAGTTAAATTTTTATTATTATCATTAGTATAATATTCTCTTCCTAACCCAATCGAACCAACATTGTTTACAAATACATTGTCTTTTTTTTTATTATTTATTAAGGCTTTAATTAAACAAATTATTTGTTACTTAGTAATCACGTAAAAAATATACATGAAATTTTGGATTGAGTTGGGTCAGGTCCCCGTCCCCGGTTTAGATCCACTAAGTTTGCTCGAAGGGACTTAAGAGAGGGGCACAAACCCTAGCTAATACTATATGAAAAGAAGCTTCGTAGCCGCATAAAATATATATATAAATTAGGGTTTTTTTTTGTTGATCATTTTGGGGTTTATGGTTTTCGTTTGATCTGTTTTGGACTTTGGTGATTGCAATTAATGGTAGGTTAAACGTTGTATGACTGTTTCGGAAAAATTTCCTTGCGTCCTTCTCAGAGCTTCGTCTTTGCTTAGGCTTCTGGCGAGAGGTGTTCCCGCTCCTCAGGTATCTCTTTTGTATGTACGATTATTAGCTGCTCCTTTTTTTTTTTTTTTTTTGATTTGTCTGTACGTTTTGAAATCATATGCTTATTCATGGATTTTTCTTCACTTTACTTTACAGGCAATTAAAATTCTGAAAGATGACTGGAAATCTACTATCATCAATATCCGAAATTTGGTTGGCAAAAAGGTATAGATTCTACATACCTATGATGGATTGTTACAAATTCTACTACAATACTTGATATGACTTGCTGTGAATTTTTATATTTCGACCGTGAATTTTATGTTTCGACATGATTCCGGCATGCATTGTCAATGCCAGTGAGTCCTAATATATAGACTTTCTTCGTTGCAGGAAATATTTGTTCAAAGGAGGCAGCGGCTTTTGGGTCGTGCCTTGAAGGTGTGTGTGTGAACAACTGTCTGTTTAGAGATTAGTCTTGGTCAATATTTAATGGAGATGTTTAGAGATAGTCTTAGTCATGATTGATTAATTTGTGTACAAACTATTGTATATTCCTATGCTCACTATTTTGTTGTTTCTGTTTTGCTTTGGGGACTAACCAACGTGCTGCTTGCAGAAGCTGGAAATGATAACCAATTGTTACATTCTAGTTCAGGTAATCGTGTGTGTTGTTTTTGCAAATGTCTCTCTAGGTTTTGTTTTTTTGGGTATATATATATTTGACTTTTCCTTTGGGATATTCACAGGGAAGAACTGTACGTAGCTGTGATGGGTTCTTCTTTAGTTGGTATCAGACAAGTCCGAAGCTTTGTGGAACAAAGCATGCAGAGCATGCGGCATCCTTTAGACCTTATAAACGTACGTGCGTATGAAATATTTTCTCTGTTTTTCCTTGGTTCTCTATATATGTGTATTTCACTTGTCAATATATAGACTTAGTTGCTCCTACGCTTGTTTATGCAGGATCTTGTGCTGCATCTCGAGAATCAAACGAAAAAGGAGGAGGAACTTAAAAAAGAAATCCAAAATGAAATGCGCCTACTATTGGGTGCTCGTGGAAAGGCCAGAATCGCAAGGCCTATGTTTTAATCTCGCGTTATAAAAAATATTATTGTTGTTAAAAAAAACTACGACCGATCCCGCCTTTTCTGTTCCATCTAAATCATATATGCAGTATCTTTGGTAGTTTGGACATTTCCTGAATGAGAACTCTTCAACGCTTACATCTTGTTTTTAACGGGAATTGATGTAATACAACGGCATAAACTGGTTTTATAGGTTTCATCATGATTGGAAGTGAGAGTTAGATCAAGGTGATGGCATGCTGACTTAGTCCACATATTTTTTTTTTGTATGCTTGTTCGGAATTTTCCGCACATTCAGAAACTAGTTATCATCTTGTGGCCAATTACGTTTTCAACGTTTGAGATATTTAATTACCAAAAACATTGATCATTCTCATCGTCGTCATTTTGCTGCGTTGTCTCTTGATCTTAGTTAATATGGATCAAAGGTCACTAGCTAGAAGCTGCTGCTAAATCTGGAAACATCCATCTGTTATACGAACTAGTCCATGAAGATCCATGCGTCCTCGTCAAAATCGACAAGGGACCCTCTCTGATACTATGATATATTGATGAGAGTAAGAACACAAAAGTGTTTCAGGAAGAATTATATTATAAGAATAAAGTTACAAATTACATTCTCTTATATAGACATCATTCTCTTATATAGACATATACTAATATTTTAAATCACCAATACTAACTTCTGATTTATGCTAAAATATATTCATGTGTGTTCATATGCTTCAGATTTGTTTTAGTACTGTATTTGACAATATTTTACAAAACAGTTGTTATAAGATATGCGAAGAATATAAAAAATCACCATATCCAACAATTATCTTTAACTACATAAATGACTGGAGTATATATTGCTAAAAGTGAAAGCTGTCC
This sequence comes from Eutrema salsugineum, assembly GCF_000478725.1. NCBI lineage: Eukaryota > Viridiplantae > Streptophyta > Magnoliopsida > Brassicales > Brassicaceae > Eutrema > Eutrema salsugineum. Next base: position 5,118,529 of record NW_006256829.1, on the reverse strand, counting down.
TATAACCCGCATTCGAATTCAAAGTTAGATTAGTAAGAAAATGTGTGAAGACCTAGAAATCATTTATTTTCTGGGTTGTATAGTCATCGAGTTAAAGTAACATGGCAAACCAAATTGAGTTGTGTACAAATCACCTTTCTGGGCACGTGGTCAACGTATGCAAAACAAATTATAATATTCGCTTGTTCTCTATAAGATTAATTTGGTTTCGATTCTGATTTTGATTTATTTTATATAAAAAATCAAACACACTCTTCTTGGTATATTTAATATATAGCTTGAGAAGCACTTCAAAAAGTGTGACTGAGTTTTCAAGCAAAGTGCTATTAGTCTTTTCTCTGAAGATTGTCCGGAAGACTCCACCATACAATCACTTAATTACTGAGACAACTAAGTTTTAATAATAATAGATTAGCATGTACATTATTGACACTAAACACCAACCTTTAGGTTTGGGAAGTATATAGACAGTGATGCACACAAAAACATTAAAACCAATGATGTATATTCGTCAGAATTTATTTTGACCTCTTTATTCACAAATTCCTTTTTCATTCTTTGTATATGTTTTATCTTCATCTTCATATTTCACAAATTAAAATAGTATCACTTGCTTGTAATTTACTTAGAGCCAGGTATAGAATATATTCATGTATGTATTTTATTTGTATTTTTTGGCTTGAAAAGCGTCGATTGCTTAGAGGGAAATATATTTTGATTGATTGTTTATTTTTGTATCAACCAAAAAAAAAAAAAAGAGGAAGTCGAGAAAACAGAAAGCAGAAGGAAGTCCTTATTAAAATAAATAAATTTATCAACACAAAACGGAATCCGTAAGTGTAAACTGAACAATATTCATGTCTAAAATAGGAAAAATAATCAAAGCAAGAAAAATAGATACAATTTAATTACTCGAATGCATATATGGTAAATTTTGTTTGTTGACTTATACGATAGAATCAATTTATGTTGGTCGAAATCCAATCCTTTCATGTATGTCCAATGTTTAACGTGTCTTTAAGACTCGCGGAAACCTGCCAAATATTGTGAGCCCATCGTTTTTTTCTACCTTTCCTTAACATTTAATTTCTAACTGAAAGAAAGTCTTAAGCTTAATTTAATTTCCTTTTAGCAATAAATAAGTAACCAAAACTTTTAAACCGCGTTATTCTTTGACGGTTTCAAGGGCATTTTAGGAATCTCATCACCTATATAAACTCTCTACTCACCCCGCTCTTCTTCTCCATCGTCAGATTTACCGATTAATTCTCTTCACCAAATTCAGCTCCATTTTCTTCGATAGTGTTAGACCAGAGGCTACGTAGCTTGCGAAAGGTATGATCAATTGTATCTAGCTCTCTTAATTCGTGTTTTCTCGATCCAATTTTCTGATTATCACGATCCGATCTCGTTTCGATTTCGATCTGTTTGGCCCGGTTTTCTTTTTTCACATGGATTTGGTTTTGAATGTTTGTGTGTTTCGTCCCAAAAAACACCAAAATTCTGCTTATTTCCTGTTGAGAGTTAAGATTTTTTCTGCATTCAGGTTCGATCTGTGTCGGTGATCCGCTGAGAATTCACGTAATTTCATATCCCATTTACGTTTTCATTTCCTTAAACCGGGTTCTTTTGCATGTACCAGATCTGAGATTTTTTATTCAAATTTCTCATCGTATGTGTATATTGTTCGTCGAATTTCGGCTTCAAACGCCTCATTGTTAAGCATGATCATGACTATTTTGATCTCTGGGTTGATATGAATTCGTAGCTTCACCTGATATGATATTCGGTTCATGTTTACGTTAAATGTATTCTGTGTGCATCTTCTAATTCCTACGAAACCGGATCTGGGTTCCTTTAAAAAAGCGAATCTATCAAAGTTTAGTTCTTGTATATTGTGGATTCTCCTTTTTGGATGTTTTTAGCTTTATTTGCATATCATAGAACGCTTGAATTGCTTGATCTGACATGTTGAGTCACCATTCTCGTTATCCAGTGCAACCTAAATGCAAACATTCGAATTGTTAAGAACTTTTACGCAGCCATATTATTCAGACTTGTGTAATGTATTGAACTTACATCTCTTTGGTGTTTATTTATGGCATTGATTACTGAGAATTCTGTAGTTTGACATTAAGCTCACTTTTTTTTTGTTTTCCCTGGAGGCAATTCAGTTTACAAGCAAAATGGTGAAGATTTGCTGCATTGGAGCTGGATATGTCGGTGGTCCAACCATGGCGGTCATTGCTCTAAAGTGCCCATCTGTTGAAGTAGCCGTTGTTGATATCTCTGTGCCAAGGATCAATGCCTGGAACAGCGATCAGCTCCCGATCTATGAGCCTGGTCTTGATGATGTGGTCAAGCAGTGCCGTGGGAAGAACCTTTTCTTCAGCACCGATGTTGAGAAACACGTGAGAGAGGCTGACATTGTCTTTGTCTCTGTCAACACCCCGACCAAGACCCGTGGTCTTGGAGCAGGCAAAGCTGCGGATCTGACTTACTGGGAGAGCGCGGCACGTATGATCGCTGATGTCTCGGTTTCCGACAAGATCGTTGTCGAGAAATCAACTGTGCCTGTCAAAACCGCAGAGGCAATTGAGAAGATCCTTACACACAACAGCAAAGGAATCAAATTCCAGATTCTCTCCAACCCCGAGTTCCTTGCTGAAGGAACCGCCATTGAAGACCTTTTCCAGCCTGACCGTGTCCTCATCGGTGGTCGGGAAACACCTGAAGGATTTGCAGCAGTCAAGGCCTTGAAAGACGTTTATTCCCAATGGGTCCCTGAAGAGAGAATCCTCACCACCAATCTCTGGTCCGCTGAGCTTTCCAAGCTTGCAGCTAATGCCTTCTTAGCCCAGAGGATCTCATCAGTCAATGCAATGTCTGCTCTCTGTGAAGCAACCGGCGCCAATGTCTCAGAGGTCTCTTACGCTGTCGGTAAAGACTCTCGGATCGGCCCCAAGTTCTTGAACTCTAGTGTCGGATTCGGTGGATCCTGTTTCCAGAAAGACATCCTCAACTTGGTCTACATCTGCGAGTGCAACGGCTTACCTGAAGTCGCTGAATACTGGAAACAAGTCATCAAGATCAACGACTACCAGAAAACTCGATTCGTTAACCGCATTGTCTCTTCCATGTTCAACACAGTCTCCAACAAAAAGATTGCAGTGCTCGGTTTCGCCTTCAAGAAAGACACAGGAGACACGAGAGAGACTCCAGCCATTGATGTCTGCAAAGGTCTGTTAGGTGACAAAGCTCGTATCAGCATCTACGACCCACAAGTCACTGAGGACCAGATCCAAAGAGACTTGACCATGAACAAATTCGACTGGGACCACCCGCTGCATCTCCAGCCCATGAGTCCCACCACCGTGAAGCAAGTCTCAGTCGCTTGGGACGCATACGCTGCGACCAAAGACGCTCACGGTATCTGCATTTTAACCGAGTGGGATGAGTTCAAGAAACTCGACTTCCAGAAGATCTTTGATAACATGCAGAAACCGGCGTTTGTTTTCGACGGTAGAAACGTCGTGGATGCTGAGAAACTCAGGAAGATTGGGTTTATTGTTTACTCCATTGGTAAGCCATTGGACCAGTGGCTCAAGGACATGCCTGCTCTTGCCTAAGACAAGCAAATCTCTTCCTTAGATTTTTTTGTTTGTTTTGTTCTTCCCCGAATCATCATATGAGTTTTTCATATGTTTTTGCTTTTTACTATGTTCTGATCAAATAATTGTCGCTTTTGTTCTTCGTATGAAAGTCCAACAGAGATTTTTAGGTTTGATTTTTGTTGGTAATTATGTACCTTGGGTTACCAAATATTGTAAGCTTTTCAAGTATTATTTCCATTAATATAAAACTTTTCTTTAGTTGAATATCATTGACTCTTTTCTACTTGCGTTTGTTATTTTAGAATTTTTTCGCGAGACACCTTGATAGAAATATTAAATGAATGGTAGGTAATGAGGAAGGATTTATTTAACTCGAGAATATTCTGTTAGTTATTTTTTAATTGGTTGAGGCTCATGCTGCTTGCCACGTGGAAGCTCGGAGTCGAAAGCAAAGTGTCGCTCCCTCTTATTACTAAAATGCCCCTTTCTCCTCGTTCCCTCTTATATTTTCTCAGTTTCTCTCTGTTTCCATTCCTCTCGCTCACTCGTTCACCCGAAAAGTCACAGAAACACAAAAGATTTTTCTTCTCTTCCATATTATTTTTCTTTCATTTTCTTCGATAGCATCTAGTTCTCTCTTCTTTCTTTCCCAGAAAACTGTTACTTCCTCTGTCTCCGACGCTTTCTTTTCTTGGGAATCTGACAAGAAACAGAGCATAATCCTTCTTTTTCTTTGAAAATGTGCTCGTCGTCTCTTTCTTGCGTTTGTTGCCTCCTTCTACTCCTCTACATTGTCTACATGATCATTTCCTTCATCGACTTCTTCTTTATCCGAGTTCCCCATGTTTTTCGCGCCTAATGGAAGAAGAACGTCAAAATCTCCATAAACCCATCTATGGAGTTCCGCGAAATCACAAGAATTCTCAGTCACAGCGAGATCTCTCTTGCTACTACGGTCTAAGGGAAAACCCAAAGAAGAAAACCCAGGAATCTTTTGGATTAGAATCGCCAGAACTGACGAAGAAGATTTTGTTCCGATGCGGAGATTGTGGAAAAGGGTTTCGATACGAGAAGTGTCTTTCGAATCATCAAGAGGGGATGCATTTATCGACGAACCAGAGGGCTTATGAAGAATCGATCAAGAGTCTGTGTAGTAGCTTCGGTCTTGTGAGGAAGAAGAAGAGGTCGAGAGTTATCAGGTACAAGAAGACTCCATTGTCTTGTTCGTTCACTACATTTGTTGAATCGCCTTCTGTTTTCGCTGCGAATGATGAAGAATTAGAAGTGGCAGAGTGTTTGATTCTATTGTCTAAGAGTAGTCCCAAGTTTGTAGTAGACGGACAGAAACTTGTTAGTGAAGCAATGGGTGCAAATCCTGAAACGCGTCGATGTTGTTTGAGCAACAAGAAACCACGAAAAGCTGATGAATTTAAATCTGGGTTTTCAAGTAATGAGCAGAATCTTATGGAAGAAAGGTTTAGTAGATATGAAAGATCGAAAGAACCAGCTGAATTCGAGTCTGGGTTTTCGAGTGATGAGCAGAAACTGGTGCAAGACGAGATTAGTAGTGATGAAACATCAGAGGAGCCAGCGAGTTTCTTGGGAGAAAAGAGTGGATTGGATCAGTGGAAACTGCAGAAATCTTGTGACTTTGAATCTGGGTTTTACAGAACTGAGCTTGGAGTAGGAGATATGGAGTGTTCTGATTCAGATACTGGATCTGATAAGAGGAATGTTGAGCATCAATGCAAGTTGTGCAACAAGGTGTTCTCGTCATATCAAGCTTTAGGTGGTCATCAGACGTTTCATCGGATGAGCAAAAGTAAGAACAAGAAGAATCGCAGAGAGGAATCAGTAGAAGAGCCTGAGGTTGAGTCTGTTACTGAGAAGAAAGAGAAGAAGAGGCACGAGTGTAGCATCTGTTCAAGGAATTTCAGCTCGGTTCATGCTTTAGGTGGTCACAAGAAGTGTCACGGCAAGAGGCAACAGTCGAAAACAGAGCATGAGCATGAGGGTTTGGGGCTACTCAGTGTTGTTCCTGGTACTGATGGAATCAAGTTTTACTGAAGTTCTGTTATTCGAATAGGATTTGATGTTGTAAAGAATTTGATAGTCAAATTCTAGACTTTTGTTTGCTCTGTTATTTTAGATGAGAAAACCCTTTTACTTAGGAGTTTTTAGCAATTTCCTGTGAAATTTGATGGATAAACTGATTGGGATTTTGTTTTACTCTACTTTCTTGTTTATCGCAGTATCTTCACTTTCTGAATCCAAGTTGTAGACTTTTTGCTCTGTTTTTCTTTTCATAGTTTCTTTTAGCAAATTTCCCGGGAAAGTGATGGGTGAAAGTAAAACAATAAAGAAGTTTTTTTCGAGAAAACTCTCAATTTTTTTTAAAAAAAAATTCTTAACTCGGGTTTGATTCCGGTTGGAGTCAATTTTGTTGATTTGAAAAGTCAGAATGGAATGTGTCGGTCGGTCTTGGTATTCAACAAAACTCTTGAGCATATAAATGAAATTAAATAACTACCTTTTGTAATATGCTAAACGAAAACGACAATGAGAATTGTACGGAAATTTCGTAATTAATTTTGGGAAAACCCCTATAGTGTAATTGGACCTACCAGCTAAGACTACATTTACCATACTTGAATTGCTTATCACATTAAATCGAACTTGCGTACAACATCAAATCAACTGTAATTCATGGTGTTTTCATGTATACGACGCCAATTTAGTGTAAGGATTAGTACAAAATATGTGATTATCTTAAGATTTCGGGTGGTCAATTTCTGGATTAAACTGTTCAACTTACTGTGTAACAAATCAAGTTTAATATCGGGTAACAGATAGAACTATTTACATATGTTATATAAATAATGTGAAAAAATGATTCTTTCTATTTATAAAATAATTCGTATGCAAATTCATTACCATTAAAAAAAGATACTATGCGTTACTCAAGACAAGTATCGTGTAATTTTTTATTTTTCAGTTGCATTGATTTGTCGAAACCATATATAAAATGTTAAGTTAATGTATACAATAAATATGTTAGGAAGATGGAGTAAGTGTCTAATTATCTAGAATGAGATATGCCATTTATGTATAAAATGTCTAATAATTTATGTTTATCAATTTAATTGTCAATTTTGAATATTATGTTAAAATAGGGATCAATTTATACTATCAATCATCAATTAAGAGGAAAGATGAAAAAGCAAAACTCTTGCTTAGCCATGAAAATAGGTGGAGACAAATGTATAATTAGCTCTCTATAAAACAATCCCTAAACTCAAGGTCAAGACACCAATTAACTAATACTCATTATTAATTTTAGATCTTGAATAAATTATTATTTTTTTTTTGTTTTTTGTTTTTGTTTGGTTTTGGAATAAATATGTTTAGATCCACCGGCAAAATCACTGAGAACAAAAGCTCGATATTCCTCTCATTTGTTTCTATTTTTTTCTTTCTCTTATTTTTCATTTTTTCATCTTCTTCTTCCTCAGCTCTTTGATTTTGAATCTTGATCTGTGAGAAGACTCTTCAACGTCAGCTTAAAACGTGAATTTGTGGCAAAACCTCTCGTGTTCAATTTGATTGAAGCAATCTCCAGAGGAGGAGGCGGGAATCTCAAATTTTGGATCTTCCAGTGGCGGTCGGAAATCCAATGCGGTCTGCGAGAAGACCACAAGGAAGAAGAATAGCGATTAGGAACGAAACAGAGACGGATTTGGGAGAGACGCAGGACTCTAGATCGAGAATCGGGAGGAAATTGGGATCGGAGAGGCGGAATCTGATCGGATCTGATGTTGGGTTTGGGATTGCGTCCGGCGTCAGGAATTAGGGTTTTGGATTCGGTTTCTGTTGTCACTGTGGTGGTGCTGCACGACCAAGGATGCAGCTTCACATATCGCCTAGCATGAGAAGCATCACGATTTCGAGCAGCAATGAGTTTATTGACTTGATGAAGATCAAGGTCGCAGCTCGTCACATCTCTTACCGAACTCTCTTCCACACCATCTTAATCCTCGCCTTCTTGTTGCCTTTTGTCTTCATCCTAACCGCTGTTGTTACCCTCGAAGGTGTCAACAAGTGCTCCTCCATTGGTACACCTCTTTTGTTTCCTCTTGTTCGATCTTTCATCTTCACTAATTCGTATGTTTCTGTTTTTGTTGTGTTCTTCATCATTACTGCTGCGGATCTCAACCTTTTTTATATTCGGATTAGCAAATTTTATGGATTAGCAAATTTTATGGCTCTTCATTGTGTGTTGTCTTTTTCTTTGCATCTTTAGTGTCCATTGTCCCAAACATCTTACTAGGTTTACGTTTGATCTTACGGCAATGTTTGGGATCGTACTAGGATGGGGCTTAAGTCAACCAAGTTTGGGGATTTTGGAATTTTCTTGTTAGGTCCCCACTAATAAATTTTGTAAGATCTTGGTTCTCAAGTAGCTGTACGACCTCAATTGTTAGCATTGCATATAATTTCCACAATCTATTTCTCACATTTCCCCGTCAATGCATTTTGTTGGATTGTGGAGCTGAGTGACATTTTTGCAAAAATCCCTTTTTTTGTTTGTATGTGTGGAGTAAGAACTACATCTTTCTCTGCTTTACCACATTTGAGCTAAAAACGTCGAGGAAATTTCTCCATATACATTTATTCTATATGATGTTTGAGGATGTCTCGATTCAATACTTTTATATGGTTTAGGAAGTTCATTTACTGAGTTTTTGCATCCAAGATCGGTGTTCATTTCAATTGAATGATCTGCTTTTATGTTTAGGGAGATGGTTATGATGCTTTCATTTAAGTTTCTTCCCTTTTTCTTCTTACTTTCAGATTGTTTAGGGAGGCGGTTAGGTCCACGTCTTCTTGGTAGGGTAGATGATTCGGAGGTGAGTGGTTGCTTTCTTTAGTCTGCTATTTTTCATTATCTTTTTATGTTCTTAAATGATATTTCTTTCCCCCTCATGTTTCTCTTGCTGCAGAGAATAGCTAGAGACTTTTACAGAATTCTAAACGAAGTAAGCACTCAAGAAATTCCAGATGGTTTGAAGCTTCCGGATTCTTATAATCAACTTGTTTCGGATATGAAGAATAACCACTATGATGCAAAAACATTTGCTATTGTGCTGCGAGCCATGGTACGCTTTGTCTAATCTGAAAATGTTTCTCATCCTACATAATGCGCCCTATTGCTCCTGTATCGAATTGTAGACTTTTGTCTTATCTGGAAAATCTGTTACATTTATCTGTGCCTTGAAATTGTCAAATTGTAGACAGTGTTTCTAATCTACTATTGTTAGTTCTTGTTTCTCTCTAAAGTGAGCCATATAAATTGGAAGATTATCTTATGTGATATGTTTGTCTGTCTTGAACAGATGGAGAAGCTCGAACGGGATATTAGGGAATCTAAATTTTCAGAACTTATGAACAAGCACTTTGCAGCAAGTTCTATTCCCAAAGGCATTCATTGTCTCTCTCTAAGACTGACAGATGAATATTCCTCCAATGCTCATGCTCGTAGACAGCTTCCTTCACCAGAGTTTCTCCCTGTTCTTTCAGATAATGCATACCACCATTTTATTCTGTCCACGGACAATATACTGGCAGCATCAGTTGTGGTCTCATCCGCTGTGCAGTCATCTTCAAAACCCGAGAAAATTGTCTTTCACATCATCACAGACAAGAAAACCTACGCGGGTATGCATTCATGGTTTGCGCTCAATTCTGTAGCACCTGCTATTGTGGAAGTTAAAGGTGTTCATCAGTTTGACTGGTTGACGAGAGAGAATGTTCCGGTTTTGGAAGCTGTGGAAAGCCATAATGGTGTCAGGAACTATTACCACGGGAATCATGTCGCTGGGGCAAACCTCACTGAAACAACTCCTCGAACCTTTGCTTCAAAATTGCAGTCTAGAAGTCCAAAATACATTTCTTTGCTCAACCATCTTAGAATATATATACCGGAGGTAAATGTTTTATGCTAAACTTGCAACGTAGCTTTATGCCCCTTTTCTCTGAAATCATATCCCAATTCCCTTTTTTGTTTTGTTTTTTGGAATAGCTTTTCCCGAACTTAGACAAGGTAGTCTTCTTAGACGATGATATCGTTGTCCAGAGAGACTTGACGCCACTTTGGGATGTTGACCTTGGTGGTAAGGTCAATGGAGCAGTAGAAACTTGCCGGGGTGAAGATGAATGGGTGATGTCAAAGCGTTTAAGGAACTACTTCAATTTCTCTCACCCGCTCATCGCAAAGCATTTAGATCCTGAAGAATGCGCTTGGGCATATGGTATGAATGTCTTCGATCTACAAACCTGGAGGAAGACAAATATCAGAGAAACGTATCACTCATGGCTTAGAGAGGTATGAATGTATTCGACCTTACACTCTTTTGTTTTCCTTAGCAGAATCTCAAGTTACCTCACTCTCCTACTCTTGTTTGCTTTTGGTTTTGAGCAGAATCTAAAGTCGAATCTGACAATGTGGAAGCTTGGAACCTTGCCTCCAGCTCTTATCGCGTTTAAGGGCCATGTTCATATAATAGACTCGTCATGGCATATGCTTGGGTTAGGCTATCAGAACAAGACCAACATAGAAAATGTCAGGAAAGCTGCAGTGATCCACTACAATGGCCAGTCAAAGCCATGGCTCGAGATTGGTTTCGAGCATCTCCGGCCATTCTGGACGAAATACGTCAACTACTCGAATGATTTCATCAAGAACTGTCACATCTTGGAGTAGCAAAACCGAAACTTTCAGATGGTATTGAAGGTACAACGGGTGTAAAAGACAGAGGAAGAGATTAGGAAGTAAAAAAGCAGAGATTAAAGACGAGCACTGCAGATTTTACTCACAGTTTAAAGATTCAGAAATTTAGTTTGCCACATACATAAGAAACTTGTTGCAGCGAAGGGGAAAAGCTGCATAAGAGAAAGAGAGATAAAGATTCATTCTTCTGTAAAATAGAAGGTATCCTTTTTGAAATTCTTTTGGTTTCGATTGGGAGACTCCAATTCTTGAATCTTTTATAAGGATGGGAAAGATTGGATTTTTTTTTTTTGGTTTATTAAGGGGTCATGACCAAAAAGGCCAGTTGTTGATAATTGAAGAACAGAACAATTATACATTTGTTGCATTTGTTCCACATTTCTTGTTATATCATTTGCGGTTCGTATATTCTACAAATCTCTTAATTCTGGATTCTGTTTGCATCGATCATAACATCTTCTCCTTAGAAATGTATCTTCTTCCTCAGTTGCATATGCATTTGGAGCTATACTTATTTTTAGCAAAAACATTTGGAGCTATGTTTTGTCAGGTAGAACCATTAAAAATTTAAGATAATTAGACCCCGAAAAAAACTATTGAACAAAAGTTGATGACCTTGCCAATAAACAAAAGAGAAAGCCAAATGCTTTTGAATGTAAAATTTTATAATTTTTCGATTAAAAAAAGAAATTGGGAGATCATTTCGTACAGTGCATTTCGTATCTTGATAATAAATTAAAAATAATAAAATAAATGGGCTCGAATGTAAAGGGTTGAGCATTTTCATTGGCGTATAGATGGGAAGAACGACAGGAAGGAATGGAACATTTGGCTGCAATTGATTCTCAAATCTTCGAGATCTCCTAATTATTTCATATCTCTCTCCCTCTCGCTCTCGCTGGTCTCTTTCTCACTGTGATGTGGAGGTTTCAAGGATCCTTCTGATTCATCAAACTCAAATCAGTCGCGGACCCAAGTAAGAACACCAGTTAGGGCTTATTTTTGTTTTATGATCAGCTAAACCCAATCCGAGTTTTTAGTGGTTTGATATAAGAATTATTCTATTTGATACTTCATTAGTTCATTTGTTGATTGTTTTCATGAGTTTTTTTAAGGAGAAAGTCTTGATTCTTATCTATGATGGAAGATCTTTGCGATTCGTATTGTTTAATCAGTGCTCTTATATTCATTTCCAATATTCAAGATCAACCTTAAATCTATGAGCTTCACGTTTCACAATGAGGCTGAGCTACAGAAAATCTGTTTTTTTCATTTTTTTTTTTTTTTTTCTTTACAGACATTATTAATTCTTCGGTGATGGAAATTTGTTCTTTTGTCACACAATTCTTCCTTTTTTCGATTCGTTGCAGAAAGGAAAGACCCTACGAGCTATATAACATATAGACTTTCCTGGTTCTTTGGAGCTCGATACATAGTCGAGCTCTTGTGAAATCACTGGTGAGGCCAGTTGGTTCTTGGAGATATCATGGCAGAGGTGAAGGAACATTTGGAGATTAAGTTCCGGTTAGCGGATGGTTCAGATATCGGTCCTAAATCGTTTCCTGATGCTACAACCGTTGCAACATTGAAAGAAACTGTTGTTGCTCAATGGCCAAGAGGTTTGTGTGTTCCGGCTTTCTTCTTATGCATTGAGCTTGTAAAGGTTTCCCATTGTTTCGGAGAAAGATGCTGGCTTTGCTTTTACATTGGTTTTTTCACGCTTATTTCCGTGATAAAATCAAAATCTGTTCTCTAAAATGTGAATCATTTGGTCTTTATGAGTTTGAGCAGAAAAGGAGAATGGGCCAAAGACAGTGAAAGATGTGAAATTGATAAGCGCGGGTAGAGTATTGGAGAACAACAAGACTGTTGGAGATTGCAGGAGTCCTGTCTGTAATCTCTCAGGTGCTGTCACCACAATGCATGTTCTCATTCAACCTCAGGTTACTGAAAAAGGTAAAACTTTTTATTATACAAACATCTCTTAGATCATTTGATCAAAATCTTTATCCCTTTTTAATCGCTTCGTTCGTATCTGTCTTTGTATGAGAATCTGAGATCTTTGTTTTGCCAATGTTGATTCTTTGTTTTGCCAATGTTATCAACAGAAAAGACGAAGAAGAAGAAGCCTAAAAACGGTGATCTGAAACAGAACAAATGTGTCTGTTTATGTTTTGGATATCGGTTTTCTTCTTGATCCTTTCTCAATATTTCTTTTCCTATGATTTTTTTTGTTTTTAATCGCTTGAAGGTTTGGCTTCTGATGTAATTCTGATTCGCAACACCGTGCAATCTTAGAAAACATTTCAAATTTGCAGATTAGTGTGAATCGTTAAGAATAATACGGCAGATATAAGCTAATTATCACCGAAGATCTAAACATAATGCGTGTTTTTATGAATCATTGTACGAATTACATACCATTTTGTTGGCTTATTCTTTCTTTAGCACCAGCATAAATCATTCTTCTTTTTTCATGAGCATTGAAAGATTTATGTCTAAATAAAAAAGATATCAATTTTTTTTGTCGTAATAAAAAAGATATAAATAAATCTACATTGGCACCACATAAAAAATATTACACTAAAAGAAAATACAGTTCTATTAAGAAGCTTCTTTGTTGATGAGGACTGCGAAATGATTGAGGAAGTCAGACCAAGAGGTGCTTCCACCATGGACTCTTATTGCTGGGATTTAGCCAAAAATGGGCATTACACGGTCAAGTCCGGGTATTGGGTGGCAGCCAATATCGTCCTCAAAAAGCAGAATCTTCAAGAGCTCAACCAGCCCAGCTTAGACCCGCTATACCAATTTATCTGGAATTTGGACACAAGTCCAAAGGTAAAACACTTCCTGTGGAGATGTCTCTCAAATTGTTTACCTGTTACAGGCAATCTAGCTCATAGGCACCTTCTCAAAAACCCATTTTGTGCTCGATGTCAATCCCAGGATGAAAGTGTCAATCACTTATTATTCCAGTGTCCTTTTGCCAGACTAGTCTGGACGATCTCTCCTATTTCTGAACCACCTGATGCAGCTACGCACAATACTCTCTTCACCAATCTCTACCGAGCTTTAACGGTAAAGGACAATCAGAGCCATCAAAATAATTTACATTGTTATGTCCCCTGGCTTCTATGGAGATTGTGGAAGGTGAGGAATGACTTTATTTTTAAAGGCATATCATGGGAGGCTCATCAGGTTATCAATAAGGCAAAAGAAGACTCTGAGGAATGGGCTCAAAGAAAAGAGGTGATTAAGCTTACTGTGAAACCTCTCTCTGCTTCGGTGTCACGATCCTCTTGGAGACCTCCCCCAGATGGCTGGTTGAAATGTAATGTTGATGGAGCAAGAGATGATAATCATCGCCGAAGCGGTATTGGTTGGATTCTAAGAGATAGCAACGGGGAAGCTTTATGGGCTGGAACTAAGTCATTACCTTTGCTGAAATCAGTGATTGATACAGAAGCTGAAGCTCTGCGCTGGGCCATGGTCTGTATCTCAAATTTAAGCTACAAGAATGTTTTTTTTGAGTCTGATTCGAAGACGTTGGTGGATGCTCTAAAAGATGAGACACCATGGCCGATCATTAGCAGCTACCATCAGGACATACAGCTGATCCTTAGTTCCCCGTATGCATTTAGGATTTGCTTTTATCCTAGAGATGGAAATCGTGTGGCTGATAGAATGGCAAAGGAAGCTTTTTCACTGTTGAATCATGCATCCAAATTGTTTTCTATCATGCCTGATTGTGTTCTATCTTTTATTGAGGAAGAAAAACAGAGTTGTAATTGAGTATTTTTTCATTTGGTTAATGGAAAGTTTGATGTTGAGAAAAAAAAAAGAAAAATACAGTTCTAACGCGCGTACAGTCCACGCTCCATACATGCGAGTGGTTAATTTACGTTACTGTCGTTCTGGGCCGACCTCTTTAGCCCAAGTTTCGGGAAAACAGATTTTATAGTATTATATTTCTTCTCTATTTTGGACGGCTTATATTATTTCTACTTCGGAAAACCATATATTTCCGTGAGCGGACACGTGTCACAAGAAGGACTAAGTGTGCACCTCATCCCGAGGGTTCACGAATCCTCCGGCGTCGTTTAGCACCTTCTACTTTATTATTATTTCCTCGTTCACCTTCTCCTGCTTCTCGCTAAACTACGCGAAGACAAAAAAAAAACAAAACAAATAGAACAGAGAAAGCAAAAGCGTTATCTTTGCTGAATTCTTAAGTAAACATCTCGCCATTTTGGCGAATTTGTGCTAAACTCCCTGTCGTATTTCATCTTCCTTTGTGAATCGCTTGCCGTTTTAAGTCTCCGAGCAAATGGCGACGGCTAAGACGGCTGCCACGGCGGCGTTTAGTGGTGTAGTCGGCGTAGGAACGGAGACTCGAAGGGTTTCTTCTTTTTCTCATCTTCAACCCTCTGTGGCTTTTCCGGCGAAGCCCAACTCCTTCAAAGCTCTGAAATTAAAGCAGAGCGTGAGCCTCACGCGGCGGCCTGAGCATCGGCCGTTCGTTGTCAGATGTGAAGCTTCTTCCAATGGACGGGTAAGTAAAGTCTGAAACTTTAGGTTTTATTTGCACTGTACTTTTAAGTCTTCCTTAGTTTTATGAATCTGGAATCGATATGAACACTCGATGTTGCTAATTGGATTGCTAATTGGGTTATATGTTGATTGCTTCTATAGCTTACGCAGCAAGAATTCACAGAAATGGCGTGGCAATCGATAGTTTCTTCACCAGATGTGGCGAAGGAGAATAAGCAACAGATTGTGGAGACAGAGCACCTAATGAAAGCTCTTTTGGAGCAGAAGAATGGTTTAGCGCGCAGGATTTTCTCTAAGATCGGTGTGGATAACACGAAAGTTCTAGAAGCCACAGAAAAATTCATTCAACGCCAACCAAAGGTAATGGATGTCTCTTCAATGTAATAACGTATGAAGTTTGTTCCTTTTTTTTTGGGATGCTAATGAGAATTTAGTTAGTGACTTCAGGTCTATGGAGAAGCTGCTGGTTCGATGTTGGGGCGGGATTTGGAAGGTCTGTTTCAGAGAGCAAGGCAGTATAAGAAAGACTTAGGAGACTCTTATGTCTCAGTGGAGCATTTAGTTCTTGCTTTTGCTGATGATAAGCGATTTGGGAAACAGTTGTTTAAGGATTTTCAGATATCAGAGAAGAGCTTGAAATCTGCCATTGAATCCATTAGAGGGAAACAATCAGTCATTGACCAAGGTTAGTAACCATTTTTGTGGTTGATAGTTAAAAGAAAAATCATTTGCATATTTAGTGGATAAGAGAGTTAATAATCATGTTTGACAGATCCGGAAGGCAAGTACGAGGCATTGGAGAAGTATGGAAAAGATTTGACAGCAATGGCGAGAGAAGGGAAACTCGATCCTGTGATTGGGAGAGATGATGAGATCCGTAGATGCATTCAGATTCTCTCCAGGAGAACAAAGAACAACCCTGTGTTGATCGGTGAACCAGGTGTTGGTAAAACCGCAATTTCAGAAGGGTAAATTATCATCAAAACACTTAAAATCAGAAATTTAACCATCTATGTATGTAATGCTAAGTTATCACATTTCCACTTCTGAAACAGACTTGCTCAGAGGATTGTGCAAGGGGATGTACCTCAAGCATTGATGAACAGAAAGGTATTCACTATATTCAAACTGTCTTCTCTTTTCTTACAATTTGGTCAACAACTGATTTAATCGTGCTTTGGTTTCTTTTCAGTTGATATCTCTCGATATGGGCGCACTCATTGCTGGAGCAAAGTATCGAGGAGAATTCGAAGATAGGCTAAAGGCTGTACTTAAGGAAGTCACAGACTCAGAAGGCCAAACCATATTGTTCATCGATGAAATCCACACAGTTGTTGGTGCCGGTATGCAACGTCCTTGGACCGTATGGTAACAGTTTATACTTTTTTTTTTCTTTGCAATGATGATAAAAGAAAATTTGGTTTTTTCTTTTCTTTCTTTCAGGTGCGACTAATGGGGCGATGGATGCTGGTAATCTACTGAAACCGATGCTGGGTCGAGGCGAGTTACGTTGTATCGGTGCAACAACGCTTGATGAGTATAGGAAGTACATAGAGAAAGATCCAGCCTTGGAGCGTAGGTTTCAACAGGTTTATGTCGATCAACCCACGGTCGAAGACACTATTTCAATACTCCGTGGTTTGCGGGAAAGGTATGAACTTCATCACGGAGTTCGCATCTCGGATAGTGCCCTAGTCGAAGCTGCTATTCTCTCTGACCGTTACATCAGTGGCCGGTTTCTACCCGATAAAGGTTGATACTTTGTCATTACCATTTTATTATATGATCTTCATTAAGACAATGTTACTAACTGGATTGGTATTTGGTTTTCTAGCAATTGACTTGGTTGATGAAGCGGCAGCTAAACTGAAAATGGAAATCACCTCGAAACCAACAGCTCTTGACGAACTTGACCGTGCGGTGATAAAGCTTGAAATGGAGAGGCTTTCACTCACTAATGATACAGACAAAGCTTCCAGAGAAAGGCTGAATCGAATCGAAACAGAGTTATTGTTACTAAAGGAGAAGCAAGCTGAGTTAACCGAACAGTGGGAGCACGAGAGGTCTGTTATGTCCCGTCTTCAATCGATTAAAGAGGAGATTGATCGGGTTAACCTCGAGATCCAGCAAGCAGAGCGTGAATACGATCTTAACCGTGCAGCAGAGCTCAAATACGGAAGCTTAAACTCGTTGCAGCGACAACTAAACGAAGCAGAGAAAGAGCTGAACGAATACTTAAGCTCTGGGAAATCGATGTTTAGAGAAGAAGTTTTGGGTAGCGATATAGCAGAGATTGTGAGTAAATGGACTGGAATCCCAGTATCAAAGCTTCAGCAATCCGAAAGAGATAAACTTTTACATTTGGAAGAAGAATTGCATAAACGGGTAGTCGGTCAGAATCCAGCAGTAACCGCAGTAGCTGAAGCGATCCAACGATCAAGAGCCGGTCTTTCGGATCCAGGCCGGCCAATAGCTAGTTTCATGTTTATGGGACCAACCGGTGTAGGTAAAACCGAGCTAGCCAAAGCACTTGCTTCTTATCTGTTCAACACAGAAGAAGCTTTAGTGAGAATCGACATGAGTGAGTACTCAGACGAAGGGCAACGCTCTCTATTTGCACCCCTCGGGTAATATGTCGGTTATGAAGAAGGTGGACAGCTAACAGAAACGGTTAGAAGAAGGCCTTACTCTGTCATCCTCTTTGATGAGATTGAGAAAGCTCACGGCGACGTCTTCAATGTGTTCCTCCAAATCTTGGATGATGGGCGTGTCACGGATTCTCAAGGACGTACAGTGAGTTTCACCAATACCGTTATTATTATGACCTCGAACGTTGGTTCGCAGTTTATCCTGAACAACACAGATGATGATGCAAAAGAGCTCGCTTATGAAACGATTAAGCAGAGAGTGATGGATGCTGCAAGATCCATCTTTCGTCCTGAATTCATGAATAGGGTTGATGAGTATATAGTTTTCCAACCTCTTGACCGCGAGCAGATCAACAGGATTGTCCGATTACAGGTACGCTTTTCTTGTCCAGGAAGAATCACAAAATTACCCCCTCAATTTTGTAAAATTATTGTAGTGATGACATGATTAGGATGATAGACGTTGGTGAATAGCTTTACTTCTGAACCGTATGATTCACTTGATTCTAGTTGGGAGATTACTTCTTAAGCCAAAATTGAGAAAGATTTGTTTCAAAATGGATTTGATCAAAGTTGAAGTTTCTTAAAATGAAGATAGAGATCACAGATGAATAACAGTCTTTCTTAAAACCATCCTTGAATAACTCTCTTTCTATGTATACTACAGCTGGCTCGTGTGCAGAAGCGAATTGCAGACAGGAAAATGAAGATAGAGATCACAGATGCTGCAGTGGATCTTCTCGGAAGCCTCGGGTATGATCCTAACTATGGAGCTAGACCTGTGAAGCGTGTGATACAGCAAAACATTGAGAACGAGCTCGCGAAAGGCATCTTGAGAGGAGACTTCAAGGAAGAAGATGGTATTTTGATCGATACAGAGGTCACAGCGTTTTCCAATGGCCAGTTACCTCAGCAAAAGCTCACATTCAAAAAGATCGAGTCAGAAACAGCAGATGCTAAGAAAGAAGAGGACGCTTTCTCAAGACAGAGTAATTGAAAAATGAAGCCTTTTGAAGCTCAAGAAGTTTCAGACTATATAGTAGTACAGAACTTCTAGCGAGTTACTTGTAATAAGCTGATGAGTCATTGTACTGATGTCTCAAAATCCAATGATTATGGAAACTGATGATCATCATAATTTGACTGTATATGAATGTTGAATTTCTGAAGATGCAATAGATTTTAGCAGAAGTACACAAATTGACAAATTTACAGATGTTTCACACATCAATGTTACATTGATTCGAGTTGGTCAGTCGTTTTTGAGGCGAAGGTCCAATTTCACTTCCACCCAACAAAGAATTTCTCCTTTTCAATACGTTTTCTTTAGCAAAGCAATTGTCTGCAAATAGACAAACAAACAAACAAAATTTTGCTGTTGTCAGGTGAAAAAATAGCGTGTCTTGTAATATACCAGTAAGAGTGGGTTATGAAGAATACCTTGTTTCTTCTCAATGTGATTGCTATCTTCGCTTGGATTTGCATCTTCTGAATCAGACAAAGGCGCGAGAGTGCAGATACCAAGCAAATGTCCATTGAGGCAAACGAAATACTCGATGCAGTCTTCATAAGCTTCCAAACGAATACATGCACTCTGAGGTATTATCTTAGCTTGTAGCATGCTCCATAGTCTAGCTTTACAATACGGACAAACCTCGGATGGATGAAAAGGAACCGCCTTGTTGATGATAACTTTCCGGACTTTAGATGTCGGAAATGACTTGAAAATCCCTCGGAACAAACCCACATCACCTTCTTCTCCTTGATCAAGATGCTCGCATGGATCAGATACGTAGAGTACGTCGGTTCTACATTGAGGTGGAAGGAGGCTTCTTCCCAATGTTCTTGAGAACCTTGTTCTGTAAACAAAGTGGCCTGGTATCTGAACCGAGCTATTAAATAGACCGCCTTGTGTACATCCTGAGCAGTAGATGAGAAGCTTCCCAAGTGCTCGCCAGTTACCGTCGATGCAGTGACTACCACTAGATTGCAAATCAAGCATCATTCTTGGGGCACGAGTCTTGCAAAACTCTTTCCATAGAACCCGTTTGGCGAAATCATCAAACCATTTGCATACACAGGAAAGTGTTGCAACTAATTTAGGATTCCAGTTCAGATGTTGGAACACTAATAACAAAACGTCTTCGCTTAGATGGCCTCTCGTGCATTGGCAGCTTGGGGAGTGTGTGCAACGATACTGCTTTGGTAAAATCATTCCCTTTGCGTTTCAATCACCGAAGGAAACACAAAGAGCTTCCAACTGCACAATGAGAAATAAGAGATTCATCAGTTCTCGTAATACTCCAATACACTTGAGCTCTATAGCAAACAGTTTCTCATTTCAAGAAATACATAATAAGCATCTCGGTGCCATACAGGCTCCACAAGAAATGAAACAATCCACTAAACATGGTTCAAGACAAGGCCTCATAACAACCCACTAAACGGAGACTCTCAAGGGAACTGCTTTCAGATTCATTAGTTCTTAACTAGCTAATCTCTCTAGACATCACTGCTTATCAAATAAAACGCCAAGAAATCAAAATAACGAGTCACGCGTTCTCAACCATCAACGCCAAATATCTACGACCAATAAAATCGGAGTCAAACAAGCCCAAGACCTTCGAGGCAACACCAGCAATGTAACTCAGATCTATAAGAACACATCAAGAACAACACTCTATTAGAAAATCTAGCTAATTCGAACCTCAAATCTTCTTCATCTAACCCATTTCTAATCCCAAAAATTCACGATAATAAAACGCCACAAACCGGAACACACAACAAAACGAAGATCTTTGAAAGAGTAAAGGGACCAACTTTACCAGAATAAAACTGTGAGAACTTCAACAAATTGCTAGTAACATGAAGTTTTCTAGAAAGGGCTTCTGCTCCTAATCCAGAAACCGTAAACTAGAACCTGGAAATTAGGGCATTTAAAGGTTGAAAGCAACAAAAAAAAATACAAAAGTAAACAGAAAGAGAAGTTCCACGGAAGCAACGTATGAGGAACCTCGAAAACTTCGAAATAAAACACAGAATCAAGAAGAAGGAAGAGAAAACAAAATGAAAAACTCAGTAGCAGATGATAACAACGAACAATTCGTGGAAACAAATCGATAAGGAAAGAAATCTCAGAGCTTTAATTTTTTTTACTCCATGTAGCAGACGAAGGAAAATTAAATTAAGTCCAGGAATGGTAGAGGGACAGCCTGTGATAGACACAAACGACAATAACCAATAACCATATGACACGTTGGTTAAAGAATCTAGATAGTCAATGGCTTTTAAAGGACGGCGTGGCGTGGGGTCCGGTTTCATGTTTTTCTATTTTCAGCCCCTAGTTTAATGTAACTCAACATATTGTAACCATAGAATCAAAAGCTTATAATATAGGGTATAACCTTTCTTAGTATGTATCCAATCACAAGATTAGTGAACAATCTGATTAATTTGAGGATAATAAGAGAAAAAAACAATTAGAAATTTGATTAGACATGACAACCCCCACAAATTGTAGAATTTTATGAGTCATTACATATACATCTACATTTACATACATACATAAACACCAGTGAAAAGTAGGAAAAGATGATTTAGTTAGAGTTTGTTCTGAGAACAATCATTCATATGTGTTCTGTTGTTGATTTCTTTCCTGGAGAGATATGACAGACTCAAAAGCACCCACCAAAGCCTTAACTTTGCTCTTGCGAGTCTCAACAAGCTGTTTAGCTGTTTCCTCGATTACATTGTTGAACAACAACACTCTTGAACCTCTCTTCTTCTGTGTATCTTGGTGTTTTAGAACAACTTTCAACGATCTGGATTTGTGTTGTTGTTCCTTGTCGTTGCTAAAGCTGGTTCCTTTGGTCTTTAAACTTCTCCGGCCACCGGATTTTGAGGTTTTGTCAGCTCCGGTAACGATTTTTCCTCTCTTGAACTTGAGCTTTCTTGGACTGTTGTCTTGTGATCCAACATCCACAAACTTTCCTATTTTGAATCTCAGTCTCATCGACTTGTCATTTACAACGGATTCTGTTGAGGGAGCTTTGCTTTTTCCTTGCCTTGTTGTGTTATTATCTTCAGAGAAAGACGCATTCTCATCTTCCTCTTCTTGAGAAGATTCATCATCAGCTTCAGTCACATTACACTCAGTTTCGTCTTGGCTCTTTTCGCTCTTTGGATCATCAGTAGGCGAATCCATGACACAACTTTGGTTCTGATCAGATTCAATAGTCTCATTCCCTGTTTTCATCTTAATAACATAGAGAGTTTTCTCTTCAACCAACTCTTTACACTTATCATCCACCAGTTTCCGGGTTTTATTAAGAGGAACGCTACTCAAGCTGTTACTCTCCTTCTTTGTCTTCAAGCTTAGGGGATACCGTTTTGAAGAAACTGTGGCTCTTAAAGACACAACTGCTTTCTTTGGTTCTGCAGCTTTAGATCCGCCATTAATCTTCTTTCTATTCACAGTGCTGCGACGAAGAGCAATCGCTGCTGTTTGTGCAACGGATTTCAGCTTCAAAGCAGTGACACGCTTGTTATGTTCAACCATCTCCAACGCTCTTCTCCGTGACACACCAATCGTTTTGAAAGAGTGTGAAACCGTCTTCTTTCGTTTAGTCGAATCACCTAACCGAGAATCTGAGAAAGATACCGCCTTTTTCCTTGTTCTCTCCGCATTCTGCTTCTTAACATCACAAACTCTGGTGGAAAAGTTTCTAACTTGGCTCATCGCATGATCACACCCACCAGCAGAATCATCAGAACCAGAAGAAGGATTCAACACTGATTTGGTCAATGCCTTCTTCCTCAATGGTGAATCAAAGCTTAGAGTTCCAGAAAAGCTTCTGTTAACCCTTTTTCTGAGAGGTGAGACTCTAGGCTTGTCTTCAGATTCATGTTTTCTTCCGTATTTGCAGACATCATGACAAGAACCAGTCGGAGATCTGAGGTAATTAGGAAGGATCTTCTCTTCACTGTATAGAAAACTCAGTTTTCCAGTAGAAATCCTTCTCCATGATCTGTTTACATCCCGTGAATCAGGCAAACGTACGGTCTCCTCAGCCATTAATCAGCTAGAGAGATTCAAAGATAATTTCTTTAACTACAAATGTTAAGGACAAAGAAACACAAAGAGAGAATGTTTGATTCAGGAAATCAAAGGACTCTAACCTTTTGATGTTCTTAGTTACACATTTAGGCTAGAGAAGATCCTCGACCTGACAGGAAAAATAAAAATACAATCTTAGGCTCTTAGCTAATTACGAATATGCTGAACATTAATCAATCCAGCTTCAATCAACATTATAAATCATCATCATCATGAAAAGACACTGAATTTGTCGATTCTCAAGCTGAGCGGAAATCATTTCTGTTAAAGGTGGCAAAGGGGACTCTTATAGCCAGAAAAAAGTTTCACCTTTTTGTTTATGCAGAGAACTTTCAGGATGTAAAAGACGACATTCATTTTTTCTCTGACGTTTCTGTTTCATACCAATTACCAAGGAGAGAAGAAGTCTGTTTGTTTCGTTTTTGAGTTTCGATTTGGGGATTTTCTCCTGCTCTCCGCATTTTTCGCAGATTTCTTAGGAAAGGGTTATTCGTTTTTTTTTTTCCGACGAGAGTAAATCCTTTTTTTACGGAACTCTTTTCGATTATAGAAAATCGAAAAATAGCACCCTGACACGTGGGTAAATATATAATATATAGCTGTGGTGTGACCACTTCTTTTAATGGGCCGGAATTTCTTAGGCTTACGTGGCCCTTCATGGTATATCTGCCAACAATACATGTATGGGTTTATTTGTATTTTTGTGTCGAGAAAAAAAAAAGAGTTGCGTTGACTGATTTTTTCCTTTAATGGTTTTAAAATAAGAGTTTTAAATCGAATAATAATTTGTGTTGACAAAAAAAAATCGAATAATAATTTGTTTTCTCTTATTATTTTAAAAAATTAATGGAATACAGTATTTTAGATCCATATTCTTCCTCGACCCAGATCAGCATGTGATAAATACATCATTTCGAAACGAAGTTCAAACTAGATTATTTAAGTAATCGGATCATAATAGTTTAGGAAAAAATTACCTACAAAGATAGCTAGCAGTGCATTATTAGACTTAACAATTTGATTTTTATTTTCTTAAACAGGTCGAATTGTAACTCAGTTTATTATGTTTAACTAACCGAACCAATAAATATTTGCTACTCTTTATAGATTTTTTTAGAACTTTGCAAATGAAAGTAAACGTGCCAGAACTGAATTACACACCAAACAAAAAGATGTGAAAACCCCAACCAACAGAAAACTATCGGTTTCACTTTTCAGCTAGGTTTGGTATTTTATAATCAGAGGATCTTAAAACCGAATCGTTCACAAAATCGAAGATTCCGAAAAATATATTTATACAGTTTTTTGGTGAAAATATTTGGTTCCAAAAAAGCCTTAGATCTCCTTCGCGTGAACGAACTCAAAACCAAAAGAAATGTCGTGTTCAAATCGCCAAGGTCAAAATCGATATTTCAGCATTTCTATTTATTGGTATTGAGTCTATCGAAGGAATGTCGACCAACCAGATACAATCGAATCAAATAATGTCACGTTGTATTTTTCCTTTTATGCCACTTTGGTCCCTAATGTTTTTCTTCTTTGCCTGGTTTACATAACTAGACACGAAAAAGACAGAATTATTGCACATGGTTATTTTTTGTCTTCTTTCACTACGCTAGAAAAGTACATTAAACAATATTACTTATGTTCGCTATCATTTTTGAAATGATATTGTTATACCTCATTGGCTTACTAAATCCTTATAATTTTTATAAAATTTATTTTGATATCTTTCAAAAAAGTTATAATACATGTAACTGATTATTATAAACAGAGTTGTCAAACTCAACTAATCTATTTATTTAACATGTTTTTGCAATATACTAAAATATAAATTTAAACCAATTTATATATATATATATATTCAAATACAATAATACAAATTATAAAAAAAAAATATTACAATATTTTATATTTTAGATATATTATTTAAATATATAAAAATTAAAATTAAATAATATTATTTTATTATATAAAAACAAAAAATTTCCATATTTGTTAATAGTTTTGAAATATAATTATATCATCTGCTATCTTACATGCATCAACTATATATCCAATAGAAATGAGACGACTAAAATTATTCTCTACTATCTTCGTTCCATACTTGTTTATTCAATCAATTCCTCTCATACTTAACAGTTAACACTCAGGTGTGTTTTTTTTTTTTACTTCGATTTTTAGAGCCATTGTTTTTATTCATTCAAAAACAAACAAATCAATTGTGTTCGATCAAATGTGTGTGGTCCGTGATTTTGGTCGCCACTCCAATTATAAAATGTATGGTATATGGATTTGTATGACACACAGATTGTGGAAACTTCACTGTCAGGTACATGACTGATATATACCACAAAGAATATAAGCTAACAAATAAATATGAGTAATATGGTAAATCGATAAATGACAGTTTTTTTGTTGCTATAAACATCTAGTAGTATCTGTAAATACCTAATTACGGAATTAGGTTCCGGCGTCTGTCTCTGTTTTTGCTAAAATCATTACAATGGTTTTATCTCAATACATACTTTTGCAATTTTTCTAATAACGTTAATGTAAAAACTATCAATTTTTTAAAAAATCAATCAATTGACCACTGACCACAAATATGTGTGTATATGTATCAGTAGTTTATTAATGTGAAATAATATCAAGATATAACCATGAATGCAACTTCATAGTAGTACTGATGAACAGTGTCAAATCTGAAAAACATTCATGTTACATGGTATATACATAAAAGTCTATGCTCTTATATTCATACACACACGTATGATATTTACAGTTAGAATTATATTATATTTTAGAATATTTTCTATTATATCATAGCAAGTAAAGATGGCTACACTTATCTAGAATTTTCAATGATTTAACAAAAAGAATACATTGATAATAATTGAGATGGGTCCACGTTGGGCCCATAAAGTTGTAATCCTCAGAATATGTACGGAATCCAATTTGTCCAGTGTCTATTGTGGGCCGTTACAACTCTCATACATGACAGCTCACCTCTCCTCGTCATCCCGGTTCGGTGTCCGAATTAGGTACAATTTCGGTTTAAATGTTTGTACCGGAGTCTCCCTAACAATAAACCGAATCCTATTAGAGACATACGTATCACACTCTGCCTTTGCCTATACAATCTCTCTCTCACACACGCTCTCTCTCCCTGCAAATCTTCTCTCTCTCCCATGGTGGTTCCTCTATTTCAATCATGCCCTCTCAGCCCAACTTCATCTTCAGGTATCTATACAATTCCATTTTACCATCGATGCATGTATTTGTTCTGTAATGGCGGTATTCCGCGAAAGCCAGTCGCGAATTTTGAAAATGTCTATTTTGTTTTTGTTTTTTTCTTCTCTGCTGACTCCACAGTGACAAGGTTTCTCTGAGAATAATTTTTTTTTTTCCCGAGAAACGCTTTTCCCGGAGAATTTTCTCGATTTCTGAGCTGTTCTATAGCTTCTAAAGTCGCCATGCAATTCACTAGTAATCGCTAGCTAAATTTTGTTTTTGGGTATGCTCAACGTTTTCCTGGAACGAAATCTGTCTTCAAATGTGAGATGATTGCGAATAATTTTAACAAATAGATCGATTTTCCTGCTAGTCGTTTAGTGTTTACAATTCTAATTTCAGGTGGATTGGACTGTTTTCCGATAAATTCCGTCGGAAAACGCCTGGAATCGAGGAAATCAGCATCGTCCAAAACAACAGTGGGGAATCGAGCAGCGGCGATGATACGCCGGTGTTGAGCTCCGTCGAGTGTTACGCTTGTACACAAGTAGGCGTACCAGCCTTCCACTCAACCAGCTGCGATCAAGCTCACGCGCCGGAGTGGCGTGCTTCTGCCGGCTCTTCCCTAGTCCCGATCCAGGAAGGATCCGCCCCGAACCCGACCCGAACCCGATTCAGACGTCTCAAGGGTCCGTTCGGCGAAGTTCTCGACCCAAGGAGCAAGCGCGTGCAGAGATGGAACCGCGCGTTGCTTATAGCTCGCGGGATGGCTTTAGCGGTGGATCCGCTCTTCTTCTACGCGCTCTCCATCGGCCGAACCACCGGACCGGCGTGTCTCTACATGGACGGCGCGTTCGCGGCGGTGGTCACGGCGGTTCGCACGTGTCTCGACGCTGTTCACCTGTGGCACGTGTGGCTTCAATTCAGACTGGCTTACGTCTCGAGGGAGTCTCTCGTCGTCGGTTGCGGGAAGCTCGTTTGGGATCCACGCGCCATCGCGTCACACTACGCTCGCTCGCTCACTGGCTTCTGGTTCGATGTTATAGTCATCCTCCCTGTTCCACAGGTTGCAAAGCAAACTTTCAAACTTTTCCAATATTATGACTCCATACCTCTTATTGGTATCAACAAAGTGTTACCTTGGATTTGAGATTCAAATGTGAGCTTTGTGTGTTTCTTTCTTTACAGGCTGTGTTTTGGTTAGTCGTGCCGAAGCTGATAAGAGAAGAGAAGGTTAAGCTGATAATGACGATCCTTCTGCTAATCTTCTTGTTCCAGTTCCTCCCCAAGATTTATCACTGCATCTGCTTGATGAGAAGGATGCAGAAGGTCACTGGTTACATTTTTGGGACTATTTGGTGGGGTTTTGCTCTTAATCTCATCGCATATTTCATCGCTTCTCACGTAAGTCCTCTCAAGCTGAAAACCATCTGCTGCAGCAATACACAAAAACAACTTTTAAAACTCTGTGCAACATATCAAATTCTGTGTGTATACAGTCTATACTATATTCCATGCCAAGAAATGATATTAAAGTCGGTCCTTTCATGGAAATTTTGGTGGTTACAGGTCGCTGGGGGATGCTGGTATGTTCTTGCAATACAGCGTGTTGCTTCTTGCATAAGACAACAATGCATGAGGGCCGGGAACTGCAATCTTAGTCTGTCTTGCAAAGAAGAGGTCTGTTACCAATTTGTGTCACCGATTGGATATCCATGCTTATCTGGAAACCTTACCAGTGTGGTCAACAAGCCTATGTGCTTAGATTCTAACGGACCATTCCGATATGGTATCTACGGTTGGGCACTTCCGGTCATCTCCAGCAACTCTCTTGCGGTTAAGATCCTTTACCCTATCTTCTGGGGTCTAATGACTCTCAGGTAGTTTCTTGTTTTCAGAGTTGCTGGTTTTCGTCTTTGATACTTAATACCCTCTAATTGACAAGTACTGATCGCGTTTTACAGCACTTTCGGGAACGATCTTGAGCCCACAAGCAATTGGCTTGAGGTTATGTTCAGCATAGTTATGGTCCTTAGTGGGTTATTACTCTTCACGCTGTTGATCGGAAACATTCAGGTAACTATGCAAGGATAAGTCTTTCCGGATATGATATTGTATTTTGATACAATCATATGATTTTAACAAACCTGTTTACTTTCTTTTGAAGGTGTTTTTGCACGCGGTGATGGCAAAGAAGAGAAAAATGCAGATTCGGTGTAGGGATATGGAATGGTGGATGAAACGTAGGCAGTTGCCTTCTCGGTTAAGACAGAGAGTAAGGAGATTTGAGCGACAGAGATGGACTGCCCTCGGTGGAGAAGACGAGCTGGAACTTATACAAGATTTGCCTCCGGGCCTTCGAAGAGATATCAAACGATATCTTTGCTTTGATCTCATTAACAAGGTACTAAGGAAACGAACGTTAGAGAATCTTGTCAAAACTTGTGAAAACATTAACTGTTAGGTCTCTGATATGTTTGATCTTTTCTCAGGTACCATTGTTCAGGGGCATGGACGATTTGATCCTAGACAACATTTGTGATCGGGCTAAGCATCGCGTCTTCTCTAAAGACGAGAAGGTACTCGACTCCATCATTTCTCAAAACTTATACTCCCAATCTTTAAAATTGAGGACACAATGTTACTCAAATTGAAGATTACCATCGAGCAGACCAAAAAATGAATGTTGCTTCTGTAATAAGCTACCCATATCATAAGATTAACCTTTCAGCTTGTAAAATCTGAGTTCTTATGTTTTGTTGATTGGCACAGATCATCCGCGAAGGAGATCCTGTACAAAGAATGATATTCATCATGCGTGGGAGAGTCAAACGTAACCAGAGCCTAAGCAAAGGTGTGGTAGCCACTAGTACGCTCGAACAAGGCGGTTACTTAGGCGACGAGCTACTCTCATGGTGCTTAAGGCGTCCATTCATCGACCGTCTTCCTCCTTCCTCTGCAACATTTGTCTGCCTAGACAACATAGAGGCGTTCTCACTCGGATCCGAAGATCTTAGGTACATCACCGATCATTTCCGTTATAAATTCGCAAACGAGCGGCTTAAGCGGACCGCAAGATACTATTCCTCAAACTGGAGGACTTGGGCTGCCGTAAATATTCAAATGGCGTGGCGGCGGTACAGGAAGAGAACCCGTGGTGGTGAAAACAACGGCGGTTCGATGAGTCCTGTGTCGGAGAACAGCGTCGAAGGTAACAGTGAACGCCGTTTACTTCAGTATGCCGCCATGTTCATGTCCATTCGACCACATGATCATCTCGAGTAAAACAAACAGAAAGTGCCAAAATCATTGGTCTCAATAATTGTTTGTTTCCATTGTTCGTCCTCAATTGTTATTATTATTATTATTTTGAAAAGATCTTTATGTGAATGTTTATGTACCTTATTAAAAAAAACTAGCATTTGAGTTTTCTTCTTCCTCTTATGGTCTACAAGTTCACATTAAAATTAGAAGACGATGCAATTTTGTTGTTGAGAAGATTAATCGAGTACCAAGATAAAATGATGATTGGGCAAGGCCCAAAGACCAAAGGTATTTGATATACAGTATTTAGTTTGTGACAAAATATTCCTTCTTGGTCAAGTTATAAACGACGTCGTCAAACCAAGTACGATGTTGCAGATCGTATACGGAATATCGTGTCCATTTGGTTTGGTCTTAATTCTCAGCTTCTTCAGAGAGACTCTTTTAGAGTTCATCAACAAAAAAAATAAAATTCTCGACTCCAGAACTTTCTTCCTAATCTCCCGATGGCTTCTCTCTTCTTTCGTGAATTTTGATTTTTTTTTTCTTCTCTCTATATTTATCTGATTAGTTTCATTTGATATTTCTAAACTGTTTCGCTTGATTCATCGGTGATAAAAAAAAGGGTTTTTATTTATCCGAATCAGAGTTTCGGTGTTTGATTTGATCATATAGTTAAATGGCGACGAGCAAGCCTCAAAGATCGCCGGCTGAAATTGAGGATATAATCCTCCGGAAAATATTCTATGTAACCCTAGCCGAATCCACCACTGATTCGGATCCTCGAGTTGTTTACTTGGAAATGACTGCCGCCGAGATTCTCAGTGAAGGCAAAGAACTCTTGCTCTCCCGTGATTTGATGGAGAGAGTCCTCATAGATCGTCTCTCCGGCAACTTCTCCGCCGCGGAATCGCCTTTCCCGTATCTCATCGGTTGCTACCGTCGCGCCTACGACGAATCGAAGAAAATCCAGTCCATGAAGGACAAGAGCCTGAGATCGGAGATGGAGATTGTCACTAGACAGGCGAAGAAGCTCGCGGTTTCTTACTCTAGGATTCACTTGGCGAATCCAGACCTGTTTGGGAACTCGGATAAACCTAGCGGTGGACTGGATGACAAGCTTAAGAAGAGGAATGTGTCTCCCGTACTGCCACTGATCTTCGCCGAGGTTGGTTCGGGTTCATTGGATATGTTTGGAGGTAGTAGCAGTGGGGTTCAGTCTCCTCCAGGGTTTCTGGATGAGTTCTTCAAAGACTCAGACTTTGATAGCTTGGACCCGATTCTCAAGGAGCTATACGAGGACTTGAGGTCTACGGTTATAAACGTATCTGTGCTTGGAGATTTCCAGCCACCATTGAGGGCACTCAAGTATCTTGTTAGCTTACCAGTAGGAGCTAAATCACTGGTTAGTCACGAGTGGTGGGTTCCACGTGGCGCTTATATGAACGGCAGAGCAATGGAGTTGACGAGCATTCTCGGCCCTTTCTTCCATATTAGTGCACTGCCAGATAATACTCTCTTCAAGAGTCAGCCTGATGTTGGGTGAGTCCCAACTTCTTTGCGGTTTGTTTAGCTAGGACAATAGGATATGTTGTTTAGCTTTACTCAAAGTAGAGACTTTTGATAAAAAGGGTAAATTGTGCAAACGTAAGTGTTCTCCTGATATTACTTCAGATAATAATCTTTCCCTTTTACTGCAACGGTAAACATGTCTTTATTGTTTTTGTGAATGTCAGGCAGCAGTGTTTCTCTGGAGCATCAGAACGTCGTCCTGCAGATTTATTATCATCCTTATCCACAATCAAAAACTTTATGAATATTTTGTACAGTGGGCTGCATGATGTACTGATGATTTTACTTAAAAGTACATATACACGTGAGTGTGTTCTACAGTTTCTTGCTGAGGTGATCAATGCAAATGCGTCGAGAGCCCATATACAGGTGATCATCCTTTATTAAGATTGATATTTGCTTCGGATCTTTATTCATGCCTTGTTATTTGTCTTTTCTGCTCAATGCGGCATTCTGTAAAATGCATATCTTGTATGACAGGTTGATCGAGTCTCTTGTGCTAGCTCAGGCATGTTTGTTAACCTCAGTGCAGTCATGCTCCGGCTCTGTGAGCCATTTTTAGACCCGCATTTAACTAAAAGGGATAAGATTGATCCAAAATATGCATTCTGTGGTAATCGCTTAAAATTAAGGTATGGGCCTTAAGATACTTCTACGTGTATCTCCTCACTGAAATTTACATATTCGTGATGAGTAAAATATTATTTTATGATCTACACCAGCGACTTGACTGCTCTCCATGCATCATCCGAAGAAGTTTCTGAGTGGATTGACAAGGATAATACGGCAAAAGCAAATGACGCTGGAATTGGGAATGAAAGTCGCTTGTTACAATCCAAAGAAGCCACAAGTTCAAGTAGTAATGTTTCTGGCCAAAATGCAAAATCAACAACTAAATACACTTTCATTTGTGAATGCTTCTTTATGACTGCAAGGGTCCTCAATCTGGGTCTCCTAAAAGCACTCTCTGACTTTAAACATCTTGCTCAGGTAATCATCATTATTTTTTCCCGACCTGAAAATATTAAGGAATTTTGGAAAAACTGGAAATGATATGATAAATTATCTTGCAGATAGCTCTTAGTTAAACTTGGTTTCTGATATATTGTCTGGACAAAGTGTTTGTCAGTGATACCAAGAAGGAACTGCAGCAAATATATGAACTTATACAGTTCTTGATTTTTAATGAATCGTTGATGCCTGGATTTGTAGAAGATTGTTACTGTATTGTTCTTTACTTGTTTTTTTCCCGCATGACGTAGGACATCTCGAGAGGTGAAGACAATCTTGCAACATTAAAAGCCATGAGAGATCAAGCACCTTCTCCACAGTTAGAACTTGACATATCCAGAATGGAAAAAGAATTAGAGATGTATTCTCAGGAAAAGCTTTGTCACGAGGCTCAAATATTAAGGGTCTGTAATCATATTCTCTGATCTGCAAACATCTTTCGCTTTTTCTCTGGACCAAGGACTTGATAGTAATAGCTGATTTATCTCTATACTGTTTTGAAGGATGGAGATTTTATTCAGCGAGCTCTCTCTTTCTATCGACTAGTGGTTGTTTGGTTAGTTGGACTTGTTGGTGGCTTTAAGATGCCTTTACCGTCAATTTGCCCCATGGAATTCTCCTGTATGCCTGAGCATTTTGTTGAAGATGCAATGGAGTTACTGATATTTTCTTCAAGGATCCCCAAAGCTTTGGATGGGGTGCTGCTGGTATGCTTACTATTATCTCATCTTCAGTAAAAATTCGATTTCTGTACCTGTGTTGATGATGGTTGTTCCTCTTTCTTTAAGGACGACTTTATGAACTTCATAATTATGTTCATGGCAAGTCCAGAATATGTTAGAAACCCATATCTCAGAGCAAAGATGGTTGAAGTTCTCAACTGCTGGATGCCCCGTTCAAGGTATTTTTCTTCCCATGAGTGAAAGCTGTAATAACCTCAATTTGTGTTGCTAATGCAACAAGTTTTGCATTGACTCGGTCCTCTAATCTCAAGTCAATGTTTGTTTGTAGTGGTTCTTCTGCTACATCTACTCTCTTTGAAGGTCATCAGTTATCGCTCGAGTATCTTGTCAGGAATTTACTGAAATTATATGTTGACATTGAGTTCACGGGTTCTCACACTCAGGTGATTGCTAGAGATTTTGTTTTGTGGCTACAATATTCCTGGAGTAAGCCTTAATGGCCATTCACTCTTGCTTTTAATGTTACTGAAATAGTGTGATCCAAATGCAGTTCTACGACAAGTTCAACATTCGCCACAACATCGCCGAGCTTCTAGAGTATCTGTGGCAGGTGCCTAGTCACCGAAACGCGTGGAGACGGGTAAATTCTTAGTGACCTTACCATGGCTTCTAACTTCAACCATCAAGTGCCAATGTCATAATGTTACCAATTTTGATGGATTACAGATTGCAAAAGAGGAAGAGAAGGGCGTATACTTGAACTTCCTAAACTTCTTAGTCAATGATAGCATCTACCTTCTGGATGAAAGCCTTAACAAAATTCTCGAGATTAAACAAATCGAGGCTGAGATGTCGAATACTGCAGAGTGGGAGCGGAGACCAGCTCAAGAGAGACAGGAGAGAACGAGACTCTTCCATTCTCAGGAGAATGTAAGTTGGGGTACAATTCTTATATGTGATTTCCAACTTGGTTCACGATGCCTCAAAGAATTTTATTTTGCTCTGCAGATTGTTAGAATCGACATGAAGCTGGCTAATGAAGATGTGACTATGCTTGCATTTACATCTGAGGAGATCACAGCCCCTTTTCTACTCCCTGAGATGGTAAATCTGACTCTATACCAGAAACGATCACCTGCTCAATTTGATTACTCAAACTTCTACTGAATAGTTTGTTTGTTTGTCAGGTTGAGAGGGTTGCGAATATGCTTAATTACTTCTTGCTACAACTCGTGGGTCCACAACGTAAGTCTTTAAGCTTGAAAGATCCCGAGAAGTACGAATTCCGTCCGAGACAGTTGCTTAAACAGGTTAGTAATTACTATTTTTGCTCGGCCTCCTCACCTAATGGTGTGGAATAAAAAAAAAAACTGACTCAACATTATCGAATTTCTTTGGTGAACTGTGAAGATTGTTCGTATATATGTTAATCTCGCAAGAGGAGACTCAGAAAACATATTCCCCGGTGCCATATCCAGTGATGGACGATCGTATAACGAACAGGTCAAATCCTCCTCCTAAACTGAATTCTCTTTCATCAAAATAATTATCTGTATCTCTACTGAACAAGATAAGTGCTGGTTTTTGCAGCTATTCAACGCAGGAGCAGATGTGCTTAGGAGAATAGGCGAAGATGGAAGAACCATTCAAGAGTTTATGGAGTTGGGCACAAAAGCCAAAGCTGCTGCTTCCGAAGCTATGGATGCTGAAGCTGCACTTGGTGAAATACCAGAGGAGTTCCTCGACCCAATTCAGGTATTTTCTGTTTAATTTGACAGAAAACTTAATCTTTTTTGGAATAACATAATCTAATTTCTGTTCTTTTTGTTTCTTGATAATTTTATCAGTACACACTAATGAGAGATCCAGTGATACTTCCAAGCTCAAAAACCACAGTTGATCGTGCCATCATTCAGCGTCATCTTCTTAGTGACAATGTAAGCAAATTTAACACACTGATCATTCGATTATGTATCTCTCTCTCTTCTCTCTCTCTATTTGAAGACGTTGGCTTTGATCTGATCTTCTTCCATCTGCTGCAGCACGATCCGTTTAACCGGGCACATTTGACATCGGATATGTTGATACCGGACATCGAGTTGAAGGCGAGAATCGATGAGTTTGTGAGGTCGCATCAGTCTAAGAAACGGGCAAGTGGAGAAGATAGCAGCAACAAGGACAGGATACAGACTACAAGCAGTGATATGTTAATTGATTAATTAATTAATTATGTATTCTAAAAAAATACCAAAATAATAACAGAACCACTTTTTTTTTTTTACTTTGTTAGGCTTTCTTTGTTTTTTTTTCGTTTCGGGATGCACTATTAGGCTTTCTTTTCTATTAGAATTGTGACTTATGTTGCTGAATTAAGCATGTTTTAATTTAGGGATTGTTTCCATGCCATTGATTTGATGTCATGTAAAAACTTACCGTTTTTGATAGAAATAAGTAAACTAAATTAATAACCGAAGAATGTATTGAATTTTTAATTCAATAAAAATGGAGGTAAAACCTGTACCAACAGAACTAGTGTTACATTTGGAACAAAAAGGTAGATCTTAATACCCAGTAATGGCCCATTAAAACCTTAAATTACATGCAAACCAAAGCCCATAAGACGCAAAACAGATAGAAAACGAAGAACAGAACAAGTTTGGAAATTAGAAGGAAGTAGAGTGTTGTTGATGTTTACGTTTAGCGAACTCGGAAGCAATGCAAAGTGAGCTTCTACTGTGACGAAGTGAAAACTCAGCCATCAATATCTCTTTCTCTTCTTCCGACAGATCTCCATGACTTCCCTGTTCGAAAACACAAAAAAAAATAAAGGGTTACTAAAACATAAAAACATGAAAGCTAACTTAAAAGAATCTGCAGCTGTGTCAATTTGTTTTGTACCAGACGAGTGCTTCGGTCACAGACTGCGTGGTGCATCAGAATCCCTGCAGCCACTGAGACATTGAAGGAATCAACCATTCCATTCATTGGAATACTACAATGCAGATCTGATAACTTCAACGCTTCTTCACTTATTCCACTGCAGATTTCCCAAGATAAAAGAAGAAATCCATATAAGAAAGATTAAGAAACCGCGAGCTTTGAAACTGAGAGATGATGATAGATATCACCTGCCCTCGTTTCCAACAACTATCGCTGTTGGACATGACCAGTCCATATCGTAAATGGAAACCTATGAGATAATATTACCATCGAAAAAGGTGTCATCACTACACTTGTCTTTACCTAGGTGATGAGAGAAAAAGACCAAAACGAATCTTTGGGAGTTTACCGTGTCCATTCCCAAATGAGTTGTGGCGATCCTGTAACCGCGAGACTTCAATACTTGGAAACACTCCTTAGGTGTGTCCCAAAGCTCAATGTCCAGCCACTTCTCAGCTCCCATACTCACATGGCGATTGTTCCTATACCTACACATACATAATTATACACATTCACACACAGAGACAGGCAAATAATTCGCACAATGCAATCAAACATTTTAGTCGGCAACTAATCATCAATATTTTCTTCAGATCTCTCGCCTATGACTCTCGTGTCACTACACAGTTCAAGGAAATGTAAGAATCCCCATTCAATCGTATGAACCACTAAAAAGAAATGCCAGACTTATGCTCATTCTTGTACTCAAGAGGACTTGGAACTTGTTAGATTTCAATCGCTAATTTACGACTTAACCTTGTACTCTATTGCACCGTGTAGGTTCCAGCTCATGAAGAAAATGTAAAGAATCCTCACTATTCCATCCTATGAACCAAGAAACATAACTGCCAAACTTATGATCAATCTTGTATCAATAATTCTACAGACTTGGATCGCCAGCTTAGGACTTGAGGTCACTGCACATAAAATTCAAAGAATCACTCATAAAAATCCCAACCTCAAAAGCACCTTTTGGAGCTGTCAATTGAAACAACGTGCACGGACTGAATCCCTAACGCATCCGCAGAGCGGAAAGCAGCAGAGATGTTTCCAATATCAGAGAGACCTTCAACCACAAGACACACCGAGAAGCTTCTGTTCTCCACCACACGCCTGAACCTATCTGACCTCTCCTCCATCATGTGAGGGCTCACCGCCTCCAGAACCTCACGGCTGCTAAGGTGCACGTCACCGCACTTGAACCTGTCCTCGTAAGGAAACCATGATCCTCTATGATCACCCTCACCTTGGCTTAAGGAGCATCTCCGCTCCATCTTCATCATGCTTGACGTGTCATCACGACTGGTTGTCAACAATTCCTTCACACTCACAGGAAGTTCCCTGGGCGAATTCTCCGTGAAGCTCTCCAGTGAAAGAGCCGCAGCTCCATGGACAGTGCACCGAGCTGTTCCGATGCCTGTTAGGTGGGAAATCGCATCAATATCAACTTGTTTCTAATTGAAATCAAACGACTAAAAGAAAACGAAGACCATATTATTAAATCTCGAATCATCAAGTCTCGATAATTTACTGGGGAAGAAACACCAAATTCAATTAACGAAAATCGAAATCCAAATGTTCGACGAACAGAAGAATGTTCAAAACCTTATACAGACGAAAACAATGCACTACATAGATGGGAGAGAGAGAGTGAGAGTGTGTACATGGATTTGGATGCAGAACGGAAAGAGAAGAAAAAGCGCGAAGCGAGACAAAGGGGATAGACGAATTAGGGTTTCGAAGAGGAGCGAATGGAGAGGAAGAGAAGGAACCACGGAATAAGGTTTTGCAGGA
This sequence comes from Eutrema salsugineum, assembly GCF_000478725.1. Classification (NCBI taxonomy): domain Eukaryota; kingdom Viridiplantae; phylum Streptophyta; class Magnoliopsida; order Brassicales; family Brassicaceae; genus Eutrema; species Eutrema salsugineum. The sequence goes on along the minus strand of NW_006256829.1, from coordinate 5,081,312 downwards.
GTTCATGTGTTTGGTGGCAGAGTCGTAGCTTGAGATTTAGAGCTCGCTCTCGAGATTAAGCTTCAAAGAACACCAAAAATGGAGAAGAGAATCACAGAGCAGAGAGACAGTCGATCGATGCTTCACTGATTCCACCACCACTGAATGTCTCTCTGAGAATCCCAAGCTCAGATAATGTTCACCGATTCGCAACGTTTTTTCTCTCTTCAAGAAAAAAGAAAAATGAAACCCATGCGCGGTTTTTTTCAATTGGGCCCAAAATCACTAGCTAGTTTTGGTGAGTTTTGGGCTTAGGCCCTACTGATGCGCACCATTATTGTTTTTGGCTCATTAAATATGTTTGGCGAATCGGTGGTTAGCTAGCTCCGCGTCCCAAACGGTTTATAATTTTTACCCTCTCTTAACCAATCCGGTTTAAGAAATCAGATATAATTCGTTTTCTGGTTCTTCGCTAACCAAAACAGCCTGATAGGCCGATACTGCTTTTCTCGGCTTATCTAGTTGAATAACATCCTAGGATATGTAAGCGATACAGAATTTAAAAGCCCATTTCAAGATGCCGTACAAAAAAAAAAATTGTTTATTTGGTATTATATAGGAAAAATTCAAATAGCATAAATTATGATTTGGAAAATCGAGCAACCAATGAGGGGCCGAGAAACAAAAGTGTGCTGGAACGTTAACCATATGATCACATGCAGAAAGCGTATAATCTGTCTGATAATGTGAAATAAAGTATTACAATAATAACTTAGACGAATATAATAATAAAAATAAAGCATACAGCGTGATGTTCTGGATATGTCTGGGATTTATAACTAAGCATGCTTTTTGTCAGCTCAACCTTGACTGGATTCTTTTTCTTTTTTAAAAAATCTCCATAATCTGTGAATTCTAATATATATTTAATTATTTATGTCAGATAATAATTTTTATAAGTTAAGCAAAATTATAAATTTATAATAGCTCATGTAACATTGTTTTTTGGAGGTCAAAATCTAGATGAAACAGCAAGAAATACAAATATTCAGAAATGAAACAGCAAGAAATACAAATATTTAGAAAATTCGCAACTTCGTTGAATAAAGACGCGTTTGTGCCGCACCAAAAGTAGTTAACGCAGCAAGTCTTCCGCAGAATAAAAGCAAACGCGGTTGAATATTTTTAAAATTATTATTAATATTTAAATGAGTGAATGGTTATTATATTTGCTTAAATAGTATATTTATATATTTTTTTCCATTATACAGCAACAGCAGTTGAAAAAGGGAAAGAAAAAAATTTGGCTATGAAAACCCACTAGTCCACCTCTAAATCACAAATTGCGCAACTAATAAGTCTAGAAAGAGAGAGAGAGAGAGTGTGTCGATAGAGAGAAAAATGGCGAGATTCACGGTGTTAATTGCGGCGGTGATACTGGCTTTTGTAGTGGCGGCGCCGGTGCCGGAAGTGACGGCGAAGAAGTATACAGTCGGCGACAACAAGTTTTGGAATCCCAACATTAACTATACCATCTGGGCTCAGGGAAAGCATTTCTACCTCGGAGACTGGCTCTGTATGCTCTCTCGCTTCCCTTCTCTACATGTTTATACTCTCGCTCTGTCTATGTTAGATCTGATTTGTAATGTGTTTCGCTTTAACTGTCTGGTAATAGATTCAAACTTTTCAACCTTTTATTTCAAAGTTCTTCGCTTTCCGGTTTTCTGCAAATGCCCTTCAATTCGCTGAAAGGACCATCAGTGCTGTGTCTATTAAAACACATTTTTGTTGGGTTTTGTTCGTAAATGTTTCCTAATTAGTCCAGATCTGATTAGAAACACGCTGTTGAAAGGTTGTCTGAGTGAGACACCGTGAAGTCCATGTCATTTTCTCTCTCTGTTCATTGTCTGATAAATAGTAATCATACTTTGTCACACTGGTTAAAGTTTAAATCTTTAGTCAGACATTTTCAGTATAGCTCAAATTTTGAATCATGGGTCAGTCCTGATATTAGTGACTCCGTACCAAGATCTTGAATAAGCCATTGTCATTATAGCCCAAATCCAAAAGTATGATCTTGGTTATTCTAATCAAGAATATGTTTTTGTGGTCTCTCGTCAGATTTCGTGTTCGACAGAAACCAACACAACATTCTTGAAGTAAACAAGACCGACTATGAAAGCTGTATCTCCGACCATCCTATCCGAAACTGGACACGTGGAGCTGGGAGAGACGTCGTTACTCTCAATGTGACCAAGCATTACTATCTACTTGACGGAAAGGGTGGCTGTTACGGCGGCATGAAGCTCGCTGTTAAAGTCGAGAAACTTCCTCCTCCACCGAAATCTGCGCCTGTCAAGAACGTTGGATCAGTTTCCATGGTCACAGGTCTCGCTCAGTTCATGATTCCGGCTGCTCTTTTCTCTGTTTCGACAATGTGGGATGCGTTCTTAATGATGTGGTAAATGGTAGTGACCGATCTCAGAGACTTTAGTTGGATCCAATCTCGATTTGAAAAACCTCTTATTCTTTTCAGGGAAAGCTTTTAATTTAGTAAGTGAAATCAGTTGAGATCTTTATCTTTGTAATGTTGGATTGTTGGTTCTAATCTTTTGTTTTGTTTGTGTCTCCGAATCAATTGTTGAAAAAAGTTGTATTTGATTTATTTGAGAAATTAATTACTGAAATTTTCTTCAAGATTCGAAAAAATCTCTCTTTCTTTTTTGGTTTTGATGCAAGTGAATGAGTTGTGTGCAGAACCGTGCTTAATGAAGAAAAAATAAGGCATTTGCCTTAATAAGCAAGTTTTAGGGCCTCTAACTTTTTTTATTCTTGTTTAGTATATTGGTTGATATGTATTTTTTGTGTTATTTTTTTATGGTTGAAAATTTATTATAAATTAAGAAAAAAATATTAGTAATCTCTAATATCTTATAAAATAATATTTAAATCTTATTTAAAATTTCTATTTTTTTAGAATAATTATAGTAAAATGAAAATTTTTTCTTTTCATTTGCCTTAGGCCCCTAACACTCTAAGCACGGCACTAGGCCTGGGGATTCGGATATTCGGTTCGGTTTTGGTTCGGAACCAATCGATTCCGGATATTTCGGGTAGAGGAAGTTAGGATCCATCGGATATTTTTATAAATTTCGGTTCGGGTTCGATACCTTTATTTCAGTTCGGTTCCGGTTTGGATAATCGGATCAGGATCTTTTGCCTCAAATTTTTAATTCAACTCACACCTTTTTAATAACAAAAATTCAAAAATATATATATCAAAACTTAAAAATATACCCAAAAGTCCCAAAAATAAAGAAAATATATCTGTAAAACCAGAAATATATACCAAATATCAAAAATATCCAAAAAAAAACTAATATTTAGAAGGATATATAATTATACTTTGGATAATTCAGGTATCCAATCGGTTCTCGGTTCGGTACTAGTTCGATTCCGGTTCTTCGGGTATAAGAGTTTAAGATCCATCGGATATTTTTAAAAATTTTGGTTCGGATTCGGTCATCCATTTCGGTTCGGTTCCGATTCAGATATTCGGATCCGGGTTTTTTGCGCAGGCCTACACGGCACTGGTTGTGTGGATTGTTGAGAAAAAAATAGTGTATCCGGATTGTGTTTAAATTATAAAAACAGATATTTTATTTTTATCTCAAATGTTCGTTCTGTATTTTGGCTTATCTGTTCCATGTGGGTTTATCTGTCATATCTCGTATTGTATTATCAAATCCAACTACCGCATGTCCCTTTCATAAAGCTGTCAAATCTATTACCAAATGGATTGAATTATATATGTTTGAAATATGAAACGAAATAACAAATGTTGTAAAATGTTGTTTGGAGGGTAAAAATTTTCATATGGACCCCTAAAAAAATATGAAATGATGATGTTGATTGGTGGGGACGTTGAGACTTGTAGATAGATATAATGAAGATTCTGGGCAATCTATTTTGCTTTTTTCTTTCTATTCCAAATACACAAATTTTCAGTTTTCATTGTATGTCTTTGTCAGCGACAATTTAGACGTTAATCTATTGCCCAAATGTGGATATAGTGATATACTGATATCAGATGGAAACTTTATAGTCCATCCGATTTCGATGAAAGGAAGATTTTTTTTTTTCCCCGGGAAAATTCAACACAAGACGAGAAGTTCAAACCGTCGAGCGCAAAGATCCAACGCAATAGCTAGAAGATTCTATCAATTATAGGAATAGAGAAACAAAAAAAAGTAGGAGCATTTGATCATAATCTTTATGAAATGCATATCCTACCAAAACGTTCGTTTCCTTCTCCGACAGTGCGCGCACCGCTCGTTTCTCGGTCCCGGCAAGGAACTACACGCCGTTTTGACCACTTCAGGATTGACGAAAGTCCCGAGGTCGTACCTTAGCAACAAGCTCTTTCAGTTTTACGCAGCATCTGGTGATATGACTACTGCCCGTAAACTGTTCGACGAAATTCCTCTATTAGAGAAAGACAATGTGGATTGGACCACTTTGTTATCATCTTTTTCCCGGTACGGATTCTTAGTTGATTCGATGAAGCTCTTCGTGGATATGACAAGGAAAAGAGTAGAGATTGATGACGTTTCTGTAGTATGCTTGTTTGGCGTGTGTTCTAAGTTAGAAGATCTGGGGTTCGGTGTTCAAGGACATGGGTTTGCTTTAAAGATGGGACTTTTGACTAGTGTAAAGGTTTGTAATGCCTTAATGGACATGTATGGGAAATGTGGTTTCGTGGGCGAAGTCAAACGCATATTCGATGTGTTAGAGGAGAAGAGCGTTGTTTCATGGACGGTGGTTATGGACACGGTTGTGAAATGGGAGGGGTTGGAGAGAGGAAGAGAGGTGTTCGACAAAATGCCTGAGAGAAATGCTGTTGCTTGGACGGTTATGGTTGCTGGGTATTTGGGAGCTGGGTTTACAGGTGAAGCATTGGAGCTTCTGGCGGAAATGGTGTTTAAGTGTGGGCATGATTTGAATTTCGTTTCCCTTTGCTCGATGCTATCGGCTTGTGCACAATCCGGAAACCTGGTGATTGGAAGATGGGTTCATGTGTATGCGTTGAAGAAGGCAATGATAATGGAAGAGGAAGAGAGTTATGATCCTGTCATGGTGGGAACCGCATTGGTTGATATGTATGCCAAATGCGGAAACATTGATTCTTCCATTAAAGTCTTCAGGTTGATGCGTAAGAGGAATGTGGTCACGTGGAACGCAATGTTTAGCGGGTTAGCAATGCACGGGAAAGGTAGAATGGTGATTGACATGTTCCCAGAGATGGTAAGGGAGGTGAAGCCAGATGAGTTAACTTTCACTGCTGTCTTAAGTGCTTGCAGCCACTCGGGGATGGTAGGAGAAGGGTGGCGATTTTTCCACAGCCTCCGGTTCTATGGTTTGGAACCCAAGGTTGACCATTATGCATGCATGGTTGATCTTTTGGGGCGAACTGGTCGTATTGAAGAAGCAGAGACTTTGGTGAGGAAAATGCCAGTGCCTCCGAATGAAGTTGTCCTTGGTTCGCTTCTAGGCTCGTGTAGTGTCCATGGAAAGCTGGAGATAGCTGAACGGGTTAAAAGAGAGCTCGTTCAGATGAGTCCAGACAACATGGGATACCAAATACTTGTATCCAACATGTATGCAGCAGAAGGAAGGAGTGACGTTGTAGATGGGTTAAGAGGAAGTATGAGAAACCAAGGATTGAAGAAAATACCTGGTATGAGTTCCATTCACTTGAACGGCTCAATTTATCGGTTTAGTTCAGGAGATAGATCACACCCGAGAACGAAAGAGATCTACTTGAAGTTGAATGAAGTGATTGAACGCATTAGATCAGCTGGTTATGTCCCTGGTGTCTCTGGCCTGATATCTCCATCGGAGGGTGACTTGGAGGATAACGAGCAAGCTTTGTCCTGTCACAGTGAGAAATTGGCCGTCTGTTTCGGGCTTCTGGAAACAAACCCGAGGACACCTCTTTATGTCTTCAAGAATCTGAGGATATGTCGGGATTGTCATTCGGCTATGAAGATTGTTTCAAAGATCTATGACCGAGAAATCATCATCAGAGATAGAAATAGGTTTCATCAGTTCAAGGGAGGCTCTTGTTCTTGTTCCGATTACTGGTGAACAGATCAAATGGCTAGAAAATTTCGGTTCTTGAGACTATTTTTCAAACCAATTTGCAAAATGAGACAAGGTTGGGACATGGAGCAAATTTTAATCGAACATACTGTTCTACAATTCAAATGCATACAGAAGACGTGATCTCTGCAAAATGTAAAGAACTAAACTGAGATTGGGACAGGGGTTAAAAAACGCAAAATGTGTTAATTTTATGACAAGTTAGGGAGATGGTAAGAAGCAAATTTTCAAAATCTTGATCAGAAGGAGCATGATTGTCTTCTGATCAGTGGGAAGGTCCAGTATCTTCCTCGTCTGATTCATCTTTGCTAGAGTTTGGAGAGTTTTCAGCTGTTACGGTCTCATCATCCTCGTTCTTAAGAAGCGATGAGAATGATAGAGGATTGTATGTCGAGCTGGCCTTTTGTAAACCTCGTATAGCTCTCATTGCAGCGAGTGTACTCCTATATATATCAAGATTTTCATCGCCGAGAGTTGAGGAAGTCTGGGCCGAGATTCTTGGTGAGTTGTTTTGATGTGAGGTTGACACTGTGGTAGAAGACTCTACAACTTCTGCTTCTGATGGGAAGAGAAGCTCAAGATTCGCCTCACATTCACGGACTAACCTTGTAAGTGGCTCTGTTGTAAAGAAAGGTTGATGAAGAACAAGCTGTGTGAAAGGCAAACGTAGAAGTCCACCTGTTCTTTTATCATACTTCTTCAAAATTTTGACAAGTCCTGAAATCCAAGATGTTTTAGCCCGTGTAACAAGATTTCTTTATATGAATTTAAGCATATCATACCTGCAAAATTAAGGGAACTGTAGTTTTTTAGGAGCACCATCTCGCCATGAATGGTGACAAGGTCTCTGCGAATATCCATCATTTCTTCACTGAACTCGCTTTCGTTCTTCTCCTTAATTTTCTCGATTCGTTCCTTCAGCTCCTGTTTGCAATATAGATAATACAATGATGAACCTAAACAAAATCCAATCAGATGAACCGCGTGCGTGAAAACAAGTGTGGTCAAACAAGCAGAGCAAGAGGATGACCAAGAATCATAGACCATTACTCAAATTGTGATATATCATTATACAATCCAGCCAAAAGAAGCCCATATTCAAGAACTTCAAATCACAGAAACATTACCGATAATTTTACTTTCTCAACGACACAAGCCTTGAAAGTCTTGGCTTTTACATTAAGAACCAGGGATATAGAATCTATTTGAAGCACACAGAAACTGATCCGATAGAGGAATTAAGGGGCCTTATGACATGAGGAATCTTTGATTAGAGATCATCACTAGAACTATTTGGTTTCAGGCTACTAAACTACCGGCAATTGGTTTCTAAGATTCGAGATTAATCATCACCCTATTGAACATCGATCCAATTCTATAGAATGCTTTTTGAGCTCTGAATCAGAAATCTGCAGCATCTCTCTTCAGTCACATGAACCTAAGTTCACACAGAATTCTCAACTTAACTTCAAATCCTAAAGCTTACGAAATCGGAGAATCAGATGGATGAAATCAAACAGTGAGGAGCAAAAACCTGTAATCTGATAACGAAATCTTCTTCTTTATCGACGTAAAAGTCGTTAAACTTGTCAAGCTCCTCATTAAGTATCCTCACAAACGAACCCTGAAGATCTTCCGTAGGCCTGACGCCGGGAAGCACAACGTCGTCGGCGACGGAAGATGTGTTGGTAGTGTCGGCAAAGACCGGGCGTGAATCGATCTGATCGGGAATCGCGGATCCTAAATCGGAGGAGGAGTAAGGGTAATACTTGAGAAGCTTTTTCAAGGGCTTGTAGCAAAGGAACTTGTCTCGCCACTCAGGTAAGGTCTCTTCGAGGTGGGTTCGAAACTCTTTGCCGAATTTCATAGGGTAGAAAATACTCGTTGGATCTGAGAGCTTTGGAGACGGAGATCGCGATGGTTTCTGGGGACCGGATAAGAATTAAGAACGGTGCTTTGGCATGTATATCTAGAGCGAGAGAGAGAAAGCGAGGAGGAATCTTCTTTTCTTTACACAGAGAGAGAGAGAGATAGAGCGAATCTGATGAAGTTGACGTGGATGGCTTCGATTTAATTAATATACTGTCCATTGACGGTCTCTTTATTTGGTTGCATTTTTTTTTTCTCAAGTCTTCTTATATACAAATTACTTTATCGAATAGAAAAATGGATTAAATTAGTAGTGTTTTTCTTTGTTGACGACTTATATAGCAGATTAATTTCACATTTTTCGGGCTAACTACTATATGATTTTTTTTTTTTTTTGGTTTAAATCTGTCAGTGTGTTGACAAAACAAAAATAAAAATCTTCAATGTATTCACGTATGAACCGCTCGTCACTTACTGAAAATCCGATCTTGGAAATTGCATTACGGGCTCTATGGTCAATACATAATAATAGATTGCCCGCCGGTTTCAGCAAATATTAATCACAAAAAATCAGAATGTGTTATTCATGAAACAATAACATGGTAGTAATAGTTTTTAGAGAGATCGATGTCGGTTAAGCAATCAATGATATTTGATACCAAACGTATGGTTTGGATCATCGTAGAATACATATCATTTTAGCAATTTCTTAATAGTCCATCAATCATCATCATCTTCTTAATCATGTAAAACGAAGGAGTATTTGTTGGAGTTATACTAATATATGACTTAGATTTTGTAGAGATTCAATTTGCCGTTGGTTGAGTGACGTCGGATTTTATGTTAATTTCCTATGCATTAGGATTTTTGGTTCGCATGAAAATTTATGTAGTTTTAGTTATATACTGAAAAAAAAAGATCAAGCTATTGTTTATTTGTGCTATTGCCGCGTTTTTTCAGTATAAAATATTGAGATTCTCCAACAAGGAAGTGTTAGATTTAAAAAAGAAAAAGAAAAGTGTTAGATTAAATTGACTGGACGAAAAATATTAGCATTAACGAATCGTTAGATTTCTCATTATAAGTGATTCTATTTCTTTTTATTCGGCATTGATTAAATTTTACACTCATCAACTTGTGCAGTGATTATGCATATATTTCATATTTGTACAGGAAAGGTCCATGACATAACATATTGTAATCAAAGAAAATTATTGAACTTTTCTCTTTCAAAAAAAAAAAAGAAAATTATTGAACTTTTCTCTAAATTGGCTCTTAACCAGATCGTCCACCTGAGATGCGCCTTCGGCGAGCTTGAACGGGCAAACAGAGCAATAAAATATGCAGAAAAACTAACCCTATAACATGGGTTATATTCCAGTATATAAGATTTATATTCCAATATATAATAAGATTCGCCTTACATATAATGAGATTCCTTTTTGATTAACGTATAACTAGCAACGGATCCGTATTCTTTTATACTCTTTTATTATATCACTTTGTGAATGATAAACTATACAATTCATTGTTGATGTTATTATAGTCACGACTCTGGGTTATCATTGGGCTAAAGTGTGTGACCAAGAATAAACATCTTACCTTTATCATACTTCTTCAAAGTTTTGACAAGTCCTGAAATTCAAGATGTTTTAGCATGTGATAAGATTTGTTTAAGAGTTTGTTTTTAAGATGTAAAAATATATCATACGTGCAACATTTAGGGAGCTGTAGTTTTTATTACTGTAGTATCTTTTTGGCAACATCTTAGGATTATTTAATATCAGAAATGTCAACAATTTAAATGAACGGGGCAGATACGGGAAATGAAAACGGCTGCGTTTGCGTAAAGTCTTTAACAGCTAGTTTTTAGTCGAAACGGCACCGTTCTGGAGGAAAGACGATGACGTTTTGGCAGGGATGGTTTCAAGAGCCTGAAGAATGTCAGCCTTCAAGTCGTCAAAGTCTTCAACACCAAAACTGAAGCGAACTAAGTTGTCTTTGAGTCCATATTTGAGCCTTTCCTCTTGCGGTACCTCCCTAAATTAAAACACCCAAAAAAAACATGTGTATAAACCACAAATTAACGAACACACAAAAGTTATCAATGCTTTAGTGGAAAATCATATATACGTACCAGTTCCTAGCGGCGGGTTGGTCCACGAAGCTCTCACATCCACCAAAAGATGTTGCAATGTAAGGGATTTTCAGAGAATCGACGAACTTGAACGTAGTCTCGAGATCTCCAGCAATCTATTTGCAGATAAAAAGTTATTAAAAAAAAACACATTTTGAGAATAATCAATAATGATTATTGCTTTTTTAAGTTTTAACGTACCTCGAAAGTGACAAGACCACCAAAACCAGTCATTTGCCGCTTAGCTATGTGATGCTCGGGATGACTCGGAAGGCCCGGATAGTAAACGCGACTCACCTAACACGATCATATTGAATCGGTTAATCAATAATTCGTGACATCAAATTAATTAATACTAGATAATATATTGTGTATGTATCGAAAAGAAAGAAAGAATAAATATTATAAAACCTTGGGATGTGCTTCTAAAACTTGGGCCATCCTCAACGCGGTTGAGTTCTGTTGTTTTACACGAAGATGCATCGTCTTCATGCTTCGTATGAGTAGATATGCGGCGTTCTGTTTATTTTTTTTTTTTTTTTGGCAAAGACCCAATTATCAATTATCCAAAGGTTTAGCAAGTTTTTATAAATAGACATATGATGATCATATAGGCATTAATTAGAGGAGAAATCAGTCATTTTTTGTTTTTTTACCGGATTAAGCGTGCCTCCCAAAAGATTATGCAAAATGCGAATCTCGGAAATCATCTTCATTGAACCAGATATGTATCCAGCAAGAACCTACATGGAACACACACATATATATATATTAATCATCTTCCGAGTAACCAAGCACTAATGAATTAATAAGACTCCGGATTCTGATTGTTGTTATTACGTACATCGTTGTGGCCTCCAATGTACTTTGTAGCAGATTGGAGAACGAGATCAGCACCAAGAGCAAGTGCCTTTTGATTCAAAAATGTTGCAACGGTACCATCTATACAAACAAGAGTTCCTCTTTTGTGACAGATTTCTGACACTAACTCAATGTCCACACATTTTAGATACGGGTTTGTTGGGGACTCGGTGAATAACATAGAAACCTGAATGACTCAAACAGATACCACAAATTAAAATTCACATATACATATTAATTTGGATAAATTTTTGATATATAAGTTATATTACGGTTATATATACCTTATGGTTGTTAACTAAAGTTTCGAGCCCTGAGATATTAGCAGTATCAATCAGAGTCACCTGGAACATACATAAACACACGTAGCAAAAGGGTCTAGTCGATGGATCTCAAAACGAAACAGATAGATAGTAATGAAACTGGGGAATTTTTTTTTTTGGTTCCATACAGTGATTCCCAATTTGGGAAGAAAAGACTCCATGAACATCCTTGTCTCCTTGTAACAATCTCTAGTTGTGACAATATGTCCACCAGGAGGAACCATGGCCAAAAGCATAACAGTACTTGCACACATCCCAGATGCCATAACCAAAGTTGATTCAGCACCTTCAAGTGCACTGATCGATGATGAAGACAGCATACATATATATAAAAGGAACAGTTAATAAAGAACAACACTCAATCTATATATATATATATAGAGAGAGAGAGAGAGAGAGAGAGAGACAGACAGTAATCAAAGACATCAAAAGAGAAAGAGAGCGAGAGAGAGAGAGACCTAATCTTCTCTTCGAGTACCATAGTTGTTGGGCTTCCATAACGAGTATACTCGTGACATTCAATCCGTTTCTCCTACAAAAATGAAAGTCAAGCTATGTCACAGTGTAGTATTTATCTCTGAATATTCAAAGATATTTAAGCAAAAGCATGTATATATAAGGCTGTATATAAGCGGACCTTGGAGTCGATAAGCTCCGAAGAGTTCTTATAGAAGTAGGTAGTTGTGTTGACTATAGGGGTCGTGATCGAACTCGAGTTTATACCACGACCTAATCTTTCTCCTGATTGTAAACAAACCATAAAAACATTTTCAAATGAATGCACAAAACATAAAAGAGAGGGATACTTCTCCGATATATATATATTTTTTAAAAAAAATTAGATCAAAACGGATATATATATATATATAGCTTATATTACTTATATTTTCTGTCCAACCCTATAACATATTACTAGTAATTAGGAAGAGGATGTCGTGCGTACCAGCATGAACAGACAGACTCCCATCAGAGCTCAAGAATGGTTGTACAGGGTTCGAATCGTTCATGTCCTCCATGTATATCCTTTAGATTTTCCAAAAATAAACCTTTTGATATTTTGTGACTAATTGGTGGTTTCTCAAAGTCTTTATAATGTCACCAATTTATATAGTGTTAGTAAAATGCCTATTTTCATATTTTTGGGTCGTTTAGAAAGACGAGTACTGATGGCGCGTAAGCAATACTTTTATATTTTGACCAAACCGATTGATTCCATCAGCTGCGGTCCTGCGGAACGATTCCGAACCTTGTTGCGTTCTTGGTCTTTTAGAAAACTCTAAAGGTCTAATTACTAGTAATTTAAAATGGCTTAACGACCAATGCGATAGAGTTTTTCAATAGAGTAAATTTTTTTTTTGTAATATAAAAAAAAAGCTGTAGAATCTTCTATCACGTGATTAACGGACGACCATATAACAATGTATTGGTATCGCACCCAAAGATAATATTACACTCAAAACACTTTTACCCAAACTTATTACTATATAACACACTCTCTAATCCTATTCTCAACTTAACTTTGGCCCATTTTGTAACTTGAGTCTAACTTATCTCCAACTAAACATACCGTACTCTCTCTCTCTCTCTCTCTCTCTCTCTCTCTCTCTCTCTACGAGATTCTTTCTCTCTTTTTCTTCTTTTTTATCATCTTCTCTTTCAATTTACCAAAGATGGAAGATAATCATGTATTATTTTCTCTTTTATTTTGATTGTTTTTATTCCAATTTTGATAGGAAATGATTCGTTTTACAATCTGGAGACTATGAAGAAGGAGCAACCATAATTTAACCTGCCATGTAAACATAATTTTATATAAACCCTATAGAATCTTTAAGAAAGAGGTACCTCCGTCCATCGAGCGAGAAGTCTTCTTGAACGGTTAGACTATAGCTAGATCTTTAAATAGGAGCTTAGGTTTTATCTCCCCTTACTCATGATTTTTTCTTTTAGGTATTGTGATTATGGTTATAGTTTTATGATGGGAAAATTAACCATGTATGATCTCTAGGTAGGTGGAGAGAGGACCTTTGCATGTTCCACACTTTGGTTTTCTTTAAATTTCAATCTCAAACCTTCCATCAAGATGGAGATGATGAATTGTAGATGACAAGTGTGAAGACAAGTGTTAAGCTTTGGTCCCTTAAGTATGGCATCTGTCCATTGAAGGACATGCTAAATCCACTTGTCATATAAAGCTCATTAGGAATTAAAACTCTTAATCTTCAATTACATTGCTCACCAAATGTGTTACAATAATACCAAATCCTAAGAGAAAACTAGTCACTGTAAGACCAAATTCTTTGATAAGAATATAGTTCTTACAAAAGGATTATAGTGGATTCCGATGGACGGCAACAAAATCCCCTCGACGGCGCCGTTGCATAAAAAAGAATGAGGTTCTTTTTTTTTGGTCTACAAAGAATGAGGTTCTTAAGATGTGAATTATGATGATGATGATGATGGTGATATCGAATCCAAATAATATTCAGTAACAACTAATCCTGTATATGTATAGGTGATATGAAATTGGAACACTCAGTAAAAAAATTCACAAATAGAGTTTGAAACTTAATTTCCTTAGATATATAAAAAATGAAAGAAATGAAAAAAAAAAAAAATTAAGCCAAAAGGATTATATATTCAACATGGAACATACGTTTTACCCACTTAACCGCGAACCAAAGTTCATTATGAGATGGACATGTTTTAGTTTTGTCTGAGTTAGTTTATCCAAGATGGACAATATCTTCTTGGCCTCTCAAATTTTGTTGGTTTGGTGAGAGTCATTTTTTTTTTCTTAACAAAAGGGTGAGAGTCATTGTTTTATAAATTAATGACCAATAAGTTGAAATCAACAACTTGTCCATGAATAAATAATTGAAAACTTTTTCGAGATTTCGAGAGCTTTTTAATGTTAAGCCTTGCCAATTACAAACATTAAACAGAAGGAAAAAAAAAACGACGGCGTTTTCAGATGGTATCAAGGGCCTGAAGAACGTCAGCCTTGACGTCATCAAAATCTTCAACTCCAAAGCTGAAACGAACTAAGTTGACTTTGATCCCATGTGTGAGCCTCTCTTCTTCTGGTAAATTCCTAAACCAAACTCCCAAAAATTCCAAAAAAACAAGTGTATAATTTATCCCCCAAAAAATGGTAAATGTTTTAATAGGAAAATCATACCAGTAAACCCTTAATTTCTCAAAAAAAAATTAAAAAAAATACCAATATGACATTATGGCAGGTTGGTCTACGATGCTCTCGCAGCCACCAAACGATGGTGCAATGTAAGGGATCTTCAGAGAATCGACGAACTTTATTGTGATCTCGAGATCTCCAGTGATGATCTATTTGTATATAAAAAGGAAAGACAAAACGGATTTAGAGATTAATAATTAGTTAAATGGAACAAAGTTAATTACATCGATCATATCAAATGTGATTAATTGGTTAGACCTCGAAACTGACCACACCACCAAAACCAGTCATTTGTCTCTTGGCAATGTGATGCTCTGGATGACTAGGAAGTCCTGGATAGTAAACACGACTCACCTAACACGATCATATTGTATCAGTTTTCAAATAACCAATTGATAGCTAAAGAATATACATTATGTGTAATATTTGAAAAAAAGAATGGGTGAAAAAATATATATAAAACCTTGGGATGTGCTTCTAACACGTGAGCCATTCTCAAAGCGGTTGAATTCTGTTGCTTTAAACGAAGATGCATCGTTTTGATGCCTCGGATGAGTAAATACGCAGCGTTCTGTTTCACCAAGATTCATTTTTTCCATAAGTTTTAGCAAATTCTGATGAAATGGAAAAACGGAAACCTATGAGAAGAGAGAGGATCAAGCTTATAAGTTTCTTACGGGGTTAAGCATGCCTCCCAAAACATAATGCATATCTCGAACCTTTGAAACCAGTTCCATTGAACCACATACACATCCACCAAGAACCTTGCACACACACACACACAAGAAAAAGCCTTAAAATATTAATTAACATATGCCAGCTTTTTCTAACAACTGTCTCATTTTTTATCAGGCTCTGATGTTTTTTTTGACTCACATCGTTGTGGCCTCCAATGTACTTTGTAGCAGAGTGAGAAACGAGATCAGCACCAAGAGCAAGCGCCTTCTGATTCAGAGGCGTTGCAAAGGTACCGTCTATATGCAAACAAGAGTTCCTCTTCTGTGACAGATTTCTGACACTAACTCAATGTCCACACATCTAAGAAACGGGTTTGTCGGAGACTCGGTGAAGAACATAGAAACCTCGTGCTTATTCAATGCAGCTTTGAGCTCTGTGGTGTCAGCAGAGTCAATCACAGTCACCTGGGGACACACACACACACATAACAAACGGTTAAATCAATGGAGCTTAAAACGAACATATTAAAATAGTGAAACTGGATGTTTCTTTTTTCTTACAGTGATTCCCAATTTGGGAAGAAAAGTGTCCATAAAAACCCTTGTCCTCCTGTAACAATCTCTAGTTGTCACAATATGTCCATTTCTTGGAACCAAAGCCAAAAGCATTACAGTGTTTGCACACATCCCAGATGCCATAACCACAGTTGATTCAGCCCCCTCAAGCGCACTGAACAAATTAAGAAATCAAATTGAGAATATAATGACATTGGAGACACTAGCTAGTAGATAGAACAATTCATCTAAACCCTAAAAGCCCGTAATAAAATCAAGAGAGACAGAGACCTAATCTTCTCCTCCAGCACCGTAGTCGTTGGGTTTCCATAACGACCATAATCATGACGAACAGTCCGTTTCTCCTATACAAGTAGTAAAAGTTTATGAAAAAACACAAACACATCACGTATAAAATTTATCGATAATCGTCACCAGAGTCAAAAGCAAACAGACCTTGAAATCGATAAGGTCGGAAGTTTTCTTGAAGAAATGGGTCGATGTGTTGACTACAGGGGTCGTGATCGCATCCGTCACTATACCACGGCCTAATCTTTCACCTAACCATAATAAAATCGATGGGAAAAAAAAAATCAGTTTTCCTGGTTGACGAAAAATGTAAATACGAAGCCTAACTCTGGTTTTTATTTATTTTTTAATTTTTAAAATAAGACTAGCCCAGTTTAAGGCCCATTACTTTTAGAATTTGGTAACTATTGTATCTTTGGTTGTAAGAAATCACGTACCAGCATGAACAGTTAGGGTTCCATCGGAGGAGGTCAAGGACAAAGGTTTCAAATCCTCCAATTGTATACTAACCTTTTCAGCTGCTGCAGATGGAAAACAACAAATATATTATCATATCTACTTTTTTTCTTTATGAGTTTAGTTTGAATTCTTATATATATATATATATACACTCGTATAAATTTAGAGTTTTTTTTTTATTATTGTTTGTGGTTCTATATGACTCATGAGGTTAATAAAAATATTAAGCAAACATAGAACATATACGTCTTTGAATTTTGACAACACCGATGTTGCTGGTGGGAATGCTGAAATGGCGATGCAGATCGGAACGGCAATGAAATCCGGAGACAGAAGAGATGATCGTCGTTGGGTATTGGAACGACGATGTTAGAGCCATTTTAATTTGTTTTAAATGTGGTTTTGGGTTTCTCACGGCTTATGGTTAGAAGAGATAAAAGGGGTTTTATAGGAGTGCACTTGCAGTTGCAGACGTTGTAGTTGTGGTAAAACATTTAGCATATATTTTTACTCTTCCTTTTCATAGTGTTAGCTGTGTTTTTTTAAGGGTAGTTTTGTGGATTTTTTTTAAAGAGTGACTATGACAGACGACAGTAATTGATCCAAGAGCCGAAACTCCTGGCACCCACCTGATTACCCAAAAATTACCATTAATAGTAAATTTAACATACCCAAAAAGGTGGTATTTAGTTTTTAATTTAGCTCTAAAATTCCGTTTGCAATAAATTTATAGAGATAACATACAGTTGATTGGGATAAAAGATGAATATGTCCATCAGTACTTACAGTTGATGTGAGTACTGATATGGTAATAAAAGATGAATATGTCCATCAGTTGATGTGATAAAAGATGAATGTCCATCATTACTTAGTACATCCTAGGAGATATTACAATCGTTCTCATATAGTAATTAGTACAACCTAGGAGTTTTTAATATCGTTCTCGTATCAGCAGACACAACTTCCCAAGTTCCAATCCTCCAAATAGAAACTTCTTCGAACACATTATGTGTGTGTGTGTGTGTGTTCAGTATTTCATGACAAGATCATGTGTAATTGACATATGGCTTTTGTGTATAGTTCACGGTTGTGGCTAAAACCACAAACAAGAAGATAATGGAAAAAGATAAGTCATTAATCTCCCTAGAAAGATTGCGGTGGAGTTTTATTAAAATAAAAAAGATTAGGCGAAAAACTGAAAATGGTATTAGCATTTTTTTTTTTGTCTCCGGTCCAAAAAACTATAAATAAAAAATTAGTAATAATCTGATCAATTATCGTAGGATTCTCGATTTTTTTTTTTTGCCATTCACAAAAGAAACAAGAGATTGGCTTCTGCATTTTCTCGTTAAATATAAGAAATGAAAGAAAGAAAAAACATTGAAATAATTGACGGGGTTCGGAGGAATTAAAGTCACTCAACTGTTTCTCCTTTGATATATTATTTTCACCTCTTTACTTTCATCTCTTGTAAACTTCCCCACACCAACATTCAGTGAATTGTCTGGCAAATATTTAGTATACGAGTCAAAAAAACTGATGTTCATCGAATCATAGATCATCACATACAAGCCTCAACAACCAATCGAAACAGTTTGTAATTTCGAGGTAAAGACATATATAAATGAACATCACGATCACATGATCCCCACACTATTGACGCTTACTTGATCTTTTGTATCCAATGTAAACTCCGGTAGATAAACATATCCTCATTCAACGGGATATGGCAGTAATGCCAATAGTATACACACACACTGAAAAAGAAATATTATTTGCGTTTTTGAACTATTCGAGATCCTTCTAGAACCTTGAGAAAAACTTTTAGTGTCTTTGATTCCATATTTGAGTAGCAATACTGGAACGCTAGTAGCCTAGTAGCAATAATGGAACATGAATATGCAGCCATCGAAGAAATAGTAACTAAAAATTAATAAATTGTTTGAAACCGTAGTGGGGACTACATGTCTGCTTGGAGGTGCCAATTTATTGCATCTTTGATCCTTTTCTACGGCTGATATTTAGACCAACAAAACGAGTGGCAACTTTGGCTCCGAAAAGGTCTCAAAACCGTATATGATAATTTGTAATCACACAATTGTTACTTGTTTGTTAATCTAAAAGATGAATCATGAGCGAGAACAAAAAAATTGCTAACCGGGGAGACATCACCCCCCAGCTTTTGGCTTCTTATTGTAAAGAGAGAGGAATTGGTTTAATGATGAGCACTGGCTTCAACCTTCTTTTGTGACTTCGTTTTTATCTGCAGGTGAAAAACCAATCTGTTTAATACTTGGCTATCATATAATAAGACTCGGGAACATTTCAGACGTAGAGGTATCCAAGTTTTAATGCATTTCTGGTTTTGCCACACAAACAACACAATGCAACAGTTACAAGGTTTGCAAACATGATGTTGAATAGCCAGAAATATTTCTGAAGGTATACACATAAGATCATCTTTATGTTTACAGACGAGACTCACAAGCAAAAAACTTTAAAAAGCTAGTAACCTCAGAAGCAAAATCCAGAGAAAGATGCCACAAATCAGAGTTTCAACCAAAGACGACAACTTGTAGAAGTAGAGCATAGGACTATCTAAAAGGGAATATACGATCAGGAATCAGACATAAACAGTGGACTAGCAGAAACAAAAGGAGCAAAGAAGCATCCTGCAATTCAAATCTATAGCTATTCAGAACTGCAAAATGGTTCAAACACAATAAGGTATGCTAAAAAGAAACCCTATAAACAAAAAAACTTCTCTCTTGCTCGAACAAGCTCAAAAGTAGGAATCTTCTGATTATAACGAAAACAAAAAAAAATGTGTAGCCACCAAATTTCGAAATATCATGTCGACACCAATTCAGATGTCAAGGTCATCATATGGTGAAAAAAAAAAAAAACAGAATCAATACCATTTCCAAGCTCAATCAGATATAATGTATTGCAGATTCGTAGTAGACAAGAGCATTATAATTGAAAATTTCGATGAAACAAGAGAAAGTGGAGTAGAATTATACCTTCAAGACCTTGAGCTTCATATTCCCGTAGACGAGACCCATGCCAAAAGCCGAAGCACGAGCCACCTGATCATCAAAGCGAAAGACTCGATGAATCAAATAAACTCAGAAAAAAATAAGGAAACACAAAAACGAATCGGCGAAGCAGATCGAGAATCGGCGTACGAGAGCAAGGGAGCTGGTGCCGGAGTAAAGTCCTGGAGGCAACGTCATTGGCAAATCACTGTAAGTCCCTCGAAGTCTTCCTCAGAGAACGAAAACCCTTATATCCCAAATCAATCCAAGCTTCCGAATTCTCAAACTATTCGTGATGGTGGTGGAAACTATGCGATCCTCTTTCCTCTAGCTAAAGCTGATTTTGGGCTTTAATGGGCCTAAACTATGAGATACAAATATTAGATTTCTTCTAAATGGATTTTCAGTAAAATATTATAGTGTGTGGTTGGTTGACATGGTTAGAGCTAGAGGTAAGGGAAAGAGTGTAATTATGTTTCACCAATTCCTTTGATTTGGAACAAAAATTAAATCGTATATCAACCAGGTGTGAGTTTTTTTTTTTTTGGTCTAATTAGTGTCATTATTATGTCATGTTCACTATCACCAAGCATGTTTTAGTCAAATATTGTCATGCTTATCACTAAGATTTTCGTATCACTCAAATATTGGCATGTTTATCACAAGCAATGTCTCTAAATATCTAGATTTTTCTCTAAAGTAATGTATCCGACTTATTTAGATTTTTATTGTAATAATCATTTATATCTTTCTGAAACTTTTGGGTCCTTGGGATATCTTTTGGGTCCACTTTCATGGGGTCCTATCCAAATAAATAGTATCCAATTATCAATCATGTTTATTATGTCATTATAAATTTATTATGGTCTTCTTTTTTTTCGACTTGGTGTTTCTTAAATTGATTTACGCATTTAATTGAGAAAAATGGAAAATCGAATTCGAGAGGGGCAAAGCCAAAGGCAGAAAATGACATGAAACAACCAACATTTAATTTTATCTTATAAGAATCGACATGTGAACGTGTTGTTTTTATCACAGCCACATTTTATCATTATGTAACTCAATCTTTCATATCTTTTGCATGGTAATAATTAATAAACAAAACAAATTACCGCCATGTAAAAACTTAAAGCGAAAAAGAAAAAGAATGACCGCAAAGTTTTAGAGTTTTGTGGTTTGTCTAGTGATATTGGTGTAAGTGGTAGTAGTCACGAGTCACGACTCACATGCGGACTGATTTAAGGGGAGGCGAATGTGGACATCAAACAGAGAAAACGAGTTACGAGTTGTGAATTGTTTTTTTTTGTGAAAGCTCTGTAATACTTAAGCCATATAAAAGATTACACGATTGGTCAATGAACCGGGAAAGAAAAAATGTCAAGTTTTGGATGTGTTGTGTAGATCTTTAAGGTGAATGTGGCCTGATCAACTCGTGTCTAATACTTTTTTAGTGAATACGTTTTTAAAGGTTTATAATTTCTTTCTTAAATTAGAAAGTCTAATTAAAATTCCTCATACATCTAAATTAGAAAGCTTAGAAAGCCCTCTTAATCTAAGAAAAAAAATATTTCTTTTTAAAATACCACAATTCTTTGTCCTTTTACTTTGCTCCAAAAACTTAGACTATTTATACTCTTTTGTCATCACAAGGATGATGCCTTTTTTTACTGTCCTTTTCATGGAATATATTCCATCCAAATGCCATAAAAATAATAGTAACGAAACACAGTAAATTAGGAAAAAGAAAAAAAAAGAGCAAAAATTGGATTAGTCTAAAATTATCTAATCAGAGTTTACACACACACAAAAACAAAAAAAAACTAGAAACTAAAAAGAATCAAGGACATTCCCAAGAAATATCGACCATTGATTCAAAACATCGGCGGTGAATCGGACGGCGAAGGATCCACAAAGCTAAAAATGCTGTCTAAATAATTCTTGTTGTCCTCGTAGTAGTTGTTGCAGTCACCACCACTACTCTCGCCGGCCGTCTCGTTTTTATCGCCGGAGAAACTCCGTTCCAGTGAATCTCCGCCGAGCAAGAGACCCGTGAACCCTTCTTCGATTCCTTCCGCCATCTGCGTGGCTGCAAATTCGTGAATTGTTGAATTGATCCAATCGTTTTCGGGTTCTTTCATCAAAGTCAGATCCGTGGATGATCCGACAAACTCTATCTTTGTCGGGATTCCGTTTGATGATTCCTTCATCTCCGAAAATGACACTGTAGATGTCGGAGATTCAAGCTGTTGTTGTTGATCTGCATTGCCTAGCAAATCAAACAAGTTTCCAAAATATAAATGCAGAAAGGAAGTGTTTTTTTTTTAAAACGTTTACCTTCGTTTGGTTTTGTTGTCCAATTGGTTATAAGTGCCTTGTGAGTGAATCCATGATGAATCGATGATGTTTTGCTTTGGTAATGAAGAAGCTTTGATTCTCTAGCTAGCCTTGCTTCAGCTTCAAGTCGAGCACTTTCCCACTGAGCCATGTGGCTAAGTGTGGCTGCGTTCTTGGACAGACCAAGAGAGGATAAAGGAGTCTCGTTTTTGGGTTTATGAGTCACTGGATCAATCCCCATTTTCACTAACCGTTTCTTCAAATGCGTGTTCCAATAGTTCTTGATCTCGTTGTCTGTTCTCTTTGGCAAATGAGTCGCAATCGCCGACCACCTACATCATAACACAAACAAAATTCAGAAATGCCAAAACACCTGCTGAGACGGAAATTCAGATTTGTTTGTTTTGTTGTAGACCTGTTTCCTAAGAGAGCGTGGAGTTGAATGATGGTTTGTTCTTCTTGCAAGTTAAATTTGCCTCTTTTGATGTCAGGTCTTAAGTAGTTAGTCCATCTGAGTCTGCAGCTTTTGCCGCATCGATGGAGACCTGAGAAGAAGAAGGATGAGAGAAAGGTTTGAATTTTGCAGAGCAGAAAGTGTATAAAGAGAATTTAACCAACCAGCTTTCTCAGGCAATGAACGCCAACTTCCATGGCCATGTTCTTCAATATAAGCCAAAAGCTTCTGATCTTCTTCTGGTGTCCAAGGCCCTTTCTTCAAACCCAACTTGTCGCAGCACGGTGATCTACCCATTTGGTCCAAAAACTAAAACTCGCTCTCTCTAATCTTATTGCAGAACAAAGAAAAAGAAAAATATGAAGAGGGAGTTAATAAGAGATATTTCATTCATCACATGCTCATGATCATGATCACCATAAGAGCACAAAAGGAATGGTCTTTTTGGCTACAGTTGTAGAATTGTTACAAGTGAAGCATACCTGAGTGATGAAGGATGATATATAGAGGAGAGAGAAAGACACACACAAGAAATGAATCCCCTTTTTCCCGGCTCTATCACATGGATGAGCATTTATGAACAATGGGGTCTCGAGAAGTTATTACCTTTGTGGCTCAAAGACCTGGAAAACAAGCCCCCTCTCTCAATAACTCTCTCACACAGGCACAAAAGCAAACAAAAGCGGTGATCTTTTATTACCTACACTGTGACTTTTCCATGTCACACAAGGTTAAAGCGGTTTATTTTCCTGTGCTAGAAGTAAATTCAGGTCAATACTATCTATCCCAATAGCCCTTATCTCACTTTGATTATCTTGTATAGAATAAGATCAAAACTCAACAATTCTCTTAAAATATACTGGATTCTGCAAATAGTGTTAAAGCATCTTCAACAACTTTACTAATAGGCCTTAAACTTTCAACAATTTGCCTATGGTTTGTTTTAGCACTAAAGATACCTTTTACAGGTAGTCTATGGCCTTAAACGTCCACAATGTTCTCTCTATGTGTATACTACTATAACTAGTAATCTTTATTAAGTCACACTACACTATGTACAAATTGTTTTCTTTTTCACATTTTTTCTTTCTCTCATTAACCTTTACTAAAAAGAGTAGATAGTAAATGCTGTTAAAAGGGCGGTGACTAAGAGGAAACTGACACTACAATGGCAAATAAATGAGACAGAGAGCATAAAAGTAGGAGAAAACTTAGTTGAGGCAAGTAATTAAATTATGCATAGACTTTCTTCTTTTACTCAAAATTTTCGTTGTTCTGAAAATGGTAAAAGTCTAACCTGTGTAAGCAAACGATTAGAAACATTACTTATGACACTACTGTAAAACTCACACGCAACACTTTATTAGGAATGCACTAAGATAATCCCTCTAGCATATTCAGTAATAGTCTTACTTAAATATAGTAGCGTAAGTATAGATGGTTTACTTTTTTTTTTTTTTGACATCAGATGGTTTACTTAAAACCTCAAAAATGATTTAGGAAGCATTTTCTGGTTGTAAAGAAATTAAGTACTTCTTGTTCTTGCTGAAAGCCTTCCCTTGTGCAGTGATTTCTTCATCATTTAATGAAATGTCCATTGGCTGGACTACACTGTACAGTGAGTCATAGAGTATCAAAAAAAAGAAAAAAAACTTCACATTAGATAAAAACATAAACACACATTATTGTGTTCAGAATCATTTGGAGATCCTCTGAGAAGACAACAGCATCATAACTTTCACATCAATAAAGTTTGAAATTTAGACACCCTGTGAGATTGATGAGCTTGAGCTTGGATCTATTTTAAATTTAATGGTACGGCAGCTGATTTTGAATATCATTTTATGGCATAACTGAGAATTCATACCATGATTTGATCTTATATGCTTATGGTACCTTGCAGGTGTACAAATGTTAATTCAGCAAGGTAAATTTGCCTGCCAAGAAAGGTAGATGATTTATGAAGGCGAACGGTGACATTAAAGAGATTTTACAAGACCAAACAAAGAAGAGTAGCTAAATGTGTTCCATGAAGGCAAAGAAAAATGGATTTATTGAGGTGGGCTCCAAGCTTGTGGGGTAGAGAAGAAGTATCTTCATCGAATCAGAGAACGATAAGACAAATTCATAAAGATTTGTACAAATAAATACAAAAAGAAATCAGTTTTATAAAAAAAAAATGAATAAATGTGATTATGAAAGCTGAAGAAGAGAGAGAGATAGAGATAGAGAAGAGCTCATGGATCAAAAAGAAAATCATATTGGCTACAAATGATGTAAAGGACAATGGGGACAAACCTATATAAATGCCTTGCTGACTCCATATTGCCAGCTTCTACACTCTGTATGGTCCTAACATACTTCAATATTGCCTTCATCAATGATGCCACTTGTCGATATTCTATCGATCCACGGCTTCGCACATTTGATGCTCCAAATCTCCTGCATAATAAGTGTACTTGATCACACATTTGCAAGATCAAGAAGTCACACTTATGAAATCTGAAAAAGAAAAAAAAAAAACTGAGCCTACATCCATGCAATGCGAGAAGAGACTACTTTGGATCTTGCAACATCAGGCTGAGAATGTTTCAACACTTCTTGCTTGCTTTGGTAGTCGCTGAAGCTATTTCCGCTGGTACCTATATTATATTAACAGTTTTACATTTAAAAAAAGCATTTAAACCAAACTATCATGTCAGTTAAAACAAAGCTCGGATATAAACAAGGTTCACTTTTTTGACATAATTAATGAAAAAGATCTTAGATTAGCAAAGTAGCTATTTGCTACCGTTCAAAAGTGCGTGCATGAGAATCATCACCACCCTGACAACTAATACTAATAGCAATCAAGGCGTCAAAAACAAGTCTTTAATCATCTTAAGCAACTCTTTCAATGGAAAATAACAAATTTTGCTATCTTTAATACTGAAGTCAATCATAATATCAATCTATCATACAGCTACAAGTCAGACATAGAAAAATAGGGCAAACAACATAACAATCGTGTTAACCACAAAAAGCAAAACATAAAGCATTATTTTTGAGATTTTTAATTGGCAACAAACAACCAACTAAAAAAAATCTCACTTGAAGATAACGTATAGAGAAACATTAAGCAAAATTTAGTACAAACAGAGCAATCAATTGTCACAAGGACTAACCTAATAAAAGATTGACTAGTGACAGATCAATTCCTTGCAAAGTCACCTTCAAAGTAGTAATGAAACAATGGAGACATCTCGGACAATAAAGATTAGAAGAAACCACAGTAACTGAGAACAAACACAAGTAAGTGTTTCCACCACCACCAACAAGAGCAGCTAGCTACGGTACGAGATTTAACTGTCTTTTTAATTTCCGGTACGCGAATCAACAGCTCATGTACTGTGTCTCTGTAAACCATAAATCATGAAATTGTTCTTTCTTTTTGCAGAAGCAATAATGAACATTGTGTTTCGAACTGAAATTTACAATGAACTGATTATTTAAATAATACCGGTTCGATTTTACTAAACCGGAAATGACATAATGGATACCGAAAGCTAATAATTGAACCAAATAGAGTATGGAAACGCGATGATCAGGAAGCAGACGAACGACCGAGCCGCCAATCGCCGCCGTCCAAAGCTATGGCAGAGCTGCACAAATTTCCGATCTTTGAAGCAAATTCACGCTTTTATGGTCGTTAATGGCCTCATGTCTAATCTCTTCTTTGTTGGAGAGCTAATCTACTCGGCTTCTTTGTCGGTTCCGGGTGCGCTTAAATACGCCCACAAGCTGTTCGACGGAATTTCTAAACCAGACGTATCGATTTGTAACCATGTATTGCGTGGCTCTGCTCAGAGCTTAAAACCTGGAAAAACGGTTTCTTTGTACACGGAGATGGAGAAGCGAGGCGTGAGGCCTGATAGGTACACGTTTACGTTTGTTCTCAAGGCGTGTTCGAAGCTTGAGTGGAGAAACAGTGGTTTTGCGGTTCACGGGAAAGTGATGAGACATGGGTTTGTGTCGAATGAGTACGTTAAGAACGCTTTGATACTTTTTCATGCGAATTGCGGGGATCTGGGGATTGCAAGCGAGCTTTTTGATGATTCTGCTAAAGCTCACAAGGTTGCTTGGTCTTCTTTGACTTCTGGGTATGCTAAGAGAGGGAAGATAGACGAGGCGATGAGGCTTTTCGATGAAATGCCGGAAAAAGATCAGGTAGCTTGGAATGTGATGATTACTGGTTGTTTAAAATGTAGGGAGATGGATAGAGCGAGAGAGCTCTTTGATAAGTTTACAGAGAAAGATGTTGTCACTTGGAATGCAATGATCTCAGGATATGTGAATTGCGGGTACCCCAAGGAGGCACTAAGTATATTCAAGGAGATGAGGGATGCTAGTGAACACCCAGATGTTGTGACAATACTGAGTTTGTTATCTGCTTGTGCAGACTTAGGAGACTCAGAAACCGGGAAGAGAATCCATCTCTACATCTTGGAAACGGATTCGGTTTCGAGCTCCATACACCTCGGCACTCCTATTTGGAATGCTCTAATTGACATGTATGCAAAGTGTGGAAGCATAGAGAGTGCAATTCAAGTGTTCACGGGGATGAAAGATCGGGACTTGTCAACTTGGAATACTTTGATAGTTGGTTTGGCTTTGCATCATGCAGAGGGATCAATTGAAATGTTCGAAGAGATGCAGAGGTTGAAAGTCCGGCCAAATGAGGTGACTTTCATCGGAGTTATATTAGCTTGCAGCCACTCGGGGAGAGTTGATGAAGGGCGTGAATATTTTCGCCTTATGCGGGAAATGTATAATATTGAACCAAACATAAAACATTATGGTTGTATGGTAGACATGTTGGGGCGAGCAGGGCTATTAGATGAAGCATTTATGTTTGTTGAGTCGATGGAGATCGAGCCTAACGCCATTGTATGGCGAACCCTTTTAGGTGCTTGTAGGATTTATGGGAATGTGGAGTTAGGGAAGTATGCAAATGAGAAGTTGCTTAGTTTGAGAAAGGACGAGAGTGGCGATTATGTGTTGCTCTCTAACATATATGCTTCCACAGGTGAGTGGGACAGGGTGCAGAAAGTAAGGAAGATGTTTGATGATACAGGAGTGAAAAAACCGACTGGATATAGCTTGATCGAGGAGGACGATGACAAATTGATGATGCGATACTTACTGTCGTCAGAACCTGAGTCAAATATCAAGAGGTCGGATTAGTTAACGTAAAAAAACAACTCCATTGGCTAAATATAGACAGTTAGATTGGATTTGTCGTGATGATTCTAAAATATATTTGTGTCCTTTTTTGTGTTCTGAGTTTTCAAGTTCTCAACTTATAACTCTGAACTGGTAAAGGCAACATGATGTCCTTTTATGTTATAAGAGACTGAGCGCCGCATTTGATAGGAAGTTTTTATATCAATCTTTACAACTCGTAACTTCAAGATGATACTTCGCAGATTCATTGTGCAACTGTAACATATAGGTAACCAGTTGACGTTATAAACACAATTTTCGTCTTTTCGTCTATTATGTTGGTTTCATATATCTGGATTTAGCATAGATTATAGAACACCGAGAAGGATATATTAGACAACATATTGTGGTAACTGATGGGTTAAACACAACTTTTGAAATAGTAACCCGTTACATAAATCACATAGAAAATCACAATGGAGATGAGAAAGGAAAAAACCAGAAATGCATAGGACACACGACTTAAAGCTCTAAGTTCACATTTTTACACACCAAACCATCACACAGAAAATCACAATGAAGATGAGAAAGGAAAAAAAACCAGAAATGAATAGGACACACGACTTGAAGCTCAAGTTCACATTTTTACACACACCAAACCATGAATTTCTTAAAGCAGGGGAAAAGAATACTCATTTTCAAGGTTAAGACTATATCTTTAATGGCGTCGGGAAAGAGCAATAGCTGATAAGAGAATGAGAAGAATGAGGAGGGCAACGGCAATGAAAGATCCAATCAAAGACCCAGAGATACGCTCACAAAAGGAGTTGAATTGTTGACAAATAGAGAACCAGTTCGTTTTATTGTTCCCATTGTGTGCCAAGTAGACAATGGCTGCTGCTGAGGATGCTCCAGCGGTTAGAAGACCCAACATTGCCTATCACACAAGGAGAAATCAATTGTAAGATGAGCTATTTTTTCATTCTTTATCTTCATGATTCTATTTCATGTTCTTTATTGCTAACGAGGAGGCACATGCTTATGAAACAGGGCAAGTTTAGTTTGCTGATCTGCTTACCACATCGAGGACGATAAGAAGAATCCTACTGTTCTGAGTCTTGCTCTTGACGATGTGTACGAAGGCCACAGCTAGAGACAAGATGAGGTAACCACTTACAACAGCATTTGCGACCACAAAGAACCTGTTTTATGAAATTAAACAAACAGCAAAGAAAAAAACTCTTTAAGAACTGATCCAGATTATTTCCTGATACCTAAAACAGGTAAAAGAATAATAATCAAAATCACATACGTCAAGGCTGGAAGATCGTTGTATTCAGCATGGAACCGTATGAATTGAGTAAAGAAAGGCAGAGTTTCATTTGTGGTGGCCATGAGGATTGCACTACTTATGGTGTTGAAAAACGCAACAATCCTTAGGATAAACTCGAGAATCGCAATTCTTCTGCTCATCAAGCCGCTCTTTTGGATACCTTTGCTTGTTTCCACGAATTCAGCTTGACCGGACTTCATTTTCGCTCTCTTCTACAATGTTTTTTTGGGTTCTTGATGGAGAAGTTAGGGTTATCTTGAGTTTCTTGGGAGGTAAGAAATGTGTGTTGTGAGAGTTTGATGAGGGATTCTAAAGCAACGAGTGAGTGTGTATATATATTGCATGCATAATGCATTGGGACATATTAGTGGTTATCGCAATTGTACTTGCTAAAGGTATCCCCTTTTTGGTATTATAATTCCATAAACTTTGCATCAAGGATATTCTTTATGGATCTATACGTTTAACCTTCCTAATCCACCAAACCAATATAGAGTCCTTCATATCCAAATTTGGAAAACATAAAACTCTGTCCAATTTTGTATAAAAATCTTTTGTTCAGTTATATATTTTAAAAATAAAAAATTTGTTGAAGGAAGGAACCATGTGGAGTAGTTAAAAATTATATTGAAGAATGATAAGTTAGAATAATGAATTAGCTATGTTTGCATGTGATTTAACAAACCCACTTGAGAAAAAGGAAATCTCTAGATAGTTGGACACAAACTATTTTCCCAAATGATTGGAGATGTTGAAACCCAAATGCTTCTATGTGTCAAACACAGTCTAATAACTTATTACAAAAATACATTCCAATTTATATAATCATTAATTAAGTATATATAATCGAAGCAGGACACCTAAACCAAATGAAAATATTGAAATATTTTACAAAAAGTATGTACGCTTTTTGAATTTGAAGATATGCCTTTCAGCTTTTGAGTTGGCTTATTATACACTAATCAATAGTTTGAAAAACTAAAAAGAATGTAAGAAGAAAAATAATTAAAAAAACATATCGTATTCAACACTCAGGTGTTACGTATAAATAGAGACGTAGACAGTTTTAGTCTGTATACAAAGATTTTAATGTCCACATTTACAGTTTTTTTCCTTAAATAGTAACGAAATTAAATCATAAATATAAAAGAGTCAACGAGGAGAGAAAATAAGTGTATTAGTCAAACAACGCAAAAGTTGACAACAGAGAAAGTCAAATAAACACTGTGGCTCCCATGTCGTTGTTTAGTTAGAGAGTTCGAGAATTAAGATAATCATAAAAAGAGAAAGCAAGCCTCGTGATCGGAAAATTTACACAAAAAGGAAACGATTTTCTTACATTTCAAAATTAGCCCCAAACTTTAAAAATCAACTCATCGCTTCCAAGCAAACCCATTCCCAGAGAGAAGCCTAGACAAGAATCCTTGACCAGCTGTCTTATTCTCCTTACAGGAGCTCATGTTACTAATCAAAGACCAATGAGTCTCAAAATCAATTTCATAGCCACACTTTTGCATCATTTCCATCATCTCCGTAGCTTTCACTGTGTTCTTCTCTACTCGAAACCGGTCAATCACAGTCTTAAACATCTCTTGACTCGGTGTTTCGCTTGACTCAACCATTGATTTGATAAGTCTTTCTGATTCTAAAACTTGACATGCCTCGCAATACTTATGAACAAGACCACTCCATGTACTCATGCTTGGCCTTAGACCTAGTTCCATCATTTCTGTATGAAAGTCCATAGCTTTATCCAACTGGTTGTTGCACCTCAGGAAGCCATTGATGACTGAATCATAACTAGATGGATCCGGGATGCTTCGGTTCTTTAACACTGTGTTCAAGAGATGAACCGCAATGTCAAGACTCCCGCGATCAGATAGTTTCTTGATGAGATTGTCGTAGCTAGGAGCCATCATGCCATTGCGTGTCACACGGATCAGAAAGTCTTCAGCTTTTAGAATTTCGCCTCTCGAAATCAAGGACTCGGCGATTTTGGTTTGGACAACTGAAGAACCAAAAACCCAGCCTTTTGATTCCATTACCTGCCACAAGTTTAGAGCTTTCTTCACATCTCCATTGTCACAGAGAGAACTGATAACCACTCTTAAGCTTCGATTGCTCGGTTTCATCCCCTCGGAGATCATAGCCGAGAGATATTGCAGAGAACTCGAATCATCTCCGCACAGAGAGTAACCGTGTACAAGAAAGTTAAGCGTGGTTTGATCAGGCAAGAATCCTCTTCCCCGCATTTCGAGCAAGATTTTATTAACCTTTAAGCGATTCTTACTCCGAAAGAGATAGAAAATCAGCAGATTATAGGTTATTACGCCGCCAGGATTGCTTTCTCCTATCAACAGAAACTCCTTCAGATTAAGCGCAGAGAGAAACTGACGCTCTGAACACATTTTCCGAACATATTCCCTGTAACTCGTAACGGAGCAGATTACGTTCTTCCTCACCAAGATTCCTAGTAGTTCCTGAACTTTTCTCGAGTTGTTAGCTTTACAATAACCTTGAAACATCACATTGTAGATAGCTTTGTCCGGTAAAAACCCATTTGATAACATTATCCATAACTGATTTTCTGCGTCGAGAATTCTCCCAGCGAAGCATAGTTCTTCTAGCAAAGCATAGTTGAGAGAAGATGAATCTAATTGTTCTGCTAAAGTAAATGCCTGCTCTATTTTGTTAGCTCCACAAAGTCGAGGAATTAACGACAAACAACTTCCCAAGCTTGGAATCTGTTTCTTGTCTAGCATTTCCTCGAGCATAGCAAATGCAGCCAAATCCTTCTTATCCTTATAGAGTCCCTTAACAAGATGGTTGTATACCTCATCTTCCACAACGTAACCCTCTCCTTCAAGTCGTTTCACAACAGAATGAGCGATATGAGAAAACCCAAGAACTGTGAGCTTCTCCACAAAAACCCGACATGCTTCTGACTGTGATATTGATATACGCTCAAAGAGTTTAAAAGCTTCCTCTACCAGTCCTTTCTGGAGAAGACATTCCCATATAGCTCCGCAATTGTCCAAATCTGGTAACCAGTTAGCATTTTGGGCAGCGTCCCATACATTCAGGAGATTATTGAGTGTTTCTTTCTTACAGAAACAACTTATCAAAGATGTGTAAGTGGCGTTATCGATAGGAAGATGCATTTGAACCATTCTATGGAAAATGAGTTTGCTTTGGCGGCTAAATCCCTTCTTGCAATATTCTTGGACAAGAAAGTTAAGAGTTTCTCCATCTAACAAATTAGCCAGCTTTGGCCATTTTCCCATAATGCTAATACTTACTCTGACATGAGAACGTGATGCGCAGAGACTCTTCATTAAAACAGTAAACCCACGACGCGATAGTTTTTGACCCCATCGAGCCATTTCATCAAGAAGCTCCAAAGCTGTTTGTAAATCCCCGTCGTTACATGCTCTAACGATTAGCGAATTAAATTCTGGTAGCACCGACCTGTCAAGTACCATATTCACCCTCTGCTCGTAGGCATCCAAATCAGTGTCCAAATATAGCCCATTCCCAAGATCATCGAAGAACTCTGCTTTGGAGAATCCGGAATTATTGTCCCTTTTCAATCTTACAGCTAAGGGATCAAATCCAACTAAACTAAAAGCTTCAGAAAGCGGATCTCCGACTTTAGATGCTTCGATTAATCCATAACCAAACATCTCGTTAACAATCGCCTTAGCTTCTTCAAATCGTCTAGCTTTGCAGTATCCAGTTACCATTATCTTAAACGTAGACAAGCTGAGCAACATTCCATTTTCCTTCATCTCATCCAGAATACAAGGGGTATGCTGCCACAATCCTTTTCTAAAAAGGCCACTTAAGATAGCATTGTAACTATACACATCTGGTTTTAAACCCTTTGAAGTAATCTCGGATAAATAAAGAAATGCTCTTTTGATATCGCCTTCATAACAACACCAACCAATCAAGATGCCGAATGTGACCTCATCGGGTTTGAAACCCAAGTGTTCAAGCTCCTCCATATATACATAAGCTCTCTCTGTGCCAAACTTCCTGCAGAGAGAATGCACAATCCTATTGCCAACAAACACATCAGGTTCATATTTAAGCTCACCAATGAAACTCAACAAATCCTCAAAGTCCTGCTTCTCGCTGTATCCTAAACAAATCTTACTATATATTGAGCTATTCGGGTTACAACCCAAAGCCGCAAGCTTTCTCGCAAGAACTCTAGCCTCCTGAACCCTCTGATCCAAGCAAAGCAACTCGATAACTTTCCCAAATCTATCTATGTTCACGTCATTTGATTCAGCCGTTGTCTCCAACCAATCCAAACAAATTCTATATGCTGATTCTGTTCTGTGAACTCTAACCAAATGATCAATCAGAGTCTGGTAACACGAATTCAATGGTACTAAACCTTTACGCCTCATCCAATCGAACAGCATAACTGCCTTCCTGGAATTGAAATCATCGACATATTTCTGGATCAATTCACAGAAAACTCCCTCATTATACAAAGTATCTCCATTGTTATCCATTTCCAAAAGCAACAATTCAACATCCTTAACCATTCCTTCCATGATAAGCATCGATGCCATGATCTCACAAGCCAGAGGTAGATGCTTAAACCCCTTGTATTGCCCACTAGCCCATCTAAAAATCTCCCATAAAGGTCGGACCTTTCTACCTTCAACTCCACCTCTCTGGAGCTCAGATTGAAAACCCAGTAACAATTCGAGCACATTTTCGGGTTTCAAACCAGGAAATCTTCTAAATCTACGGGTAATAGTGGGAACCACATCGGACAAATCCAAAAGCAAGTCTTTCAGAAGAGAACCAGTAACGCCACGGTTCTCCGCCGCTGCCCCACCAAGAGATCTCGAAACCCGATCCAATTTACCAGCGGAGAGTAAACTAAACGATGAAGATACGTTGTTGCTTTGGGTTGCTGAATCATTTCCCTGGGGAGATGAAGGAGAAGCCGACTTGGTGATAGAGAAAACAGCGTAAGAGTAACGACATATGAGAGAAGAAACCTTGTTAAGAATACGAGGCCTCGTAGAGTTACTACTGATAGAGAAAAGATTATGCATGCGAATGCAAAAACAAAAGGAAGTCTAGTATTTGCCTTTCTTCTTCTTCTTATTCATCTGGCAGTGCTTCGAGCTTCAACATTCAGCCACGCAAGAAAGTGGCGACGAAAGCAAGGGAAAGAATCCAAGCCACCAAAACGACATCGTTTCGTCGAACGCAAAATTTGGACGTTAATTGATTATCCATAAGCAGGCATGCTTTTATAAGCCTTTGAATTAAGGGTTTCTTATGGGACGTCGAACACAATTCTTTTTTTTTTTTTTTTCATAGTCACGAACACAGTTCTATGGATTCACCGAATTATGTAACTATTCTGGAAAGACAAATGAACACAAACAAAAAGGATTATTGAGTTTATCGATCCAATAATTTTACATAAAAACTGTTTTAAGTAGTTCTAAATTCTCACATATGGCGAGATGAAGCTTGACAACAATCTAATAATCAAAAGATTGGTTTCCAACGATGAGAATCTTCCAGATATAGTATCCCGTCTTCAACTGCTGGCAGAGAAGCATATGTACATAGAAATAACGTAGAGAGAGATAGAGAGAGAGAGAAGAAGAAGAAGAAGAAGAAGAAGAAGAAGAAGTTTATATACCTTTTATGTGGACCAAAAGGGACAATAGATTGATTCCCAAGTGGTTGACTTACCTTCCTAAAGTCGATGAGAACCGATATATTCTCACTCATCTCTTTCCCTGCATATGATCTTTAAAGACTGAGAGATTTTAAGTGAACACTTTTTGTGATACCGAAACCTGTCAGAGAGAGGCTCGTAAAACCAAATACATGAGAGCGTTTAATATAGCGACATAATTCATACAAACGGGACTAAGGACAACCAAACTCAAGGTTCCTGAATCTGATCCAAGGAAAAGACAAGGTAAACTGAAAGATAGATAGACAGCATTACAGGCAACTAGACATGGTTTAACGGGTAGGAGCTTGGCAGTATTTTGGTAACAAACGGACATGGACAATTTTTATTATATCTCATCCACATGTTATCGGTTCTTCCTAGGTAGAGTTTTGTGGTTCAGCTTTGTCATCTTGTTTGGTGAAAAGGC
Organism: Eutrema salsugineum; assembly: GCF_000478725.1. Taxonomy (NCBI): domain Eukaryota; kingdom Viridiplantae; phylum Streptophyta; class Magnoliopsida; order Brassicales; family Brassicaceae; genus Eutrema; species Eutrema salsugineum. Next base: position 5,046,272 of record NW_006256829.1, on the reverse strand, counting down.
TTCAACTGTGGGCTGTGGGATTGGCTTCAGGCTTCAGGATCTCACACTGTTTTAGTGGGACGGGGAAAAAGGTCACAAAGGGAAAAAAAAAGCAGTGTATCAGATTCTGACACCGGGACAGATCAGATCAGATTATGTCATGAACTTGGGGCTAAAATAATAGCTAAGGTAAACTAAGTTTTGAGGAAGGACTTAAACAAACTTATAATGTAAATCTAACCTTTTTCATCACCCACCAACAGCTACTAGTAATCATAGTTTCTGCGTCGATAGGTAGAGGAATGGCTGGATACCCTGATGACAAAACCCATGATAAGGATCAATCACCAATAGTTGTTAGGCAAATGTAAACCAAAAGTGTGTGCTGTACATCGACAATGGAAACACTTGATAACCAAAGTTCTAAATAGTAAATACTTGATATAGTGTCACAAATACAACAGGGAACAAAATAATCTAACCCAGAACTGCCACTGCGTCCAGATGCATAGCCTCCATACACTCCATATGGAGTACTACTACTACCACCAACCTACAAAAGCACGTCCGAAGATTCATTAATTGAGAATTGATAAGTTCAGAACATCATGTAATGGAAACCTTTAGAAGACATACCGGCGCACCATAAGGCGAATAACCTTCAGCAGACAAGCCGCTTGAGCCATAACCACCAGGATAATGGTTCCCGCGTTCAGGTCTTCTGCTATCTCTACTATCATAGTCCAATCTATCACCAGCATCTGGTGCAACAGGAACATAAGGCAATACCGGCATAAGTGCAGAAACAGCACCTTCCCGGTCAAAAACGTTGGCTCTTAATCTTGATGTAATTTGTATGAGAGCTTCCTTGGCAACATCAAGTTCTCCAGAAATCTGACCATCAAAATTGCTTCTGCTGTTAGCACTCCACGTCAAGGGCTTTAAGAGTAAGAGGATAAACTGCAATGGTAACTACAGTAGTAAAACTATGATATTGTGAATTTTACCTGAACCATCTCATCATCTTCAGATGCAACTTTTGGAAGATTTTCCTTCCCGAGTACGCGGATGTTAGCCTTGGTCATTCTTCTCATCTCACTTATGATAGCTCCTCCTTTACCAAGAAGACAACCAATCCTCGAACTTGGTACAAGAAGACGAGTGGTGAATGAAACAAGTCCAGAATCTCTTTCCACCTTGTCGCTGCATTTTGGTTGTAGCCGCATAGCTGCTTCTATGGCTGGGGAATACGCATCCTCAAAAACCTAAAACAGATTAGACACTGTCAAGGAAGAAAAGCTGGATACTCTTTTCACCTAAAAGGCAGAAGACCGTTGAAAGAAGATCAGACCTCTCTTGCTGATATAGTTATCAAACAATCGTTTCCTTCAGTTCTAGTGCTATCAACTTTAATGGTTGCTCTGGTTTCCTGTCGAAGCTGATTGATTAGAGCTCCACCTTTACCAATAACACTTGCAATGTTTTCAACTGGGGAAACTAGCCGAATATAGAAATCTGTTGCCGGTGGCTCATTTCTAGGAGCTTGGTATAAAGGGCGTGACCAATCTCCTGCATCATTTTTGTATCCTCCATAGGAACCCATCAGCGGTGCTATCCCTACAATTCGAGTACCACCCGCATGGCTCATGAGTGAACCAGAAGAATATCCACCGGCCATTGCAGAAGAAAGTTGGTTCTGAGTACGTGAAGGATTTTCATGGAGGCGGGAGGCAATCTGATGAAGAGCCTTCTTAACAATGAGCACTTCTCCAGATATCTAGAAAGAAAAAGAGATAAATGATGTCATAAGGAATTCGCCAATGGACACACATAAGAAAAGGCAATAAAATTAAAACAGATAACACCTAAAAACCCAGATTTCCTTCCGAGATACCTGAATGAGCTCATCTGAATTCAAGGCACAAAGAGGCATATTTCTATCCTTGATGATGCGTATCTGAGCACCTGTTTCACTCCGAATGTTCTGGACAATTTGGCCACCTCTCCCAAGAATACATCCAATCTGATCTGAAGGAACAAGCAGCCTGGCGGTAACTTGATGCTCTGCTTCAGAGCTATCTTCGCTTTGTGCATCATCAGCAACTACTCTGTCATGGATCCTGAACAATGCATCCTGCGCAGGAGAAAGAACTTTCTCTCCATCTTCAAAGGTATTGGTCTCATCACTAGGGCTATAGATCGTAATCACGCGTTCATCACATCCAGGAATTGCCTCCCCTATTCTAATTTTAGATCTAGTCTCCATTCTCAATTGCTTTACGATATCACCTCCTCTACCAATGACACTCCCAATCTTTTTAACAGGGCACAGGTATCGAAACACTGTATCATCACGATCGATTACAAGCGAGTCTCTATCGTCACCACGATGTCTCCTTTTGCTTCCACCATTGTCATCGTAGTCAGACTGAGGACGAGACCTCTTTCTATGGCTGTCTCTATGATCCGGTGACATTGTACAAAAAGGGGAAAATCTGTACCTTTTCCAATCACATATAAATCAAACAATCAGAACTCCAAATCTATAGTAATATTTGAGTTCTTACAACCATTCAATGAAAAAAATGTAGCACTTCACAACCATTCAAACAAGCAAGCAAGTATGTAAATCCACGAGTGTATTCAAAAACAAGATTATATATATATATCAACAATCAATTTTCGCAGCAGAACGAAGAAACATATCAAATCAGAACTCGAAACTCTAGTCTATCTAACAATCAAGCTCTGCAGCTAGAAGAACATACTGAAAAAGCTAATGGAGACGACCCCAATATAGGAAAGATTAGAAATTCCGAATCTGATTACAATCACAGAGATTTTAGGATTGCAGAAGAAAAAGTAACGAACCTTGATTCCGCTGACGAAATCGTTTTGCTTCGGATTTGAGATTATCAAAATTTCTAGGGTTTGCGCGGACTTTAATCGGTTGTTCTTCTTTCAATTATATGATTTGCGTGTATTTTCAGATTTTACTAATACGCCTCGAGCCTTTTGACTATTGTACTTATTGACCCCTTGTTATCTCTTATCCTATTTAGACCCCTTGAAGTGATTACCGAGTTAGATGTTGCGATACTTTGCAATAGATGTTGCGATACTTAGCAATATATTCTGACTAATTATGCCTTTTAAAGATGCTACACCGTAAGTCTTTAAAGGTTGTTAATAGTAAAGGTATTCAACCCTCATTTTGAGACTTGGGGGCAGATAAAGGAAAATGAAAACTATCTGGCTTTATTAACAATTATTTGCATGATACTATTTAACTAGCTCGTCTCGTCTACTACAGATTGTAGTTTTACAGATTGCCAATGTTCAAAAATGCATTTGCCTAAGCTTTTGGTTTCCGGCTTGAAAGGAATCAGGCGATATCGATGGTTTCATGCTAATATGTTATGCTTCAATTCTTCTTTAGGGTTCTTGGATATTCAACATGATTGAAGCTGATGCTTTTACATTTACTGGATGAAGAAAGAGTATTTAGGTGAAAGCCATTTCTTCTTCAATTAATTTTAATTTCAGACATGACATTCCTAACTCGGTTATTTTTGGTTCTAGAATAAAGCTAATTACCAAACTAGTATGGTATGGATCGGTTCGGTATGACTTCAGATCTGGATAGGGATCAGTTTTGAGTAAAAATAAAAAAAAAGTACAAGTTATACTGTAGTTCGGTTTTTCCCCTTTTCGATTTGCTTTGACTTCGATTAGTGTTTTTTTTCCTTTTTCGATTTGGTTCGATATTAGCAAACTTTTTAATTTTTATATTAAAGTTCACATCGATTCTGAGATAACAATTTGTTGGTTTATCCGGATAGGTTCGGTTGAGCTTATTCGGTTTAAATACATTACCATCGTGACTGGATTTCACCTAAATAAGTTTCTAAATGAAGAAAATATAGTACAAATGGCGTTTTCCATGTACCCACCAATTAAATCAAACAAATATGTTACCATTTGAACTCATAATTAATTTCCACAATTAAGAGAGTAAAAAACTCACAAAACTTAACTTGTCATGATATAGAATTGTCAAATTAGATATTGTTATTTATTGCGGAAAATCATATATCAGACCATTTTGTTTTCGAAAGAAGAAAAAAACTGAAAACGAGTTATTTGTCGTTTTTTGGGAAATTATGAAAGTGGAGGAGATTGGGGAGGAGGAGAGGCGACGAAACCACTCCAGTTGGTGTTAGACTCCGGCGGTTGGTAATCCATCAGCTCCATCGTCTTCCGCACAATTCCTTCCTGCGTTTTGATTTTCCACTTACAATTATTATTAGTGCAACATCATTAAATAGATACGCTTTAATATGACAACAGTGGGGTTTTTCAACTGTGGAACAAAATTGAGGGACAAAAACGCAGTTTAAAACCTATACCATTCTTTGGAATCTTTTTGACCTAGTTACAAATTGTTAAACACTTTTTGGGTATTGTTGGAATGATAGATGTTTATTGGACATCCTGTTTACATTAGTTATACACGAAAAAAGTAAACCAAGAAATAAAATCGTACGTAATTTAAATCCAAACAAAAAAAACCATGCACGGAGAGTTTGAATATATATCTTAATACATTATAGGTCCTTTACAAAAATCCTATATAAGTTCATAAAACTCAAATTGTTAACATTCTATCATTAGAACTTAGAAGAAACAAACTGATATTAAGTAGAGAAAAAAGAAGTACCTTGAAAGAAAATAGATCAACAGTACTGTAAACTTCTGACAACTTTGCAGTTCGCAGGTTTCTCCCCATGGCTACAAATTTCACAAATAAAAATCACCAGGCATAAATTCAAAACCTCAGTTAATATACGGGTCAAGAACATAGGCACTTAAATTCCTATTATTTAATAGTGTGATTAAAAAATGAAGAAGATGACATTAGCTATTACCAGTGGAGAAGAAGATCAGTAGTAACAGAGAGGAAACAAGAAGAACTTTGAAGAAACAAGATTGACCCATTGTTGTCTGTTTGAAGTTCTGAAGATTTTATATATATAATAAACATTTTCTTGTTATTTTAGTAATAGATTTTGTTAGTTATTAATATATCCATTCCTATTATAATAGTAAGACTTTAATAAAGAGAAAAAGGAACCTTTAGTTTCAAGGTTTTCCACTTTTCCTGGAAACTGCTTCAGCTACAGATCCAATGCAGAAAAATGGTAATTAACTGAATAGAATACTTTAATTATTTTATTTTGTATACTTGAGCTATTATTAAGAACTTACAAACCTTTAAATTGCGAGTTGATTATCATCAAGCAAACTCGCACGTGTGGCTACACGTGTAACCCCAATGACTCCACGTGATATGAACTGGAGTCAAGCTCCTCATGTCTGCCACTACCAACGAATATCCGTTTTTTTTTATAAGTGATCCGTTTTTTTGTGTGTGTGTAAAAGTTTACCACGTAAATAATAGTCAACTATTTCATCAAAAGTATAGGTAGAACATAAATGAAATCTGCCAGATTTTCTAATAAAAGCAAGACTTTCTCCATTTGTAATTACTTTCTATAGTCATTAGCTTAGGCAGGTTAGGCTATCGTCCACGAGGTTGGCAGGTATGGACTTTGGACTATGAAAATAAAACGTTTTTTGGGGTATTAGAATTGAGGAAAGAAACAAGTTCAAAAAAACAAGCAAAGAAACAAAAGTTACACATGCTCGCCACCAACTCTTTCTATCCAGAAAAAAGATCGATTACCGTGATTACTTTTTAATTAGGGAACAAGGTTTGACTTAGTTTGAATTGAATATCATGCTGCCATTTAACTTTTATGGCCGTCCATATAACAAGACAGATGAATCAATAATTTGTGTAATTTTTTTTTTGGGAAAATGCGAAATTAAAATAATGCTAAATAAATGTTGAAGCATGTGATTATAAGAGGTTTTTATGAAATCAGTGCCTTGTCAAATTTTACAAAAAACCAAAAGAAAAAAACTTTTTTTTTGAAATTGATATGCAGATATTCAATGCACTTTAGGTTTTGTTGTTGAATGTTGCTCCGTACGGAACAAAGTGGACGAAAAAAGAACCAATACGCATTGTTCCACGATTTTCTGTTTAGTCAACTTCAAGAGTTTGCTATTAGCTATAGATCGCAAAAATTGGGCCTGGGCTTAAGTCATGATTTTGGGCTTTTCTAATGGTTTCCTCGTAACTATTAACTACGGTCAGAAATAATAATTTTTAAAAGAATTATTTTAGTATATACCAAAAGTTGACCACTTAATTAAATATATACCAAAAGATATTTTAAAATTAAGTGGCTTATACCACATCAGCAAAACTTCACATTTTTACCCTTATATCCAATTGACGTCATTACATTTGCAAAAAAAAAGAAATTAACCGACAGCAGCATTTAATGCTCGTCAGTTGGAGTCAAAGATAGTATTGATAACTATCTATGACATCTGTCATCTGCCATAAGCTATGCTGTATCATATGTGGTAGATGCGATATAACGGTTTATGTATTATGGTTATCGTTTACTAATTTTAATGTATATATATCTGATAACTACATATGAGTGTTATCGTTTGTCCGGATTATGCTAACAATAATATGTAATATAAGTTACCATGTTAACAATGCTTATTGTTACATATTAACAATGATATATGTTAACATCTATACTTGTTAACAATGATATATGTTAATATTTCTACTTGTTAACAATAATATTTAAATATTGTAACATGTTAACATAGTTTGTTACTATGGTGCAATAAAATATATGATACTTGTTAACGTGCTAATAATAATATCAGATATTTATTAAGATGTTAACAATAATATGGTAGTGTTTGTTGGCGTGTTATCCGATATTTGGTAGCGTGGTAACAATAATAACAAGTATTGTCCAAATGTTATAAGTATTAATATGTTAACATATTAGTTAGTGATGTAAAACATAAGAGAGCATCTGTAATTTAGTTAGATCTGACTAAAAATGGTAAATAACTACTCTCTTTATTACCCTTGTTGTTTTATCTTTCCTCTATTTTGTCTTGATTACAGCGAACAATTGTATGTTTACATATACAATATTTTCTGACACCTTTTCGTATATTTTGGACCCACCGCATAAGAGAGAACTCAATTTTTCAGATATATGTCTTAGGGATTTTATAAACTTTTTTCAGTAAATAGTATGTAGTCAAAACCACTTTTCAGAACCACTTAATTTTCATGTTATTTATTGGTATATAGTGATATTATTCTTTTTAAAAAGGACAAGTAATAATTTAAAGCGGGTTTGTCAGAAAGAGCCAAAACAAAAATAAGTTAAGCCTAGAGAAAGAGAAATCTAGTGAGTATGTAGTGACCCACGAAATCAATATAAAGTAATAAAGTAAATATTAACAAATTTTGTTTTTTTTTTTAATTTTTTTAAATATACTTTGGACTTTCGAGATGCATACACTTATGCACGAAGGATTGAGTTTTATTATATCGCCTCATATCTTAAACGCGTGTGCCTTCTTCTCTTCCATCGTACACGACACGATCATCGATTCGGACCGTAAAGATTAAAACTTTAAAAATGTTGACGACGAAGACGATTTAGTTTTCCTTTTTTATATATTGAATTTCCGAACTCCAGATTTCCTCCATGTTTTGTCCTTTTTTATATTGAATTCAACATCGCTTGCGTCTCCTTTTAAAAACGATCGTCGAAGCTTCGGTGTATTTAGATTCGAGTTAGTTCAAATATTGGATTTTGGCTAGAAATCCGATTTCGTTTCATATAAAGTGGGAAGCTAGAGTTGAAGATTCTTCATCGGATTGATTTGATCTGTTTTCGAATTTATTTCGGTGTGTGTTCAATCAAAGATTGGACCCATTTCTCGATCCAATCCAATCAGGTTTCTTTTAATCGTATCTGATTAATTTTCAGGACTTGGAGGATCGATCTGATTCCCAAGCTTTGATTTTTTTGGGTGTTTGATCGCGATTAAGAAGGATCGGATTGGAATCGGGAAATAAAAAAACCGATCCGATTTCGGTTTCGATCTCCGAAATCGCTCGAGTCAATATCTGAGATGGTATATTTCCAGAGCTCAATCTCCGTCGTCGACCAATCTCCGATCATGGCAAACTCTGCAGATTCTCACCACCCGAAACAAAGGAGCAGCAGAAAATCAACGAGCTGCTCAAATTTCCCAGCCTGCTGCGACGGATCTCGATCAGCTGCAATCGACGTGTTGATCCTAATCGCCGTGATCACATCCTCAGGCTTCTTGATCTTCCCTTACGTCAGATTCATCACCGTCAAATCCGTGGAAATCTTCTCAGAGATCTCTTGCTTAGTCAAAGAAGAGATTATCCGTAACCCTGATCCGATCGTCTACGGCTTGATCGCTTTGAGCATCTCGTGCACTGCGTTATCTGCTTGGATGATTGTGATACTCTTGTGTAGCCGCCATAGATGTGGGAAGCCAAATTGCAAAGGGCTTAGGAAAGCTAATGCGGAGTTCGATATTCAGTTGGAGACGGAGGATTGTGTAAAGAGCTCAAGCAATGGAAGCTCGAGTGGGAAGAATGTAAGCAAGAAGGGTTTGTTTGAGCTGCCTCGTGACCACCACCGTGAATTAGAGGCGGAGCTGAAGAAGATGGCTCCACCTAATGGGCGAGCAGTGTTGGTTTTTAGGGCGAAATGTGGCTGTTCGGTCGGGAGATTAGAGGTTCCTGGACCTAGGAAGCAGCAGCAGCATCAGCAAAGGAAGATCAAGAAATGAAGAAGAAAAGGTTCGATCTTTTTGAGATATAAAGATGGGGATCATTACAGGTTATGATGTGACGATAATGATTACAGTTTATAAACAACTCTTTTCTTATTCGGGTTTAGTTATTTTCACAAGAACTTCGTACACAAAGACTAAATATGTGTTAATCTCCATGTGTTTAAATAAAAGCTTACAATGAGGATATTGCAAAGAAAATTGGTTATAGTGAAGGATAATGATGATTTTGTTTTAATTCTTGAATGTGTTCTTTGGTTTTTTGATTATGTTTTTTTGGACTCTACTCTGGCAGTTCTGTGTTTCTGGTGTATATGATCTGGTTGAAAATGTATCACAAATGTTGAAACTTTTGGGACTATTACTTGAAACATCTCTTGAACTCAGAAATGCTGTTTAGTTGCTCGACGAAATGCGTCAACGAAGTTAAAAAGTTGTCTTGAGTGGATGAAGCAAACTACGACAACTTTTGCGAAATGGGGCCACAGAGAGATTACCATGAAACTCTGTCTGCCTTTTTAATCTCCAAGTGTATGGTTATATGAAATTCTTTTGAAAGAAAACAAACTAAAAAGGAGATTGGAAAAGATAAGTGTTAAGATTTGTTGTAAGACTGATTATATCAATCACATTCGATCTATGTATATATTTAGTTATCAGTAAGTGTCTCACAACATGTTAATAAATCAAATCAAGGTAAAAAAATTTAACTTCATTCACTTCAATTTCGATAATTATTTTTGTTGTTCCATAGTACAATCTCTGGATCATTCAAGAAGATAATTAAATGTTCCAGAGAAAGACAAAAGAAACTAGAAACATCCGCCTCGTTTTGGTCATCACTCATCATTCATCTTCTCCTTTTATTGTTTATATAACAATCTCGAACAAATTAGCACAAACATCAAAATACCAAATCTTTATCTCAGAGAATCTTTGACGCATAATCTCGAAGAAGAACAAAGGCCTTGGCTTTGATCTTCTAAATGGCATCATCATCATCATCATCATCAGCTTTGTCTCTCCCTCTCTCTAACATCCCAAACTGTAATAACAAGTCCCAAGAGTTTCCAAAACCGACCCATTTATTGAAATCCAGCCACAGGCCTAAGGCCCCTCTTCACAGAACCCAAAATTTAGACCATAAACTCACCAAGAGAGCACTATTGAGTTTGACTGCCTTGGGATTTACGTCATCTCTAACAACTTCTCTTGCTCACCCCGCAAAAGCTGAACCAGAAGCTCCCATCGAAGCCACTTCCAATAGAATGTCATACTCGAGGTTCCTGCGCCATCTGGAAGAGAATGAAGTGAAGAAAGTTGACTTGTTCGAGAACGGGACTGTTGCCATCGCAGAGATCTCCAATCCAGCATTAAGAAAGATTCAGAGGGTTAGGATTAACCTTCCCGGATTACCGGTCGATCTGATCAGGAAGATGAGGGAGAAGAACGTCGATTTCGCTGCTCATCCCATGGATGTGAATTGGGGAGCTTTCTTGCTCGACTTCTTGGGGAATCTCGGGTTTCCTTTGCTCTTACTTGGCTCTCTGCTTTTAACATCTTCTTTTAATAGAAACCCTGCTAGACCCAACTTGCCTTTTGGTCTTGGAAGGTAAATCATTCATAATCAGTTTTGAATATTAACCCAAGAATAGAACTGAGTTTCTAAAGTATGCCTCCTTGTAACAGGAACAAAGCTAGGTTTGAGATGGAACCAAACACAGGGATAACGTTCGAGGATGTAGCAGGAGTAGACGAAGCCAAGCAAGACTTTGAAGAGATAGTTGAGTTCTTGAAAACCCCAGAAAAATTCTCAGCCTTGGGGGCTAAAATCCCAAAAGGCATCTTGTTGACCGGACCGCCGGGAACCGGAAAAACTCTTCTGGCCAAGGCTATAGCCGGAGAAGCCGGCGTTCCGTTTTTCTCATTGTCGGGCTCGGAGTTCATAGAGATGTTCGTTGGTGTAGGAGCTTCTAGGGTTAGAGACTTGTTCAATAAGGCAAAGGCTAATTCACCTTGTTTAGTGTTCATTGATGAGATCGATGCTGTTGGGAGGATGAGAGGAACCGGTTTAGGAGGAGGAAACGACGAACGTGAGCAGACGCTAAACCAGATTTTAACCGAAATGGACGGGTTTACGGGGAATACTGGAGTGCTTGTGATCGCTGCAACAAACCGGCCGGAGATTCTAGACTCTGCTTTGATCCGAGCAGGAAGATTCGATAGACAGGTATGTTTTGGTTAAGGCTTGACATACAAAATCTAGCAAACAAGACCGATCTGGTAATAATATAATGGTGGTTTAATTTGAACAGGTTTTCGTTGGTTTACCGGATATCAGAGGACGAGAGGAGATACTGAAAGTTCACAGCAAAAGCAAGAAACTTGACAATGAAGTGCGTTTGAGCGTGATCGCCATGAGAACTCCGGGTTTCAGCGGAGCAGACCTGGCGAATCTTATGAACGAAGCCGCGATTCTCGCCGGAAGAAGAGGAAAAGACAAAATTACCCTCGAAGAGATTGACGACTCGATCGATCGGATCGTCGCCGGAATGGAAGGGACGAAGATGATCGATGGTAAAAGCAAAGCGATTGTAGCGTACCACGAAGTCGGACACGCAGTCTGTGCGTAAGTTACCGGTTCTCAATTCAATAACCGTAACTACTCTGTTTTTGTTGAAATGAACCGGTTTTGCTTCGGGATTAGGACATTGACGGTGGGTCACGACCCGGTTCAGAAAGTAACGTTGATTCCTAGAGGTCAAGCACGTGGTCTCACGTGGTTCAGACCGGGAGAAGATCCGACATTGGTTTCTAAACAGCAACTGTTCGCTAGAATCGTCGGGGGACTCGGAGGCAGAGCCGCCGAGGATGTGATTTTCGGAGAGCCGGAAATAACCGCCGGAGCCGCCGGAGATATCCAGCAAATCACCCAGATCGCAAGACAGGTACAGTAATTAAAACCAAAAAATCTTAACCGGAAAAAAAAACCGGTGATTTTTCTAATTCTTCTTTTGGTTTCAGATGGTGACGATGTTTGGTATGTCGGAGATTGGTCCGTGGGCTCTAACCGACCCAGCGGCTAAGCAAAGCGACGTCGTTCTTAGGATGCTCGCGAGAAACCCCTTGTCCGAGAAACTCGCGGAGGAAATTGATTCGTGCGTGAGGAAAATAATCGGTAACGCTTACGAGATCGCGAAGAACCACGTGAGGAATAACAGAGAAGCCATAGACAAGCTTGTTGATGTTTTGTTGGACAAGGAAACCTTAACCGGAGACGAATTTCGAGCGATTTTGTCTGAGTACACTGATAAACCTTTAAATACCGAGGATAAAGCTCGAATCAAAGACTTGATTAGTGTGTAATACAAATCTAACCGGAAACTCGGATAAATAAATAAAATAATATTGTATTCGTATTACATATATTGGTCCTAAACTTTAACTAGACCAGACGTAACCTGCCAAAAATGTCTTTAACCGCTTGGTAAGTTCCGGTTATCACAACCACGATACCGATGAGTATGATACCGATAAGCACCATTGTTTCAAACCCGAGTCTTCCGTATTTGCCAGAGATCTTTAGGTAACACAAACATGGTAATATAACCGATGCGGTTGCGCTCAAGAATGCTCCGACCAAACTCATGAGATCACCGAAAAACGGAAGAAGCAACGCCACAATCACATTGCTAACAACCAACATCGTACTCAAAACTAAACCAGAGGATTTTTTGTGAGGCAAAAACCGGGAAAACCGGCTTCTCATTGCGTCGATAATAGGTGTAACCATGAGGGCAAACTTAGCAATGGGGTTCACCAATGTAGTGCATATCGCCACTTTTGAACTAACCTTATCTGTCGGAAGATTCAATGTGATTTGTGATTCTACATTGGATCCATACATTAAGTAACCCAATATCGCCACCGATGCATATATGAATGTGCATATTGTAAAACATATAACCATAACCTGCGAAAGAAAAACATACGAAATTATTAGTCTGCCAAAAAAAAACAAAACTCTGATGGTATGTTTTGATGATAAAACTTACGTTTGAGAATTGGCGTTTGTTTTTCATGGAAGTGTATAGAGTTGGGAAAACCGGGTGAGCGCAGTAACAAAACGCGTATAAGCTCACGGAAGTAGCGACTCCATTAAGACGAAAGGTCTCTGAGTCATTGTTCTTGAACCCTACTCCATCAAATGCTCCAACCCAAAAGATAGAAGCAAGAATCAACCCGGAGGCAAAGACACCACTCGCGGAAACATAAGAAAGAATCCTCATATCGTCTAACCAAACCGTTGGAAGAATAATGAGAGCTACAAGGACGATGAACATTTGCTTGCCTTTGAATTCAAGTCCCATGAAGTTGAACCCAACGTTTGAGAAGAGTTTATCAAGATTGTCTCCTTCTAAGATCAAGAAACTAGTCGCCACTAGGTAAAGCTCGAGGTTCATGAAGATGGAGACAACGATCCGTCCTGTGTTACCAAAGGCTTTGTAGCCAATGTCAGGGTAAGATCTAAGAAGCGGGTCTATGTCCATACATCTCTTAATGAGGATGGCACAATAGAAAGTTGTGATGGCTACTGTGAAGAGTATGATCAAACTTAGCCATCCTCCGGATGCTAACGCATAAGGGACTGATAATATTCCCACACCTAAAAAGAAAGAAAAATAAATAAAGTTGATTAGAGGATTGATTTTTTTAAACGCAAATGCAAACCTTATATATGTTGTTCGTGTTTGTATGTTAACATTTACAATTTATATTTTATTTTTAAACACAAACATTTAAAACTAACAAAATGGTGGCCCGCGCCTAGATCGTTATGGAAGTATGATATTTGATTTTATTGAAGACTTGTAGAAGAAGAAGAAGAACACAAGTTGAGAAGGGAAGAAGTGTTGTAAATGAGTTAGGTTGCTAAGGGACACGTTGTATGTTGATACTGAAAGATAATTGTACTATTGTTTTCTTTTGACTTAACTGTTAGCTTTTCTTGTCTGTATACATACTCTATATATATGGATATACGAACAAGATAATGAAAATGGCGTGTTGTAATGTTTTACCAAACATGTGTAAAACTGAAAAGCAAAAACTAGTTTGGTCTAGATTCAATATTATAGTTTTTGATAATATAGGAAACCTATCACAGTACGAACATATAGGATATAATTAGAATTGATTTTTAGTTTGGTTCATATAATCTACTAACGAAAATGAATCAATCAACCAAAAAAATCTGAGGCAAAGATAGGATTGAACACTACATACCAATCTAGATACACGTAAAGTCAAAAGCTTGAGTTAATAACTTCTAGAATGTAGCTAAACTTAGCCGTATTATAATGTTGTTATCAAAACAATGTCTTCTTTCTACGTCTTAATATGTATATATACATATTTAAAATATATATCCATATATGTGGATAAGCCAAGAGTAGGATCCTTGGCCGTGAGTTATGGAGCTTGGAGATAAGAATAAGGAAGTATTATTGAATAAATCAAAAGGGACATTTTTGTTTCTTTGTTTTAAACAAACCTGATAAAGCGTTAATGCCATGGAAACAAGTCTTGGAGAAAGAAGTATTGCCCTGTGAAGTATTATCGAACTCATAATTATGAAGCGTCGCTTCCTCATCATCAATCGTCTTAACGATGAATGGCTCCGACATGAAAGATCCCTCCTCGTTCATAGTTGTTTAATCTTCGACCCTGCTCCTTCGATGTCGGTAGAGACAAAGGGGTAGAGAGATAGAGAGAGAGAAAGAGACAGATTGAGAGTCGAAGGAGATAGATAGAGAGAAGTTGCAAGTACAACAAAAACTCGAAAGGCTTATATATATATATATATATATATATATATAGGGTATATATGACCCGATGTTTATGCAAAATTTAATCTTTGTGATTATAACACGAGATGCGTGAAACGTGGGGGTTATAATTTTGTTTTCACAATACATTGACTAGATCTTCTAAATGATTCTCAGAAACAAACTGGGATGTTATAGTGGAATTTTTTTAGTATAAAATATTATAATATCTCTTTCTAATTGAATAATTTGTAGTCAAATTGCAGTAAAAATATTCGGATCTTCTTCCCTTTTGAGTTTCATTTTACTAGAATAATTCCACTCTTATTTAATTATTCGAAATAATACTACATTTTAGATTCACTAGCAAACCTAGTACTGTATGTACATTGTATAATCTGGCAGCTATATTTAAGATTAGTTGAATTTAGATCTGTACCCTCCTTAAAAACAACAACAACAACAAGAACAACAAAATCAGCAATTCCATCGTTAACTATTGTGAGCATAGTTGTAGATTTGAATGTTATAATTTTAGAAAAATGTCATAATTAATCAGTTTTGAAACTACAAAAGTTGTGAAAAAAATGTATGTTGTGCACAGTCAAGGTTACAAGATTCACTTGACAGAAAATCAATTTTGTTGTCGTTTACTCATTTTTCATAGGTCTTTCTTTATTTTTGATAGAAACGGGGTGAAAATGGCGATATTCTTATTTAACCACCCCGTGTTTACTTTTTAACATTGGGGATCACGATAGATCTGTATACAACATTTCTGATTATAAAATACCCGTTAAATCAAATGACATGGCTATCAAACTATCAGTTTGTCTATTGATATTTAAGATATAGCGAAAGTAGTACTTTCTCTATTTTTACTTAAAAACATAAATTAAAAAACTTTTTTTCTTGAACTAAAACTATATAAGGGTAATTGTATTTATAGGACAAAAAAAACTAAATTATTGTCCTCTTAGTACTTTTTAAAATTTGACCACTTTTAGACATAAAATTTTGAAATAAATACTTTTAAAAGCTTTAAAATTCAGGAAAATTCAAGAAATTAAAAAATACATCTTAAACTCTTTTAAAGGAAAAAATATTAAAAGAATTTTCTTAAATGTTCTACAAAATAGTAGAAAGTGTATTCTACAAATTTACTAATATGTAGAATATGTTATATACTAATTGTTCTGCGATAAAAGCTACTCAAAACAAAACCACTAATCAATATGATGGTAAAAGTGTGGTGGATCATATAAAATGGTTTATAGAAATGCGAAAACGGCCACATGTGAACTTACATATGTTAGATTAGAACACTTTTATCATTAATTTCACATACTATTAAACAGTTATATACCAGACATTGAAACCGTACAATAAGTCAATAAGCCTACCTGCTGTTTTTTTTTAAATCCTATTTTTATGCATTTTATTGAAACGTGTGGTCATGATCTGATCTGATAAAAACAGTGTGTGGTTCTTGTGAACGCAGCGATTGTAAAACATCATTGTCGTAATTTATTGGGACTAACGCCACGATTCCCTCTGCCAGCCCGCTTCTCGTCATGGAGCACATGAAAAGATAGCGTCAAACGCAACCGCGTAGCACACGTGATTTGGTAAAAAACAAAAATAAAAAACGTAGAAATTTAATAATGGGCTTTTCATGATTTTTCTAAGTGGAAATCAATAATGGGCTTTTTATAGTTGGGCTAAGAGGGCCATTTCTAACTACGTCTCGCTTCATCCTTTTTTTTTCCGTTCAGCTTCTTTTCTACATTATTCGAATAAGTATTCACAAACACAGAATTTTAATGAAAATCTCATCAATTCATAGGCCAGGCCACTCTCAATTTTTTTTAAAGGATTTGAGATAAAATCCCAAAGGAGTGACATAACATTACAAAATTAGGAATAAAATAGATAAAACAAGTAGAGAAAAACATTGATCAGATTAAAACTGAAAATATAATTATCATCGAAATTTGTTTATTATAAAGACGAAGGATAGTAGGTAAGCTGAGGGAGGGGGGATTTCAAGGGCATTTTGGTCCACCTTGTTGAGTTTTCCAGTTGTTGTAGCAAGAGCAAACTTGTTTGTTCCCATAATACCCCGGAGGCACACACAAACACTTTCTGCAGCATTTGTTGCAGAACAAAATGCACGCGTTGTGGTACTGTGTCTGACTACACCTCCTATTGCATTCGCTGGGACATTCTGGTCATTTCATTCAAACAATGTTTAAAAATCAGCCGATATTTATAAACAATAAAATAAAATAACTGAATCTAGTGAAAAGAAACATAAAATGATGAAAAAACAAAAAGCAGTAACATGTTCATGTCTTTTCGACCGTTTTTTTTGTCCCCAGTACAGTGGGTTGCTTTGACTCTTGCGCCATTGTTCAGTGTAAAAGGTGTCAATATCTAAATTATTGAGAGTCTACAGATCTGACCAACACTCCACTTTCAAATTGTTCAACAAATTTATGGAATTAAAACTAAAATAATTTTGTTTCAGAATAACTATGAAGGAAATTACTTACGGGAGCGTTTCAGGCTTCCTGGTCCATAACGTTTCTGAATTAACCAAAGAGTAACAAGATCATTAGTAACTAACAAAACACTACCAGAAAAAAGGCATTTTTTAAAATAATAAAACTTACCCCTTGAGATCCTCTTGAGGCCGTAACCTTCAAAAAAAAAAAAAAAAGAGTACGAGTACATTTAATTTCTTTTTTTTTTTTAAACTTACAGTAAAAAATACAATGATAGAATCACATTTGTCTCATATATTTTGTTAAAAAGGAACATTCAAATAATTTTTGTTTTAAAGAGGAAACATTGTGAGAAGAAAATATTAGATGTTACCATGGTTTGAAAAATGGAGAAGACAACGAGAGCCAAGAGGAAGAGAGCTCCATATGACTTAGCCATTTTCTGTTTATGATATTATTACCCAAAGACCCAAACACTCCTCTAAATCTCTCAAACTGGTTTTGGTCTCTTTTTTGTTTGAGCTTTCTAAATAAGTGTACTGAGAGAGGAGTTTTGGTTGAGGACCCTGTGATGTTGCATATCAGGTATATATACACTCAGCTGCTACTTATTGATTATTGCATGCGGCGATATATATCGTTTTTACCGTAGTCCTCCAATTACATACTGCCACGTACGTCTCCTTTTAAAAATCCTTATGTTATTAGTTGCTAGTTGCTGTTGGTAACTGTGGTTAAATGGTTTGCACGTGGTTCAACATTTGAGAACCAACAAAAAAAACTCCAATTATAGTAGGTCCCATATTAACTTGTTTTACTCCGTCTTATTTATCAGAGCCTTATTTTTCATGGGGCTGTGAAAAATTGTCAAGAAATACAAAATCAGTTCATTTTGGTCTCATACGATGTTTGCATTTGTGGTTTTGATTGAAGAGAAGAGATGCAATGTAGACGCTTTTAAGTTTTAACCATTACAAAAGATTATGTTAACAAAAAATAAGTATAAAAGATATATTATTGTAGTTACAAAAATGAATAACGTTATTATTTAAAAAGAAAAAGAAAAAGGGACGGTGCATTGAAGAAGGAGACGGGAGTTAGATCTGACCAACGGTCCCAACTATAAATTGTAATCACAATCTTTAATAATTTTTATCATTGCTTGTTGACGGATCATGATTAATTAACTCAAAATATAGAATATAGTCAAGATAATTTCCTTGGTTTTACTTTTAATTAATGCTATTAATTTTAGTGATATATTCTTCTGTTGTTCTTCAAAGAAAGTCAGATCTAGATCCGCTGTTATAATCAGGGTTTTTCAGGTTGATTGCTTCATAGCTTTCAATCATCAAATCTTTCTTTGTTGGTGTGTGTCACAATTCAGTTAATCATACTTCTATCTTTTTATTTTTCTTTGTCAAGCAATAATCAAATCTACGTATTAACAAATTCGCGTTGATGTGAAATAGTAGCAGATAAATATTCTTGCAAAGTTATGACCTAGATATATAACCGCAGATTTAGATTATAATATTTGTTTTCTTACAACTGATATGGGATATTACAAAACTTTTAGGGTTCGAATGGTTACAGCGTATTTAATTATACGGGAGAAAGCGGTTTTAAAGTGCAGTACGGTTTAACTGTGGTACGTGTGGGAGACTTTAACTGCGGTATGTGCGAGAGACTTTAACTGCGGTATGTGCAGGAAAATTCAACTGCGGTACGTGTACGAAAAATTCAACTGCGATACATATAGAAAAAATTCAATTGCGATATGTGCAGGAACAACCGCGATAGTACGCAAAAAAACTATTTAAAAGATAGGTGCGTTTAATACAAAATAAATAGTGCAAAATGCTATTTAATTAGTGAAAAATAACATATATGTAATATAATAGATATTTTAGAAACAAATATATTAAAAATATTAGTAAAATTATAAATCAGAAATTGTCTAAACATATTTTTTTAAAAACTGTATTGATCCATTTAATTAATTTCATGATTTTCTCCATAGTTTTCAATTTTTTTGTTAACTTTATTAACTTCAAATACTAAATTTATTTAAAATAAAATAAAGTTTAATTTTGACAAAAAATCAGTATTTAGCTTAAAAAGTAAAAAAAAATTAGTATATATTTTGTTGTCCAATTTAATTATCTCAACATAGAAAAATAAATATTAAACGAACACATAAATTTTGTGAATAGTTGATTTAAAATTGGAAAGCTTTATTCTTGTTATTTTAGAAAATAGTTAAAAACAAAACCGCACTTGAAAAAACGCAAACAGTATATGCGGTTTATAAGTGCGGTCTATGACCATTTGAAAAAACGCAAACAGTATTTTTTACTTTTTGGAAAAACGCAAAACTTCTTAAAAGAATGTTGATTGGTAACATATATGCGGTTTTCCAAAACCGCACTTGAAAACCGCACAAAAAGAGTCACCATTCACACACTTAAAATACAGCTACTTCCACTTCCACTTCCAGAAGTAGATATATCAGATCGAGAATGAGACCACTGATAAAAAGAAAATTGATACGTATTTAAACAGTTACACACAGATATAGTTGCATAATCATCCCAACTTGTGTACTGCGTATGAAATCATATAAAGTTGATTTAACGGGAAAGTTTGAAAAAATAAAAAAAAAGATGAGTGAGAAAGAGAAGGCATGTGCAGTTACCCAGTTCCACATGCTCATCAAATTATTGCATGAGTGACTCTGCTCGGAGAAAATGAGGGAACATTGGGATATTTTTGGATTTTAAGAAATATTATCTCCTCTAACAACATATAAAGTCAAAAACTTTACCGAAAATAAGGATAAATATATATTGAATGAGACGTGAACAAAGAAGGTAATGCATTTTTTGCCATATCTCATTGGCATTCAACTATAAAAGTGGAACCAAATCAATTGACGGAATGACTTCGTTGGATTTCAGTTTATTAGAAAATATAAAAAGGTTTTTCTCTGTTTCAAAATGGTTTTAATTGTTGAGCAAAAAAAATATTTATTTGTTTTTAAATATTGTTCAGTATAATTTAGGTTCGGTTCCCTAGTAAATACAAGTAATGTATATAACATGGAAGACATATTTGATTGAATTATCCATTTGAGCTATATTTATATAGGGTTTATTTATAAAATAATTGGTAGGATACAAGATTTAATACAAGGGTAATTAAGATAAGAAATTTGTAGGGTCGGGGTACGGCACCGCAAAGCACGGACCGTAGGACCCTTTTAAAACAAAAACATTGAAAAATAATTTCAAAATATTTGTATAAAAAGATTTAAAAGCATGTGATAGATCACATGGATATTGATTATTGTCTAAAAAAGCATATAAGATCATGTCAAGTTGTTCAAACACATGCGTATCGAATAAGAAAATATAACATTTTGTTAGTAACTTTAGTAATATAACAAGAAATAGTAGATAGTGATCATGTCAAACTTGTTCTACTTGTAGAAGACATTCGAAATATTTGTATACTTAGGCTAGATTTGGGTTCTCTTTTCTAAAACCGATATTTGAACGGATCCGATTCAATGTTTTCTCTGGCAATTTTGTTAAACTACCACTATTCTTCCTTAACTATGAAATATAGTGTGTAACAATGTGCAACTTATGCTTTATTGTTCGTTTGGTCAAAGCAACTTATGCAAGTATAGAATCATCACAAATGGCTAGGCAAATTCAAATTGTGACCTTGAGAATAATAAGTTCAATTTAATAAAAATGGAAATTTAGGGGTCATAATGTAAAACCCAGAAAAGTGAAGACCCTTGTGCGCATAGTTGACACACGCACGGCAAATAGGGTTTTGGAGTTGTTAATCGCTCTTCCGTCACCGGCTCCGGTCATCAGTCCTTAATCCACCGGGGTCGAAAATTTCCGGTAAGTATCTTCCTTTATTGCTACCACATTATTCGAAAGTTTCGATTCCGTCTGAGCTGGAGAAATCGGCGGATTAAGTTTTCTTTAACAATGTCATATTACTCATGTTGGAAAATCGCGGATTTGATTTGGAAATTAGGGATTCGATAGGTTTACTGACTCAGAATCTTTAGTAAAATCGAATCTGAGATATAATAGTTTTTTTTTTTGTTTGATCAGTTATTGATTGTTGAACACAAAGCCAACATGTTCTGTTTTGTGATTTCGACCATCTGTGTTTTCTATATTTATAAGGGTTGCTCTTTGTTACTTGCAGATTTTGGGAAAATGAATTTCTTAAACTCAGCAGCATCCATATGCAGAAGAGTTAGCTTGAAAGAACTAATCACCGAGGTTCCTCTTTACACTGGCAGTGGCATTTCCGGTAATATACCTATCAATCTGTTCTTTTGAGAATGCTAAAGAAAGCGGTTTTCGTAATCTCTGTGTGTATTTGATGATCTTTCTCTGGTTAACTCATTTGTGTTGTTCTTGTATGTCATGTTTTAGATGGTTCTTCAAGAAGTGGGTTGAGTTTGGTCTTAAAGCGTTGGGCTACAAAGAAAACTGCTGGTTCCACAAAGAATGGTCGTGACTCTAAACCCAAGAATCTTGGCGTCAAGAAATTCGGAGGAGAGGTAAGAAAAGAAAGAAGAGTGAATTAGGATTCAGAGAATCAGATCAATCTTAGTGTCTGTGTGTGTATGATTTTTGCAGAATGTGATACCGGGAAACATAATAGTACGTCAACGTGGAACTCGGTTTCATCCTGGAGACTATGTCGGGATCGGCAAGGACCATACTCTGTTTGCATTGAAGGAAGGACGAGTCAGGTTCGAGAAAGACAAGATAACTGGACGCAAATGGATTCATGTTGATCCAAAGGGAGGTCATGTTCTTCACCCTATCTACACTAAAGCAGCAGTAGCAGCCAAGTCAAGTAAGATGGAGATAGCTTCGTCTTCGTGAACACACACATTGATTCAAACAATCTAAAGGTGCCTAGATTATACCATCTCTTGGCTAAAAGACGATGGTATATTAGATGGCTAATAATTTAATAACATTTGCCACCGTTTTTTGTTTCTCGCTTTAGTCTTTGTCTGAAATCTGAATACTGATTAAGTGAGGAGATAAGCTCAATTGTTCAAAAGATTATCAACCTTTTTTGTGAAATAATTCAATCAAATCCTTTATTTCTCTCGTATTTGTGCACAATCCTCACTCGAAAATTTTGGGTCGAAATCCTCAGAATGTATTCTTGATTTTTCGGGCTCATTATAAACCCATTAAAAAAATGGGCCGCCGTTTTAAGCAATCAGGCTCTTGTATATGACGTTTCCACAACTTCGAGAGTTTCAGACCGTAGTCTCTATTTCACTACAAAAAAATGATACATTCTCTAAAGGTGATGAGACAATAATAAAAAAAATTCTTCTGTCATGAAATCTGTTATTTAAAAAAAAAAAAAGACATTATCGTAAATAACTAGTTGCGCCGGGTGAAAAGAAATCATCTTATTGATGCCAAACAAACAAAAAACATCTTATTTCCAAAAAATTCCCATCTTCTTTTGCAGTATAACGCGACCGTATACGTTAGACTGAATAAGAAATTAATATCAACTATTTGAATTATTCAACTATTTTACCGCTAATTCAACTTTTCAATATAAAGTGTATAGGGCCCAAAGTATATATCTGATCGCTTTCAAAATTTTAATACGGAGTAGTAATCATAAATGAGTATGACGAGTCAGCTTTGTTTTCGGCATAATGTGAAATTAAGAGTCAACTTGTTTTGCTCATTAAAGCAGTTTCCTCCATTTCTTCTCAAGTTGTCACGCACATCAAAATATGTTTTTGAATTATTTTCTCTTCTATTTTACATTTTCATTATTGCAAATGCAAACCATAGTATAAACTTGAGGGAAAATAATACTCCCCCCCCCCCACAAAAAAAAAGAAACATATATGAAGAGTAGTCCAAATTAATAACTTACTAACCACCCATACGTTCATCGTATATGATACATCCTTCCAATTGCATTTGCGCACATTCATAGTACATATACTTTATTTTATAACGTCGGATATATATTGAGATCTAATATAAAGATATCACACTTATAATTTTTGCGGGTGGACCAAATAATTGCGTGAGAAAATTATATCCTGAAATAAAAAACGAATATTATCCATGTTATTTGGCATCCATCTTATTTAGTGTCGGTTTGCCTTGTTCTTCCTAACCAAAGAGTATGGAACCTTATAACTTATTTAGTAAATATTAATATATATCGTGCTCTGCGAAATCTTAAGACAATCGTTAATGAGGGTATAATTAAGGTACTGATATCTAAATTTATGTATTAAAAAAAAAATCATATACATTTGAATACAATGTTGATACGGTGGTTCCCTTTGGTTCCCCTAAGTCGTGCAAGTCGTAATATATACCGACATTCAAATTCTTTGAATTTAATTAAGTAATAAATTAATGATGCAGTTGTTTAAATATTAGAGAAGTAGCAAATGGTCTTGGTCTCTTGGATCTTAATATAAATAAACATGATTCGATTAGGCGAGGCCATTTGGCAAGATATGGATCAGACTGTAAGCTCTTTGATGTTAGGACTTTAGGAGTTAGGACAAACTCATATCTTTTTACCTCAAGGAGAGGAAATGGTTGGAGTTGTTAATTATTTACGAATACACCACTAGTCACTAGCGATTCTTTTTTTTTTTTTGAAAAAATCATCACAAGCGATTACTTATCTGAGAGCTTTTGCCATGAATTACTTATTCAGCTATTGGTAATTCGCCTATGGACATATGGTGGAATGTGGAATTTATATATGCAATTTACAGTTTTAACTAAATGCTAACTACATAAATTTGGTTATTTTGATCTACGCCTCTAACTAAAGACATTTTCAACGAATTAAGAAGTTTGAGATGAACGACGTCGTTGCTTCACCACTGGTCGTGTCATTTAGGACGGACGTGAAGACACACAAGATGAATCGTACACTCGAATAACAGAAAATTTATGAAGAGTAATAAAAATGAACGATAGTATTAGTATTAAGCGATTAACCTTGCTATACAAAGAGTGCTCGTTTATAAGCACAGTTAGCTAGTTAGCTATACAAGCTTGGCTACCAAAAAGACAAAGTCTTAACAAAGTCTTAATACCTTTAATCCATTAAACACATACTTGTTTTGTGGCCGTCCTCTGATCCTCTCTACATAAGGACAACAGTCAACATGGATACTTAAACAAAAAAACATTTTCACACAAAATATCGAAGACAAATCATTTGCATAACTAGGGACGACCGAATTTAGAACATTTTGGATAAATAAACATTAATGTTTAGTTCTTTGGCATCAGTTAATTAGTATCACGAATTAATAAACCTTAGCTTATGATTTTGTCACAAAAAGCACGTATTTTTAAGCTTATTAAGAAATATAATATAATACTAATTGAAAGGTAACATAAAAAGATGAATAATGTATTGTTATAAATTTGAGTATATATTAATTAGTCGTCAACGTCATGGACATACAAACTTAGCAAAAAGAAAAAGACATGACTCACATTAGATGCTGTTCTATGAACCCTATTTATTAGCCTATATTTATTACACTTAACTTAAATATTAACCCTAGGGTGGGGTCAACAAACCATGGTTAAATTATTTTCGCCAAAGCAAAAAAAAAAAAAGTCCCATAATGATTATGAATCTCAACCACACAACTTGGATTTCTCATTATCAACAGTGTTCAACTTCTCATCTCTTCTTCCTCCATGGTAGTAG
Source organism: Eutrema salsugineum (assembly GCF_000478725.1). Lineage (NCBI taxonomy): Eukaryota > Viridiplantae > Streptophyta > Magnoliopsida > Brassicales > Brassicaceae > Eutrema > Eutrema salsugineum. Next base: position 5,021,380 of record NW_006256829.1, on the reverse strand, counting down.
AGTAATATAATACATATTTTTAACAATTTCGCTTTCTGATCTTATGTCTGTCCACACAGCTAACCCAAATTCCCAAAGATTTCGACTTTACAATTAAAAAACAGTTTCGTTTAGTGTAACCTTTATCTTACCTTCACTTCTCAACCCTTCTTCTTCTTCTTCTCCCATATTTAGAAACCCATTGTTTTTTTTAATAAGTTTTTTTCTTGTTAGTCGTATTTTCTATCCAATTAGCAATAAACCATCCCTAAACTCAAATATCTCAACTTTACAAGAGAAAGAGATTTTTTTTTGTGTGTGGAAACCATAAATGTTTTTGAAGTCATGGATGTAATAGCTACTACAACTACTACAGTATCCGACTTCGATTCGCGAAAACCCGAAATCGAAGCTCCGACCCGGATCCAGCCGGCGAAGCCTATTTCATTCTCAAACGGCAAACGCTGCCACCACTACCATCATCATCTCGCGTCTGAAGCGGTTGCGGTTGCTACTTACAAAGAATGCCTAAAGAACCACGCCGCCGGAATCGGCGGTCACGCTTTAGACGGTTGCGGCGAGTTTATGCCGTCTCTGTCGTTTAACTCGAACGACCCCGCTTCACTAACATGCGCCGCCTGCGGTTGCCACCGTAACTTCCACCGCCGTGAAGAAGATCCATCCTCTGTTTCCGCCATCGTCCCGGCGATCGAGTTCCGTCCTCATAACCGTCACCAGCTTCCTCCGCCGCCGCCTCCGTCGCTGGGGATTCGTAGCCCAGACGAGGACGATTCTGCTTCTCCGCCGCCGATCTCGTCTTCTTACATGCTCCTCGCGCTCTCGGGAGGAGCCACGGCGGTTCCGATGTCGAGGAAACGGTTTAGGACGAAGTTTAGTCAGTTTCAGAAGGAGAAGATGTTCGAGTTCTCGGAGAGAGTTGGGTGGAGGATGCCGAAAGCCGATGACGTGGCGGTTAGGGAGTTTTGTCGGGAGATCGGAGTTGAGAGAAGCGTTTTCAAAGTGTGGATGCATAACAACAAGATCTCTGGACGCGGTGGAGCTAGAAGAGCTAACGGCGGAGTAGGAGGAGGAGGAGACGGTGGTGAGAGTGTTCCGACGAATGTGTCGTTTTCTTCGACGTTGTGAAGAGAATTTATGAAATTGACGTTAAACCGTGTCGTTTTGACGCTAATTCTCTTTCTTTTTTCTTTTTTTCTTCTTGTGTTCTACGATTTTTTATTTTTAGTCAACGGGTCAAATCTTTTCTATTCTGTTTAAGATGTCTTTTGCTTTTTTAACTAGTTGTTTATCTTTGGTTAGAGAGGTGATTTGAGGTGTAGTACGAGAAAGATAAGAACTAACCCCTCCAAATTTTAATAACAAAGTGAAATCCGTGAAACACTTTTTGAATACTTAGTCTAGGAGTATAAATGTCTTTATATAGTGAAGAGTTGTTAGTAACACTTGTGCTGCTATATTGTTTATTATGTTTACTAAATGGTTTAGTACTTAGTATATACAAAAACTAAAAAATTAAGACAGGTATAGTTAGTTATCTTCGATCCTACAATCCTAGCAGTCAACTACCGTATTTAGATGTTAGAATGTGATTATCCAAAATGATTAGGAGTTGGTAAGATTAGGCACCCAGTTAAAATTATTGGAGACACTAATCACTTAAAAAATATTCTTGCTGCTCTTTTAAGGCAAGTCTGTTAAAACATCTAAAAACACCTCGCAATTATTAGTTTTTTGTTTCTGACTTGGATAGAAATTTTAAAAATTATTTTAAATGACATTCTTAATCTTAGGTACGATCATTCTAAAAGTTTGTGTATTGATCAGGTTTGTCTTCTAGGGCTGATCGAAAATAATGGGCTTTTAAAGATTATGCCAAGACATTCACAAGGCATATGATTTGGTTTACAAATCGACTTTTTCGGATTTGATTGGTTCAATAAGTTAGTCACAAGGGTTCATTTGTTTTATCTATATATCTCCGTGTAACTTCGCTGCTAGAGTAAAACTCTTGGGTATTAGATTAGATGCTAAGATATATTTATTCGAGACACTGCTTACTTAAAAATATTCGTGCTATTCTTTTAAGGCAAGACTGGTAAATGACACATTCTTTGGAGATTTATCGTTGTTCAAACTTCAAAGTTAACAATTAAATCTGATGTTCAAAAAAAAAAAAAATGAAATCTTAGTGCCAGAAAAGAAAAGAAAAAGAAAATAATTCTGAGCCCAAAGCGAAATAAACGGGCCCAGATACTCGGAAAGGCCCAATCTAGAAACAATAATTAGGGTTTTAGAAACCCTATTAATAAGAACGCCGTCTCATTGGAAGCTCTCTGCGTGCCCTAGTTTTCCAGATCGCCGATTATCGTTAAGGAGACGAAGATATGGTGCACGTTTGCTACTACCGCAACTGTAAGCCTCTCATTTCCTCTTGTTGTTTAGATTATCGCTCATTGTCGATTCGAGCTACGTAGGGGCTTCTCTTTGAAATGGCTGATTCATTGGAAGTTGATTGAGATTTTGATTTTATGCTCAATACTTGGAATCATCTAGAATATGTTGAACTGTAGCTTAGGAACCTCCGTTCGTGTATCTGTGTAGTCGTTTTTGTGTAATGAGCGAATCTCAGATATGTCAACACATTTTGGTCTCAGAGATCTTACTCATTTGCTAATAATTCGCTTGAATGTGTGTTGTGAATAGATGGAAAGACCTTCAAGGGACCTCGTCGTCCATACGAGAAGGAGCGTCTCGACTCTGAATTGAAACTCGTCGGTGAGTATGGTCTCCGTAACAAGCGTGAGCTCTGGAGAGTGCAGTATGCTCTTAGCCGTATCCGTAACGCTGCTAGAGATCTTCTGACTCTTGACGAGAAGAACCCCAAACGGATCTTTGAAGGTGAGGCACTCCTCCGTAGGATGAACCGTTATGGGCTTCTTGACGAGAGCCAGAACAAGCTCGATTACGTCTTGGCTTTGACTGTTGAGAATTTCCTTGAGCGTCGTCTTCAGACTATTGTCTTCAAGTCTGGTATGGCTAAGTCTATCCATCACTCCCGTGTCCTCATCAGGCAGAGGCATATCAGGTAATAATCTCTTTCTTGTGTGTTCAAGTCGGGTTTTGTTTGATGTCTATTGAATTTGAATGAAAATTAGCATGCCAGAACTATTTAGACTAGTTTAGCTAGCTTAAGCTGGAGTGAGCTTAGCCTTAGTTATAACTTCAAACATTTTGTACTGTTTTGGTCTATAACCATTTCATGAATGAATTGACCGTAGTGCCTTTCTCAATCATATGCATTGTGTGCTCTAAAAGATTTAATTTTGAATACTGATCGACTTAACCTGGTTTGTCTTAACTGTTGTTCTTAGGGTTGGGAAGCAATTGGTGAACATTCCATCATTCATGGTGAGACTTGATTCACAGAAGCACATCGACTTTGCTTTGACCAGTCCCTTCGGTGGTGGCCGTCCCGGTAGAGTGAAGAGAAGGAATGAGAAGTCTGCCTCCAAGAAAGCCTCTGGTGGTGGCGACGCAGACGCTGATGATGAAGAGTAAATCTAAACTCTCACCTGTTTTAGCTGTGAAGCAATCTGCTTTTTGATATTTTGTAGTCTTGCAACTTTGTTCTTTGTTTTTCAAAGGATTGTTTTATGATGATTTCTTTATATTTCTCCAAAGATTTTGTTTGAGCTCAACTCGCTTATTTATCTCTCACATTTTCTTTTAATTGTTGTCTTATTTCGTAAGCTTTCATTATATCAAGTAGTCTTATTGGCGATAAGCCCAAAGTCTCTTACGGACCTTATAATATACAGAAAACTAACCAAGCCCATTTCTTAAACTCTGTATGACAAGCATTAATTTTTTATTCAAATCTTTCTTTATTTATTTATTTATTTTCGAACAAATCTTAGTTTATTATAGGGATCCCGTTTATTATACCTGGTCATAATGATTCATAATGTTGTAGTTAGTGATATCGTTGTCCGTGGATACACAGTTCCACTCGATTTCTAATTCTAACACTCGGTAATCGGTATACCTTAACACACGTGTTACATGCGAACCACGTGGAAACCGTCTCACCATACTAAAACAAATTTAAATACCACATAATTTGTTTTATACTTCTAAGATTCAAGCATCGGTCGGTTATTCCGACACGTAAATCAAAAGTAGTAGTATCATTAATCCCCCGACCGGAGCCATTAGACAACCAAATCAATCCCATTTTTACACGTATTTAAACGTCTTTTTAGATTTCAATAATCTAGTAGTATATAGCTTTCAATATCTGCCCATGGATATGATCTTACCTTTAAATTACCAATCATTCGACCATTACAATTCTACTAGTTACTATATTATACTAAGAAAATGAAACTTTTATCGCCACGAAAGTATTCAAACCTACTAGAAATATGTTGTAAACAAATTCAAAATCTTAATAGTAAATTCCAAACTGTCCAGTTTGATTCCATCTCAGCAAGAACAAACTATTTCACATCAACTTTACTTTTATAATTTAAGCAACATAGATCTGTTAACGACTTCTTTTTTACAGAAATCTGATTACCATAAAAATCAATTAAACTCTGTGATATACAACAAATATCTGTTATCAATAAATATAAATATCAGAAATAACCTCCATCTGTATAGAATTATATGGAGCTCATGAAATGTCGTTCTTGAAAACAAAATCTAAGAGAGATTTTTGGGAATGACGTGGCAATAATCTTTTGTAAGTTATCGAACTAGTGTTTTTGGAAGATGCCGAACAAAACGGCGCCGGATTTGGTCGTTTTCAGATCCGATTTCCTCTTCTTCCACACGTCTCATTTTCATCGGTCAAACAACACACAGAGAGATTCGGTCCATACCATTTCTCTAACCCACCGGCCCATCTAATTCGTCACGTGTCAAAACCTCTATGGTGTAAAACATTTCTCGTGACGTCATCAATATCGACACGTCAATCAGTAACCGTTTTTTTATCCTGTTAACTTAAGCTCCGTATATAAATTAGGAAGCTCCGTTTCACATGTCTTTCACAGTTCACAATAAATTTTCAAATTTCGAATTTCGAAATTATCCCCAAATCTCTGTTTTATAGATGATGACGATGAGAAGAGAAGTCGAAACTTGGCCGGAGATGGAGGCGATCGCTAAGAAGATGGTGGAGGAGCTCGAAACAGAGAGCAGCGGATCATCGGAAGCTGAGACGGAGTCTCCGAGATCCGTCGGACGTTGGGTAGCTGCTCCGATCACTGCGACGACGGGTAAAGAGTACATAGCCAGGTTTTGAAGATCAGGGAGGAGGATCTCTGCGTTCTCGTCGAAGACAAAGCCGCAAATCCAGAGAATCGGCGATATGTTCTTCCACGTCGTCTCGATCTGTTCCTGATCTCGCGGCCGAATCTGCCGTGTTCGCCTCTCAGTGGAAAAGTTAGATCCGTTAACGCTGTTCAGTGATGATTCCCAGATCTAAATCGATCAAGGTTCGATCGTCTCTCTCTATCACTCTCTCTGTTTCTAAATTACGCTAAACTTTTGATTTCTGTATTCATATGATGATGTATTGAGCTCGGATTATTATTGTTAAATTCGCTTATTAACTTAGTTTTTGGTTGATCATTTTTGTTCTTGCAGGTGATTTGTCCTCTGCGTTTTCTTTTTACTTTCTCTGTTTTTCTTCCTTTAGGCTTTTTGTTTTTGTTTTCGTTTTGTTTCTGGAAATCCTCTTAGAGAAAAAAGCCTTTTCTTGTCGTAATGTCATGTGTATATAAAGTTATAAACCGTGAATGTATATATGAGCTCATGAAACTTTATGCTCGACTTTTGTTTACATGTATTTCTCTCTATATATATGCGTGTAGTTATCAAATCTATGTGTACATCGCCCAATTTGAAATGATTTAACCTTTCATAAAATCAAAATATAAATAAAGGCCTAAAGGGTCACCTAAATTCAAAATTTACTTATATATTGAAGATATGATCAACTAATGCAAAGCTATTTACAAGTCTAGAGATTATAGTACTCCTTAAGAAGTTAAAACTTAATTATAGTTTGCTAATGGCCACTGATGATATAAGAGAACATCGTTCACTACAAGACGGAAAATATAATATTGGGTGTTTTTCTACATCTATAGAATTTCCAGAAACACTAATCTTTAAAAAAAAGAAATAAGATGAATGTCAACAAAAGCAAGATTTAAGATTATATATAAAATATAAGCAAAGTATAAGTGATCAAATCATAGCCTTTGTAGAAGATTTTGGTAATTTATTTGTTTCCATTAGCTATTACATATACTAATCAATCGCTATATATTTTTAAATTCAATGTATATTTAACATCTTGCATTTTATTTTTTTTTTTGTTGAGAAGAATGATTTTCAGTGAAAGCTAGAAAATACATCCCTATCAATATATATGTTCTTAATTTTTAAAAGACGACGTACAGCCTCTATATCAATTTTGTGACGAAAGAAACTTGATTATAATAAGATTTACAATTTTATATTCCATTGGAAATACATTTGTTTAAGTTCAAAAAAGAAGAAGAAAAGAAATACATTTATTTCATCACACATAATTCTTCAGACGAGAATATCACCACTTAATTAACCATTGTGCACTTCTTCCGAATTTCCCCGACCCGACCCGTTAAAACCCCAATCCGACCCATCTTCACCATAGAGACACCAAAGTCCTCGAAGAAAGTAGAGCCATGATTTTTCGTTTGCTTGAGAACATAAGACTTAGTTTCTTGGTTGTCTAAAAGAGCTGCATCAGACTGAAAGAACCCTCTTCTTTTAGACACAAGCTTGAAGAAGCTATCATCGAATGTTTTGAAGCTCCCTGGATCCATTTCCAGAGCCGTCGTGGTATCAGTCGGCTTGCATTTTTGTTTGAGCCTGGCTGCGTATTCCGAGTCTAAGTTCGGATCGCTGTCTCCTTTTCCAGTGAAATTGTAGAGCCGGTTTGCGATTAGAGGACAATGTCCGATCCCAACCGTGTGCCCACCTTTCAAATATGAAATACATATAATTAAGTTGAGAATGAATTATTTATTCTAATTTTTTAACAAAATTCTAACCGAAGTCAAGACTAATCTTTAAATCTTCTAAAAGACATAACTGTCTGACATTAGCGAAAATAAGAAAATTGAGAATGAAATTAGAAACCTTTGTTATATGCATAGCATGAATAAAAAGAACGTATTGTATATGGGGGCAGATCACGTATAAATTTAATTAAATGAGGGCCGGACTAGATAAATTATAGATATTTCTTTTTCCATCAAACATTGCCTCGGCAGGCACTCTTTTTGTTTTTATATTTGGTCTATTGTTAACAATACTTGTGGATATCAAAATAATAATAATAATTAATTTGTCTTTTTTGTTCCTCTGCCTTCATTCAAAACCTGATTTATAAAGTCTGATAAATTTTCAATCTCTGAAGTCAAAAGTCAAAATAATTGAGTTAAGACTAGTTTTGCAATTTTCCGGTCAGATCTCGGTTAAAAACCCGATACCAAATACTTTTTGAAGCATTGTTCTAGAATTAATTTATGATAATTCTGATTCTATTATATATATATACCTGAAAGCACGGCGAGGTCTTTCTTGTCGAGGCCTTTGGAATGAAACTGGGTGATAAGGCTAGTGATATTATCGAATGGTGATGGTAAGTTCGAATTGGCCTCATTGATGTTTGTAACCCGACCGTCTCTTCGTCCCGTTTCAACTCCCCACGACCTTCCATTCATCTAAATATATAATGGTTGTTAAAAATCCAAACATGCCATATATATAATATATATAGCAAATAGCCTGGCGTATATTTCACTAGGATATATAATTTATACTTTATAGAGTCTCTAATCACTATGTGAACATTGTAATAGACATAAAGAGAGCGTGCAAGAAAGAACTCGTTAACTCGACGTAATAGTACTAGATTATTCTCCCTTAATACTTAAAATTTATACTTACCGCAACCACTGCGTCTCTAGCGACAAGAGCCAATACATCAGAGCAAGAAACAACGCCTGGGCACTCCTTTTCTAGAGATGCCTTGATATTGTCTATGACCTCAAACCCTCGAATGCTAAGGTTAGGAGCTGCGTTCTTCTCGTCTTTTTTATTCTTTAGCTCTAGCAAGACCGACCCTTCGCATCCCTAAACATCATGGTTCAATCATTAGACTGATAAATTAACTACCAAAAACACGTATTTGAAATTAGGGTTGTGAATCTTGTGATGAAGAGAAAAAAACA